>NC_137619.1:10059647-10659647 GCF_963280865.1 Gymnoscopelus braueri | reverse complement strand
TCCCGCTTATATGCATGTTTTTTTCTCTGCTCCCCGCTCCAGGTCGTAATTGTGAGTTCTTACCCTGCGAGGCCAATAATCCCTGCGAGAACGGCGCCGAGTGTGTGGAGGAGTTTGATCAGGACCATTTCCCCTTGGGGTTCCGTTGCCATTGTCACCGGGGCTTCACGGGCCCCCGCTGCGAAATCAATGTGGACGAGTGCCAGTCCGGCCCCTGTCTTCACGGCTTCTGCTACGACGGTGAGAAAATGTCCCAATCCTCACAAACATGCTTACTAACAACCCTGGGCCAGAGAGAGAGAGAGACCCACTGATGACAAGAGTGAACCTCTCTCCACACTCTTAGCCCATTGATACCTGGAACGCTTCTGTGTCACTTTAGATGCCTTTGGCTATTCAAAAATAGCAGATATACAAGCTCATAGCGCGAGTGCCGCGCTACGAGCTTGTAGATCTGCTATTTTTGAAAAATCGTGAAAAAATATTTTATATATTTTTTTTCAAAAAACTGTTAGGATTTAGATTTTTTTTAAAGAATCGCCTCAGGTCTTAATGGGTTAACACATCGGGTGCCAAACACGGTCTGAACCGTGTTTGCGCAGAGTAGCGGTCCGGTGCCGAACACGGTCCAGACCGTGAAATATGTCTTTTTGTTTTTTTCGTTTTTCTCCACACGGGCGGGGCTAGAGCAGCTCTGGGAGTACCCATTGTGATCTTGAGAAGGATAGGCCAGATAGATCACCGGGAAAAAAAACATGGCTGCCATCCACTTCCTGTCTATTTCCTTCTTTAAAACACCTATATCTCCGAATCTGTTTCCGGTGGGGAAAACCGGTCATGCGCGATGCGCGATCCCCCCCCATTGTAACTCGCGAGTGAAATGTTATCGTTCCAGGCTGTAGCCAGGGTCATCGCGCAACATGAATGGATGTTTTTTTTTACATGGATTTCCTCCTCGTGGAGTCTAGAGCTTTAAACAGCAAAGCGCAGTCAATGGGGAGAATGCTGGCACCCAACGTAAGTTGTTATGAAAAAATGCTGGCACCTGATGTGTTAAGAAGCGTGTCACATTTGGTTTCGGTCGCTCGACGTTGACGGGGCGTTTTCAAACGGTCGGCCATTGCAGCTAATAAGGGAGTGTTATGAAAGTGGAGTTATTCTATCTGAAGTGAGGATCTCTAGGACATTACCTACTGGAGTTTACTGGCTTTATTAGTCCCTTAACCTAACTGCAAGAGGAAATCAATTAAGCATCAATGCTGTGTTGTAATTTGAATAAAGGATGATAAATGACAAAGTTAATACAATCAAAGCCTTAAGGCAGAATGTTTTTCTTCCATTGGCCGTCCAATAAGCTTCTACCCCTCACGTATTCAATCTCTACCGATAGTGATTAAAAACGTCATAGATCAAGTTGAGGATTAAATCCGGCGACTAAATGGTTGATTATTTTCATGTATCTCCATGAAGGGAGCTGACATTTTTTGTTTTCTTTTATATTTCCTTATTTAACTCTTTAAGACCGGGAACGTATCTGTGTGTCATTTTTAGATTTCTTTGGGCTAAAAAATATCAAATATACAAGCTCATAGCGCGGCACCGAGTGCCGAACTATGCGCTTGTAGATCTGTTATTTTTGAAAAACCATGAAAAGTTGTGCAAATATATATATATATATATATATATATATATATATATATATATATATATATATATATATATTTTTTTTTATTTTTTTGGCAGACATGTGTAACTCAAATCTTTGCTTCCTGGGGTTCCTGGAACTAAATATTTTACAAATGTTCGCATAAAAAAATATATAATCCAAGATTTTGCCACAAATTTTCACAAATTCATGCCGTGCTATGAGCTTGTATATCTGCTATTTTTTAATAGCCAAAGAAATCGAAAAATGACACACAGATGTGTTCCCGTTCTTAATGGGTTAATATGGGTCACATAAATTATAGTGAGATTTGGTTTTGTGAAACAATGCATACAAAAACACTGTATATCAATTAAACATCCGTGTCTAATTAAGTCTAATTAATTTGCTCACACTATCAAACCGTTCCCAGTATAGAATGACCAACTTGGATTCTCGCACGCACACGCTGTATATCACTCACACGTCACACAGTCCTAGCACATATTATAATGGAAAAACTAACTTTCATGACATGCTTATAGATAACTGTCCGAAGTGATCCTCCTCTACATTATTTATTACGACACTTAAATTGGACCATATGCACCCTGAGTCTTGAGTAGTCCTGAGTGCAAGCAGCCTACTTATTGGCTGGTACTCGAAGCAAGCCAGAGCCAACCAACCGCCAGGGGAGAGCACTGCGTAGCCACGGTGGCTGGGATGAGTAATGCTGCTGCCACCCAGGACCTAAAGCATTTAACCCCTTCAATCCGGGAAACGCATCTGTGTGTCATTTTTAAGATTTCTTTGGCTATTCAAAAAATAGCAGATATACAAGCTCATAGCGCGGCACCGAGTGCCGCGCTATGAGCTTGTAGATCTGCTATTTTTTGAAACATTGTGAAAAAGTGTGCAAATCTTTGAATATATATGTATACATTTTAACTCAAATCTTTGCTACGGGGGGGCCTTGGAAAAAAATACATTTTGAGAAGGGGGGGTCCGTGGACAAATACGTATTATTTTGGGGGGTCCTTGACATGATTTTTTTTTTGAGAACCACTGATATATAGCAACGTAAGTAAAATAAAAATAAATAAAAAACTGTTTAGAAGACATTTGTAGAATCCCCAAGAAGCAAAGATTTGAGTTAAAAATGTTCGCTTTGAAAAATATATATATTCAAAGATTTGAAGAAAGATTTGAAGAAAAAAAAAATAGCAGATCTACAAGCTCGTAGCGCGGCACTCGGTGCCACGCTACGAGCTTGTATATCTGCAATTTTTTGAATAGCCGAAGAAATCTAAAAAACTACTCACTGTCGCTTTCCCGGTCTTAAAGGGTTAATGAGAGTAATAGCAGCTACACGCACCAAGACAGAGTGACAGCATAGATTACGTGGTAAATCTTTGGGATAATGAAGAATCCTGGGACCCTGACTGGGGATGCAATAAATTCACTCCTGCAAGGAACCGCAATTACCTCTGTCACCCAGTTGTGCCTTGTACACTATACTGTTGTGTTGGGGGATCTTTTTCTTTAACTCATTAAGGCTGGGAACGCATCTGTGTCATTTTGAGATATCTTTGGCTATTCAAAAATAGCAGATATACAAGCTCATAGCACGGCACAGAGTGCGGCGCTATGAGCTTGTACATCTGCTATCTTTGAAAAATCGTGAAAAATCTTAATATATACATATTTTTAAAGCAAAGGTTTGTAACTCAAATCTTTGCTTCTGGGGATCTCTGGAACAACATATTTTTTAAATATTTTTGTTTTTTAAATATTTTATATTTATTTTATTTTATTTTATTTTATTTTATTTTATTTTATTTTATTTTATTTTATTTTATTTTATTTTATTTTATTTTATTTTATTTTATTTTTATATTTATTTTATATTTTTTATATTTTTTTATTTTTTATGTTAAAAAAAACTATTAGGATTTAGAAAACATTTTTAGAATCGGCCTCAGGTCTTAATGGGTTAACTTTATTAATGATTTACGGAGCACGCACGAATGGTTTATTAGACGCGGGAGATTCTAACTTGTGATGGGAGAGATCGGCACATTTGTAACATTTGAATGGAGAAAAAATACTCTCTCTCTCGCTCTCTCTCCCTCTTTCTATCTCTCTTCCCCTCTGCGTTTCTCCTCCATTTCACGTGAGAGAGAGGGAAAACAAATGATGAGGCTTCCGGGGGTTTCATTGAGTAGGAGGGATAACTACAGACAGAAGGGGAAAGCAGTAAGGGGGTAAATAAGATTGAGAGCTACTGGGCGAGACAGGCTTGTTTAAGCATGCTCAAGAGTCTTAAATCCACTGAGATTAATGAAGAAGAGCAGACCCCGTCCCAGATCTTTACAACAATTGGGTTGACTTCTAACAACGTGCGATCCATTGTTAAAAAAATAAATAAAATAAATAACGGAATGGCACTGGACCCGGCCGTTGTGCTTAGTATGGCCATGATCAACACTTTTGCAGTATACTGTACCTGTCTGTGGGGATGTGTAGTCCATTATCTGAAACTACCCAGGGGTAGTAAGAATTAATCTATAACGTTGAAGCACTGGCAATAATGTAGTGTTCTCTCGTTTCAGTTGTGGACGGCTTTTACTGCCTGTGCAACCCGGGTTACGCCGGGCCGAGATGTGAGCAAGACATCGACGACTGCGCGAGCAATTTGTGCCGAAACAATTCGACGTGCAGGGACCACCATTTGGTAAGTAGAGATGCTTTCATGTCATGGAATTGGTTGACACACAAACCCTTCCCCCAAACCTTAATGTGAGCAGAATGTGTAATGATGTACTCACCCCCAGGTCATACTACTGTATATTGTGATTTATATCTTATCTAAGGGGTGTGTTCGACCCTGATATGAAAAAGTTATGGCAATATGATAGATAGATGCATCTAAATCAGAATCTATATTGCTACAAGATCGGTAGTCCCTGGCTGCCTGCAGAAACAATGCATGATTTTATGCAATTATTATATTTTTTCCTTCAGGTTGGTCAGTCTCATCTTTAGGTAACTCTGCCTGTTGTCCTCAATTCAGTCAGTTTATTGAATCAGTTTGTCATTATATGGAGCAAGCTACATTCAGAAAAATTATCAGTGTCATCAAATTAAAAACCAGGCATTCACTAGCGGCTAAGAAAAACACCCAAAGTATTTGACATTCCATTTTGTTTAGGTAATTGTTTTCGCTTCATGTAGGAGGGACAGCGAGTGCATTTTCCGGCAGCTGCCGCGGAGCTGCCGGCGGCGCCAGCTTTGGGAGTGTGCTGCGTTTGTGTAGCGAAACGCAGTCAGTGGGGCAAACGCAGTCCCCACCAATATTATTTACGATTCTGTGCCTATCGGTACATAACTCGGACGGCGCTTAGTCGACTAGCAGACCATCGGCCGGTCGTCGCGGGCACTCGCGCCTGGAGGCGCTCGGGCGCGACTCCTTGGCCTCAAGGTCTGCTGAGTCGGCGCGCCTCCGTCATGGTGCAAAACTATACTTTATCGGCGAAAAAAATAAGTTGCCGGCAGCTGCCGCTGCTCCGCCGGCAGCTGCCGCTGCTCCGCCGGCAGCTGCCGCTCCACCGCCGGCAGCTGCCGCTCCTCCACCGGCAGTTCCGCGGCAGCTTCCGCTGCCGTAAAATGCACTCGCTCCTTCTGTCATGTAGGTCCTATTTCAAGCTCATCATCATTTCCACAAATCAGCTTCAATCAGCTATTTTCAGTGAGGAGATTTTGTGTAGTAGAGGGGGAAAAGATCAGACTAAGTATAGAGCCCTTTGGAACCCCAGTTAACGAATAGAGTGGTTTGAACTGACCAAGATTGCCCTCCTAGAGCCCTGCCTGCGCACTCACTGCCTGGGGCTCCAAATTAAAACTTTAAATTAAGCCCAAGCGCTATTGTATATTAACAGGTTTAGCACTTATTGTAAACAGCAGCAAAAGCTTTAAAGTCAAATCAAATTATGTACCATAATTAAAAAAGCTACAAAGTGCCTCTAAAACAGAAAGAAAATGGGAATTCTGGCCTACAGGTGTTTAAAGGAGTAGTTCACCCAATGAAGCCTTGAATTCATGGAGATTGTTTGGTTTTTGTCAAATTCCTGAGCCAATAATTTGATGACCGGGTGGCTGCTCACGTCTCGTACTGACCGATGACCCGGTCATCAAATTGGCTCAGGAATGTGACAGAAACCAAAAAATATCCATTCATTAAATTGATTTTTTTTAGTGAATTACTCCTTTAAACACTTGCATCGTAATGGCATGTATAGTAATGACCAATCCATGAATTGCAATGGACTTTAACCCATTTAGACCTGGAACGCATCTGTGTCACTTAAGAGTTTTTTGGCTATTCAAAAATAGCAGATATACAAGCTCATAGCGCGGCACCGAGTGCCGCGCTATGAGCTTGTAGATCTGCTATTTTTGAAAAATCTTGAAAAAAATATTTTTAGATTTTTTTCAAAAAACTGTTAGGATTTAGAAAACATTTTTAAGAATCGCCTCAGGTCTTAATGGGTTAAGTAGACCTCTGAGATAGCATTGTGTTTTGCATAGATCTCGGGCAGAGTATAAAAAAATTGCTAAATAATTAAAAAATCCCCCAAAGCATTGCTTCTGTGAAAAGTTTGCTCTAGTCTTACTAGAGCTGACCTTTCGGCCAAACTTAATAACCTGGCCAGAAGGGTTCTTTTTCAAGGAGGTGGCCAAGAAACCCAGTGGTCTCTTCAATAGGGCTTCAGAATTCCTCTGCAGAGAGGGGACGACCTGCCAGGCCCAGAAGCATAACCAATCTCTGCAGCAGTGTTGATTTCGTAGACTAAAACTATGACGAAAAATGCTTGTCGACTAAACTAAATAAAAATGAAATAAAAACTAAGCTATGATGACTAAAACTAAGACTAAATATATTCACAATTTCTTCAACAAATAAAAACTAGACCAAAATGTTAGTGAGCGACTAGTGGAGAAGAGATGCAGTAGAACTAAAAGACAAGTAATTTTATGTTTGGTTGCGCGTGGGTGTTGCGCTGTAGCAGATCTACAAGCTCACAACGCGCCGCGCTGCGACGCGTTGTGAGCTTGTAGATCGGCTATTTTCAGAATGCGACCGAGTGTAAAATCAGCCATCACGACGCCATCAAGGCACCGCCAACATACATTCTAGTCGACTAAATCAACTGTAGATTTAGTCGACTATAATCTTATGATATTTAGTCGACTAAAACTAGACAAAAACTAAAACATTTCAGATGACTAAAATATGACTAAAACTAAATGGAATTTATTCAAAAGACTATGACTAAAACTAAAATACAAATTGCTGTCAAAATCAACAATGCTCTGCAGTACTTTATCTGTTAAAAGAATGGCGACACTCGGACAGAGTAACTTCATCAGTCTGGATGGCAGCTTGTGAGACTGTTGAATGTGACTGGAGAGCAACCATGTATAGCAATAGGTTCCTCTATGGAAACTGCTGACTATTGTTAACAAACCTTTAAGCCAGCCATTGTAGTTGTGAAATGAATCAAGATTGAGCAACCGCATGGTCTATTTAAGTTCAGAAATGTTTTTGTTAGACTCTATACAGTAGGTGAAGTAGAGATCAAGTTGGCATTGTTATTTTAGCACGAGCTTTTTTGATCCCATAACCTGGTGGGGATATTGCTTTGCGATTGGTTAGTTTATTGTTTGGCAAACTGTTAGACTACATCCCTTACCATGGAAGGATGATTGCTTTGCGATTGATTAGTTTGTTGTTAGGCCAACCAGCTGAACCAGTGGCACAACTCCATCATTCAGTGACTCTTGAGACATTCACATGCCGTCCAGCTAAAAAATGTATTGAGACATAACAGTATCGACCAACATATGAACACACCAGCCCGTCAATTTTTCCCCTCCTTTCCAAAGCATGAACATTTGCCAAGTTTGTCTCACCTTGGCAATTTAGGCAACTTACAAAGTGCAAAATCTGAGTTTATATTGTCAACTGGGTCACTCACGTTAATCTGGTAGATCCAGAGAGTTACAGAAAGCGGGGGGGGGGATCCTTTAGGATTTAACTTTGAACTCACTGCCAGACTTATTCCTGGCTGCGATTGCCCACTGCCAGCGATTTTCGTTGTTCTTACTCTTTCAACTGGTCACAGAATATTTATATCCATGTATGATGCCCGACGGTTGCTAAGCACGCGGCAGCACAGTGAATCTGCTGCCGCGAGAAAGAAACCCCCCCCCCCCTTCCCTTGTTTACAGGCTGCTGAATATAGCATGTCTCGCCAAAAAAAGAGAACTCAAGATACAGCTGATTTCCCAAACACGCTAAACAGGAAGTGGATGGGGGGGGGGGGGGGGGGGGATTTTTCGATCACGTGATCATGTGACGCACCTGATCTCCTGGATCGGTTGGACTTGAGGGTGAAAATGGTCACTCAGGTGATATAGAACAGCGCCATCCGGTGGAAAACGACCCCTGCAGGTCTGTCTGTACCTCTGTGAGTGTACAAATGGAACCAAATGGACCCGTAATTTGTACACTCTCAGAGTTATGGTGGTACTTGAAATTATAAAGTTTGAGAACCACCGGTATTGTAATTGTACAGCAGACGTGAAGTCCACATAACCAGCTCTGACAGTGTGATAAAACCGGTTCCGGAAACGGTTCCAAATGTGATGGAACCGATTCCGGGTTCCTCAATGTTGGATCCGGTTCCCTCGGTTCCTTCGGTTCCGGATCCCAACCTTAACCCATTGAGACCTGGAACTGTCTCATTTTTAGATTTGAGCTAAAAAGCATTATTTTACACTTTGGGCTATTCAAAAATAGCAGATATACAAGCTCATAGCGCGGCACCGAGTGCCGCGCTACGAGCTTGTATATCTGCTATTTTTAAAAATTCGTGAAAATTCGTGAAAATCTTTGAAAATATATATTTTTAAAGCGAACATTTTTAACTAAAATCTTTGCTTCTGGGGGGTCCCTGGAACAAAATATTTTGATGGGGGTCCGCGGTCAAATACATATCATTTTGGGGGTCCTTGACATGAAAAAGTTTGAGAACCACTGATATAGAAACATACGTTTTTCAGAAAACTGTTGAGATTTAGGAGACATGTAGAATCGGCTTCAGGTCTCAATGGGTTAATGTTGACTGAGTGTTAGTGTGGTGAGAATAACTGGGATTGCGCATTATATGTCTTTACTATGAGATTGTCCTTCCCTTTGATGTCGTCTGCTATACGTGATGCCTACTCTCTACCTTCGACCTTGGTGAATGTGTCGTAGAAAAACGTATATTTACCAGGTGAAAGCATAAAGGTTTATTGAGACATCCAGCAGGCTCACGGCCTAACACCTCCTAAACCTTCTCCGCTCCCTGGCATTAGGCGAGTTTGATTACCTGCAGTCTGAGCAAATAAAGCGCTGAACAAAGTGAATTATGCGGAAAATGATTGTCCGTGGCATCCACGTGAATCGTGTAGATCAAAAGATATTTTAATTCCAGAAGGCGGTGGGTGTCTGCTGCGTTCCCTGTTATTACTATTTGAGCGAGATACTTAACATGGCGGAATAGAATTAAACGGGTGAACTCGAGCGATCATTGCGAGAGGGTGTTGCGTTAGTGAGACAGCTCTGCAAGATAAAACGCCTCGCCATGCAATGCATTGTTAGATAGATCTGTCCTTTTTGGTGCGTAACGCTGTCGTACTACAGAGTACATAACGCTATATAGCCTCGCAGGCCGAACTCGGTACGTAATTGAGGTAACATCTGGCCTTGTTGATCTTGTGAATTTGTATTTCATTACAAATTGCAGAGTGACGTAATTAAAGTGAGAGACAGAATCTGTCTACAGTGTGAGCAAGGCTTAACCAGTGGTGGAAATGGCGTTGCACGCATGGGAACGGCGTTCCCATAGCAACCGTTGCGGGGGAACGCTGTGAACACGTGTGGGAACGCTCTTCAGATTGTCAAAAAAAAAAAAAAAAAAAAAAACTTTTTTTTTTTCTTTTTTGAGGAAAAATATTTTCGCTCCCGTTTTAGGATTATTACTGTCATTTCCGGGTCGCGTGGCCAAATTAATAGTTACGTTTGGTCCGGACCAAACGTTCAAAACGGAATCCGTTCAAAATTCAAAAAACTCTTATTTTGAAATGCACATCGCTTTGAAAGGAAACAGACTTCTGTGGCCGCTTGCTTGACGACGTAAAGCCTACGTTAGTGCACTAACGTAGGCTTTACGTCGTCAAGCAAGCGGCTGCACACACAAGGTAAACAAGGCTGGACGTGCATGGACATATGGAATATTATGGGCGCGTTCGAAAATACAGCACTGAGCGCACTGGCCAATACAAACTAATAGGCGAGTGTGCTCTGGTGCGTAATTTCCGAACGCACCCAAAGACTTAAAGTTTGGGGCAAAAGTTCATATTTACAACCATGCTCTGCTCTCTGAAACCAAGACAATCTTTGCAGAAGGTGAGTAAGTAATTTTAATCTAACGCTGACAGTGAGAGTGGTGAAAAGTAACTAATTAAGTACTGTACATGTACTCAAGTACTGTACTCGAGTATAATTTTAAGGTATTTTTATTGAGTAATCAGGGGCACCCAATCGAAAAAATAAGAATTAAACAACCTAACCCTAACCCTAAACCCGAATTAAAGTAACAAAAAACGAAAATAAAGTACCAAATCCACGAAATTAACCGCAAAAAAAAAAAGAATTAAATAACATAAACCTAACCTAACCCTAACCCCGAAATAAAGTAACAAAAAAAACAATATAAAGTACCCAAATCCGCGAAATTAACCGTCTAGTTATTGTCTAATATAATCCACAAAATACATTAGTATAAACCCATTTTGTTTGAATATTTTATTAGGCAGAAATAGTTTTTTGTGATAATAAATTGGTAAAATCAGGCAAAAATATGAATTAAATAACATAACCCTAACCTAACTCCTAATCCTAACCCTAAAACCAAAATAAAGAAACCAAAAACTGAAAAAAAAACTAACCCAATCCGCCCAGAACCGCGGAAAAACGGACCCAATCCGCCCAGAACCGCAAAAAAAATCGCGCGTGCGCGCTTCGCGCGCGAAGCCCACATGCACGCGCGCTGCGCGCGCGTGCATGTGGGACAAGTAGAGTTCCCAAAGCGAATCCAGTCCATTTCCACCACTGGGCTTAACCCATTAAGACCTGAAGCCGATTCTACGAATGTCTTCTAAAACCTAAAAACAGTATTCAGAAAAAAAACATACGTTTCTATATCAGTGGTGCTCAAACTTTTTCATGTCAAGGACCCCCAAAATGTATATGTATTTGGCCGCCGACCCCCATCTCAAAATATGTTGTTCCAGGGACCCCCAGAAGCAAAGATTTCAGTTAAAAAAATCGCCCCTTGTATACCAGCAAGGAGCGAGTTGCAGGTTAGACTTCAAGGTTCAAGGTTCAACTTTATTAGTGTCCCAACAAAGGGCAAATGGGTTTACAACAAGAGTTAGCAAAACATATTACATACATTACACATATCTCTCGCTGCTGGTCGCTGCGTGCGCAAGCGCCCTGTTCCCTCATTGCAAGCAGAGGGAAATTCTTGGTGTCTAAGGGTCAGATTCACTGTATGTTGCAGTGCAAGACCTAACCAAACTTAACCCATTAAGACCTGGAACTGTGTCATTTTTAGATTTGAGCTATAAAGCATTATTTTACACTTTGGCTATTCAAAAATAGCAGATATACAAGCTCATAGCGCGGCACCAAGTGCCGCGCTATGAGCTTGTAGATCTGCTATTTTTGAAAAATCGTGAAAATGTGTGCAAATCTTTGAATATACATATTTTTAAAGCGAACATTTTTAACTCAAATCTTTACTTCTGGGGGGTCCCTGGAACAAAATATTTTGATGGGGGTCCGCGGCCAAATACATATCATTTTGGGGGTCCTGGACATGAAAAAGATTGAGCACCACTGATATAGAAACATACGTTTTTCAGAAAACTGTTGAGATTTAGGAGACATGTAGAATCGGCTTCAGGTCTCAATGGGTTAAGTGATATATGCACTGTGTGCCCTGAAGGACAGATTACTGTCCAGGACCACTCCAAAGGTTCTTGTCAGTTGAAACAAGAAGCCACCAGGGTGTTGTTGGTGGAAATGGAAAGATCCTGCAGGGAGCAGGACATTCCCGGGAAAACGAGAAGCTGCTTTTTTTTCCCCTCCGTTGAGCGTGAGTTTTTTTTTTCTATGGAGATGTCAGCCAGGCATGCAGCAATGTAGGGGTGGGACGATATGGGTACCTCACGATACGATATGTATCACGATATTAGGCCCACGATAACAATATATATCACGATATCTGAAAATGCCGATATATTGCGATATCACGATATATTGCATGAAATTTCACCAACGATATATCACGATATCTGAAAATATCGATATATTGCGATATCACGATATATTGCATGAAATTTCACCAACGATATATATCACGATAGTCCTTGTATTCAATTCATAAACACATAAAATAGCACCAAACAGTTCAAAATCATCATTACACAAATACAGAGTAGGAAAAACAACGTATCACAAACATTAAAAAATATATATATATATATATATATATATATTATTATTATTTATTTTTTTAATATCGATATTTTTCGGGAGGATATCGATTATTTATCGCGGGAGAAAGTATCGCGATATATCGATATATCGATATATCGTCCCACCCCTACAGCAATGCCACACAACATGTGTGGCCTGGTTCTGCCTGGGGTTTCTTCCTGTTAAGGGGGACGCCTGGTCTCTGCTCTTGAGACAAGTTGTAGTGATTTGGCATGCAGCACTAGAATTCAATTGAAATGAATTGAACTGAATTGAAGAGAACGGTGTGGTCTGGTCTGGCAGGTGACACTAGTTCCAGGACCTCATCTGGGGATAGAAGAGAGTGAGACAGGCATGATATGTTTTGGGGTTAGCATTAGGTAAGTTAGAACATTGGTTAGTGGGAAGACAGGAGAAAGACCTGAAGAAGTGGGAGATACATAAGCTTCCACAGAGAGGGATGCAGGGGAGGTGGGGGAGGTTAAGGAGGGAGGAGGAGGTGAAGAAAGAGCTTCCTTGGGTTAGAGGAGGCAGAGGACTGAATCTTAGCGCCGTTGAAAGAAGACTTAGCAGTGGATCACGAGAGGCCAGAAGGCAGAGAGGAGTGAATGAAAGTGGGAGAGCCGAGGGTCATCTGATCGGCTAGTTTTGCGGCACTTTCTTTCAGCTTCGCCCGAGACGTAGGCCTATTCACTCAGTTTCTGAGGGTTTTCAGATAACCTACTGTATAGAGAGCTAGTACACACAGGCGTGTGTGCCGGCTTGGAGGAGGAGAGGGCAGTGACGGTTACTAGACAGACGAAATACTGGAGAGAAAGGAGGAGGTTGCAGACATAGTGAGGTGAGGTTTTGTGGGGGAAGGAATCAGGGGAGGGAAGAGAGGGAAAGAATAGAAGAAGAGATAGAGCAGGGGTTCAGACCGAGACCTCTGGTTCCGGTGAGTGGTGACAGATTGAGGTTGGGTATAGGTTTAGGTGGGAGAGGAGAGAGAGAGAGAGAGAGATGGAGAAGGTTACAAAGTGGGGAGGTCAGAGGGTGCGATGGGAAGTTCTTTGATGGGCAAAATTACTCAACCACTTATCTGTCGCTGGTTAACTAAAGTACTCCAATCTTGCACTTTATACGTCGTTCTGGATAATAGCATCAGCCTAAATGCCTGGATTTTAAATTGTAAATCGACACGGGGAAACCCTGTTATCGTAATTCCCCTCGTTTACCAGTAGGGGCTGCGTATCTCACAATGGAGCTTTAATTTGATGAGGCAGATTTAAAAGATTACATTTGTTGGCGGTGTATTGTGCATTTACGTGTCATTTATGCCCGCGCTGTCCCTTGACTTGATTTGATTGAAGTCCATGGAGGCGAGGCTGATATGGCTAATTGTCACAATTTGAGAGAGTGAAAAAAAAGACAGACTTTTTTTAAAGCCAGTTGTCACAGCACAACAGTGGAGGCTATATTTCTCAAAGGGGTTTAATGTGCTAGTAAAATTTATGTTCTCCCATTTTACATAGGACTGAGAGAAGCCAGGCAAGGATTGATTCAAGAAGGCTGCCTGATGACTATGCACTTAACGGATGCATGTGTCCTTACCGTGGATGATGATGATAATAATAATAATAGTAGACTCTGAATTATGTCACCATGATGGGCATGGCCGCAATGATGAATTTGCTATTATAAGCATGAGTAATGGCAATGGCACTGTTAGAGTTTTTTTTAAACAAAGACAAAGGATAAATTGTAAATACTGTTATTTATCTTGTGTGTGAACAGTACTTAGAAAGCTATGTCTTTATTTGTATTTGAACCCAGTTGAACCCAGTGTGCCACGTCTGTTTGCTACGGTCGCTGACAGAGAATCATGGTTCAAAACATATAGCATGATATTTAGAAAAGTACTGTAAATTTCCCAAACCATGCAAAGACAACACAAACGAGAAGGGATAGTGCATGTATATGGGGGGATATAATGACATTTAAGCAGATAATTTCCTAGTCAACACTGTTCTCTGTTTAACCCATTAAGACCTGAGGCCGATTCTACAAAATGTCTTATAAATCCCAACAGTTTTCTGAAAAACTATTGTTTCTATATCAGTGGTTCCCAAACTTTTTCATGTCAACGACCACCCAAAATTATATTTATTTGGCCGCGGACCCCCATCTCAACATATTTTGTTCCAGGGACCCCCAGAAGCAAAGATTTGAGTTACAAATGTTTGCTTTAAATATATATATATCGAAAGATTTGCACACATTTTCACGATAAAAAAAAAATAGCAGATCTACAAGCTCGTAGCGCAGATCTACAAGTAGATCTACCGAGTGCAGCGCTATGAGCTTGTAGATCTGCTATTTTTGAATAGCCAAATACATCTAAAATGACACCAGATGCGTTCCCGGTCTTAATGAATTAAGCTTTTTGTTTTGTTTGTCCCCCGCCCCACCACCCCAAAACTCATTATTCAAATACTAGAGACAGTTTTTGGAAACCCCTTCACATTGTCTTGTTTACACAGTGCAGTTATTCCTCTCTCTCTCTCTCTCTCTCTCTCTCTCTCTCTCTCTCTCTCTCTCTCTCTCTCTCTCTCTCTCTCTCTCTCTGAACACCGCGCCCCACAGAGCTTTAGTTTATTTTTGAGAATTGCAGTCCCTGAAGGTGACTTAGCAGCAAAAATGAGATTATGTTCTATTGCCAGGGGTAAGGAATTGGAGTCTCCTGGAGGCATCTAATTTATCATGAGATGACGGCATTTCCCCCCCAACACCACCACGGGGCCTTACAGTGTACAAATTATATCAGACAAAGTTTAACCCGTTAAGACCGGGAACGCATCTTTTTTGTAAATTTATTTTGGCCATAAAAAAAATAGCGGATCTACAAGCTCGTAGCGCGGCACCGAGTGCCGCGCTACGAGCTTGCAGATCTGCTATTTTTGAAAAATCGTGAATGTTTGTGGAAATCTTTGAATATAATATTTTTTGAAAGCGAATTTTTTTTACTCGTATCTTTGCTTCTGGGGGGATTCTACAAATCTCTTCTAAATCCTAACATTTTTTTTTTTTTTTTTAACTTATGTTGCTATAATATCAGTGGTTCTCAAACTTTTTCATGTCAAGGACCCCCAAAATTATATGTATTTGGCCGCGGACCCCCATCTCAAAATATGTTGTTCCAGGGACCCCCCGGAAGCAAAGATCTGAGTTAAACATTTTTGCTTAAAAAATATATATATATTCAAAGATTTGCCCCCAAAAAAAATCACAATTAATTTTTTTTTTGCAGATCTATGAGCTTGTATATCTGCTATTTTTTGAATAGCCCAAAGAAATCTAAAAATGACGCATGATGCGTTCCCGGTCTAAATGGCTTAACGGCTCCCCTCCAGTGTATGAAATACAGATTAGCACGCATTCAAGCAGAAGTAACCGGGACCTTGTAGACAGAATGTTGGCAGTGAGGAATCCTCAATACCCCTTGACCACTTGACTATATACCTTCATTGCGCATGCAAAGAGAAATTTTAAATTAACCCATTGAGACCTGAAGCCGATTCTACAAGTCTCCTAAATCTCAACAGTTTTCTGAAAAACGTTTGTTTCTATGTCAGTGGTGCTCAATCTTTTTCATGTCAAGGACCCCCAAAATGATATGTATTTGGCCGCGGACCCCCATCAAAATATTTTGTTCCAGGGACCCCCAGAAGCAAAGATTTGAGTTAAAAATGTTCGCTTTAAAAATATATATATTCAAAGATTTGCACACATTTTCACGATTTTTCAAAAATAGCAGATATACAAGCTCGTAGCGCGGCACTCGGTGCCGCGCTATGAGCTTGTAGATCTGCTATTTTTGAATAGCCCAAAGTGTAAAATAATGCTTTTTAGCTCAAATCTAAAAATGACACAGTTCCAGGTCTTAATGGGTTAAACCAGTGCCTCGGAAAGTAATAGACAACAAACCATTCATCTCCTATGCCGTGATTAATTATCGTAATGAAGATTTTTAATGATAAAGTAGAGGACACGGCACGTACTTAGTAACAGTGTGGAAAGAACTCCAGCCAGTGAGGTTCCTCATAGATTTTGCTAAGGGTGTCTAGGTTTACAATGACTGAGTGGTGTACTGTATTCTCTCTCCATTTAGTGTTGTTTACATAGAAACCGTACCGTATGCATAGAGTATTCAGTAAAAACTGATGTCCAGTGGTGTAAAAAGTACTCAGATGTTTTACTTAAAAAGTATCAATACTGCAATATAGAAATACGCTGTTACACGTAAAAGTCCGGAATTCAAAATTTACTTGAGTAAATGTACACCAGTATTGGTGTCAAATTGTACTTAAAGTACCAAAAGTAAAAGTTACTAAAATGTTTGAAAATAGCAGATCTACAAGCTCACAACGCGTCGCAATGCAGCCCGTTGTGAGCTTGTAGATCGGCTATTGTCAAATAGCCTATGTATAAAATAGGGCTAAAGGGGTTAATGTATGTTTTATAATTTAATAATTGATAATTGAAAAGTAACTAGTAACTAAAGTTTTCAAATCATTGTAGTGGAGTAAAAGTACAATATTTGCCTCTGAGATGTAGTGGAGTAGAAGTAAAAGTACTGAAAATTGAAAATACAGTACAGTAAAAAATCCTCAAAAGTGTACTTAAGTACAGTACTGTGAGTACATGTACTTAGTTACTTTACACCACTGCGACACATTGGGAATCAAACCCTGGGACCTTCAGTTTCCCAGGCAGCCTATGGATCTATCATGGCTATCACCCAATGCATGAGCTCGTAGATCTTCTATTTTGGCCCTCTTGTTCGTCCCAGAATAAGTGCACGAGGGTTTCATGTGATTAAAACATGTTTCTGGGTGGGTGCAAGCAGCTAGAACGTCTTGCATAATTTTAGATAAGGTACTCTCGAATTGCTTACAATAACTGCTTCACAGCTTGCATATATTTCAGAATGTGGGTGGCAGAAGGAATACATCTGCATTTTGCACTAATGTGATAATCATGATACGAGCATGACTATTCCACAGTTAAAACTGATTTTTCACATGCAACGTATTTCCATTGAGTGGGAGGATTTAATCTGTAACATTCTATAAGAACATTTGAACGGAATTTAATTAACTAAATTATATACCGAACCATGGCTCCATTTATACGTTGACATGTGTGACATGTAAAACAGAATGGGTGAAAGAATGGGTGGCGCGGTGGCTTTTTAGGGCAGTAGAGCCCAAAAACCATAGATGTTCATTAGTGTCCATCCTTATACCAAAGAGCAATGTCTCCAGTGTAAACTCTCTTAACTAGCTCTCTGAAGTTTGTGGTTTAATATTCTGCCATGAGAATAGATAATGCACTTTCAAATGACAAATACTGAATAATACAGCACGCCTACTCATTTATACTAATACACCGTACTGTGTATCTTCATACACTATAATCGAATGGTTAGACGCATTTGTATGAATATTGCAATATTATGAACTATTACAAATTGAAACATTAAACTAAGAGAAGGGATGATAAAGGGGTGTTTGCTTGAAATCTAAATCACGGTTTTGTTTTGTTCCAGAATAATATTTCATGGCACTATCCTCTCTATTTCTGTTGCAGCGTTATGAGTGTGTCTGCCATCCGGGCTGGGAGGGGGAGTTCTGCCAACGAGAAATTGATGAATGTTTATCGCAGCCGTGCGAAAACAACGCCACCTGCACAGACCTCCACGGCGGCTACAAGTAGGTGTATGGTGTGTGATTTGGCTTCAGGGCAAGCATGGGCTCGAGGCGCATCATTCACTTAACCCACTAAGACCGGGAAATAATCTCTGTCATTTTTTGATTTCTTTGGGTTATTCAAAAATAGCAGATATACAAGCTTATAGCGCAGCACCGAGTGCCGCGCTATGAGCTTGTAGATCTGCTATTTTCGTTTGTGCAAATCTTTTGAATATACATATTTTTTTAAAGCAAGCATTTTAGATTTTGTTCCTACAAGCTCATAGTGCGGCACCGAGTGCCACGCTATGAGCTTGTAGATCTGCATTTTCTTTTATCGTGAATTTTTTTTTCAAATATTTTTATACTTTTTTTTTTAAAGGAACATTTTTAACAATTGTTTTTGCTTCTGGGGGGTTCTACAAATGTCTTCTAAATCCTACAGTTTTTTTTAAGTGTTTCTCAAACTTTTTCATGTCAAGGACTCCCAAAATTATATGTATTTGGTCGCGGACCCCCATCTCAAAATATGTTGTAATAGGGACCCCCAGAAGCAAAGATTTGAATCAAAAATATTCCCTTAAAAAAAAATATATATATATATATATTTGCAAAAATGATCACGATAAAGAACAATAGCAGATCTACAAGCTCATAGCGTGGCACTCGGTGCCGCACTATGAGCCTGTAGGAAGAAATCTAAAATGACACAGGCGTGTCCCCGGATTGAATGGGTTAATACATGCAAAGAAAGAAAAAAAAACTAAAAAATCTCTCTCTCTCTCAGAGATGGCAGCATGTCCTTCTCAGTGCCAGCAGAGATAATGAATTGCAGATGGCAGGTGAAATAAATGAGTCAATCAATGACTCGCAGCATGAAAAGGTTTCAGGGGATATGTGTGTGACTCATTGGAGGAAGAAAAAGCCGGTATATATCTGCTTGAGCTAATGTCCCCCCCGCTCCTCTGTAGGGAGACATAAAACGGCTTCAGGTGGAAAAGAAGTTGGGGGGGATGGAAGGGAAGGGAATTGAAGCTGAAGTGGTTGGTGGTGTGGTGCTGCTTGGGTACTCACTGCCACCAAGTGGAATGTTTAGCTTCCTTTGAGTGCAGATAAGCCCAGATCTGCACGCCACCAGCGTGCAGTCTCTCTCTCTCTCTCTCTCTCTCTCTCTCTCTCTCTCTCTCTCTCTCTCTCTCTCTCTCTCTCTCCCCCCCTCTCTCTCTCCATGTCTCTCTTTGCTCCCTCGCTGTCGCATACATTTCCATTTAATATGTGGTCAGGGCTCTAACCTCATGTGTCCTATATTCAGCTGTCCAGAATTAAACGCCGCTCTGACCAATAGTGCAATTAACCTGTAAATCCCCTTAACCGTTTCTGTCTCATGCAAAAGATTCAGGAGGGAACGCACGGGGTCATACACGCTATGCTGCCGTGCATGACAGACAAGAGTACTGTATAATAGTGGTACTGGCATTTTACCGTTTTAATCTCCAACTTGCCTAGTTAAATGCTTTGTCTGATCTAAAATATTTAATTTGAGAGTTAGTCCCAGTAATTACTACTATATTACTTTATCTGGGAATATGAATATGCGATTAATGTATTGATCTTTTAACTCATTCACTGCCACTGAATTAATTAATTAATTCCTCCGTCTTCCGTCACCTTGCCAGTGAAAAGGGCGATTTTTAATGTACCTTTTTGAAAAATCATGGAATATTCTCCGTGAGCTCCTTCCTCACGGAGATGGGCTCATTACACGCACGGGAGTCCGGTAGAATCGGGAAAAAATTGTATTGGCCGGCCGCGATCCTCCATTCCAGAGATATGGCCGTTTGAATGTGGCTAGTTTTTTGAAAAACACTTAAAAAACTACAGAAATCCGAGAGAAAGCAAAACACTTTTGTGAATCCTTCTTTTTTTTTTTGTTGTGATCACCTGATTTCTGGGTGTACTCTTTTTTTCCCCTCCCAAAAAAAAACAAAACAAAAAACCACGTCAATTACGTCCTTGGCAGCCTGGGCGTTTGGACGTTAAGCACGTCAATTACGTCCGTAGCAGGGAACGAGTTAACGTTGCCACGTTTCCAAAAATAACCTCTGTGCAGTGGTGGAAAAAGTACTCAAATTCTTTACTTAAGTAAAAGTACCAATACTGCAATATAAAAATACTCTGTTACAAGTAAAAGTCTAGAATTAAAAATTTACTTGAGTAAAAGTACAAAAGTATTGGCATCAAAATGTACTTCGAGTACCAAAAGTAAAAGTACTAAATATTTGAAAATAGCCGATCTACAAGCTCACAACGCGTCGCGATGCGACGCGTTGTGAGCTTGTAGATCTGCTATTTTCAAATAGCCTATGTATAAAATAGGGTTAAAGTGGTTAATGTATGTTTCATTATATCATAGTTTATGTCTGAATAGTAACTAGTAACTAAAGTTTTCAAATAATTGTAGTAGAGTAAAAAGTACAATATTTGCCTCTGAGATGTACTGGAGTAGAAGTAAAAGTACTGAAAATTGGAAATACTCAAGTAAAGTACAAATACCTCAAAATTGTACTTAAGTACAGTACTTGAGTAAATGTACTTAGTTACTTTCCACCACTGCCTCTGTGAAACCTTTTTTTTCTTCTTTTTTTTTTGTGTCTTTGTGTGGTGGTGGTGGGTTGGTGAATCCAAGGTGCTCGTGCGCTCGAGGCTGGACGGGTGCGCGGTGCGCCGACGACGTGAACGAGTGCGATTCGGGGCCCTGTCTAAACGGCGCCCGGTGTCAGGAGGAGTCGGACGCGCCCGGGGAGTTCTCCTGCACCTGTCCTCCCTTCTTCGGCGGGCCCCTGTGCGGCCAGCCGCGCGACCCCTGCGACCCCCTCCACAATCCCTGCCTGCACGGCTCCACCTGCCTGACACGCTCAGACGGAGCGGCCTCCTGCAGATGCCCAGCTGGTGAGCAACCAAAAAAAAAAAAATCACACCAGTGTGAAGAGAGTGGTGCCTTTCATGAGTTCATTTCGTTAGTTACTTTTTACAGACTTTGATGACTTCAAAGTATTTTTACTAATTTTAAGTACTTTAAAATGTTTTTATTGATTTTTACGTGTTTTTACTCATTTTAACATCTTTTAAGTATTTTTACTCATTTAAAGTATTTTTACTCATTTAAAGTATTTTTACTCAGTATAGGAACTTTAAAGTATCATTACTAATATTTAAGTATTTTTACTCATTTTAAGTATTTTTACTCATTAAGTATTTTTACTCAAAAGTGTGTGTTGTGTGTGAGTGTGTGTGTGCGTGTGTGTGTATAATTAGTGTAACTGGTTGCATCTTTGTGTTGCAATCAGCCGCAGCTGTTGAGGCTGTGCTCAAACATACAGAGAGGCCGTGCACAGACACACAGACACACAGACACACACCAGGACAAAGTCACTCCTTGGAGTGGCTAGCACCACTCAAAAAAAAAACCACCACCTCCACCCACCACCACAGCCTTTATTTTAAGCCATTCAATCCGGGAAACGCATACTGTGTCATCTTTTGGGCTATTCAAAAATAGCAGATCTACAAGCTCGTACGAGCTTGTAGATCTGCTATTTTTTATTTTTTTTAAATGTGTGCAAATCTTTGAATATCTTTTTTTTCTGTAGCGCACATTTTTAACTCTGTTACAACTTCTGGGGGGGTCCCTTGAACAAAATATTGTGGCCAAAATTCATATCATTCTGGGGGGTCCTTGACATGAAAAAGCTTTTAGATCTGCTATTTCTTTTTGAAAAATCATGAACGTTTTGTGCAAATCTTTGAATGTATACTTTTTAAAGCGAACGTTTGTAACTCAAATCTTTGCTTCTGGGGAGGTCCCTGTAACAAAATATTTTACAAATGTTCGCTTTAAAAATATATATATTTCAAGATTTTCACACATTTTGACGATTTTTCAAAAACAGCAGATCTACAAGCTCGTAGCGCGGCACCGAGTGCCGCGCTACGAGCTTGTAGATCTGCTGTTTTTGAATAGCCCAAATAAATCTCAAAATGACACAGATGCTTTTCCCGGTCTTAATGGGTTAAGCCCATGTCCAGAGTAGGACGTGTGCAATTCAACGTGTGCCGAGGTTCAGAATCCACACTGCAGTCACACTGATGCTTCATTTATATTCTTGGTTGCACACTGGTGTGTCGTGTGCTGAAAGTAGGTGATCTACAAGCTCTCTTGTGAGCTTGTAGATGGGGCTATTTTGCGGCTATTCTCTGCCTTCTTTCACATATTTTCAGGGGTACAGTAGACGTGGTTATTCTCAGCTATTTGTCAAAGATTTTTTGGGGACATCTGGTAATCTTTTGGCAATTTTTCCCACATATCGTCGGGTACGTTAGAACCACCTTGGATTCCTTGCTCAATAGACCACAGAATGCAATTGATTTTTTTGTTCAAGGAGTCCAATCGCATAAGTATTCACTGTAACAATTTCTAAAGCTCTGCATCTCAGTAAGGCATGCATACTTTGCATAAACACACTCAAATATCTAGAGTGTTCAAAAATATTCACTGTTCTGTTTTGTTGTTCTGCTTAAAACCTTTCTTTCTTTTGGCCCGGACAGCCCTTTTTTGCAGAAGATGGTTGCAAATGAGTTATGTGGATGAATGGTTCTACAAACACGTTTTTATTTTTCTGCAGCGGTGACACTGGAGAAATGGAGAAACATGGGGAAATGTAACAGCAACGTGTGTCAGTTATTACAATATCAAATGATGATGAGGATGACATTAAAGTGTGTAACATTTATTTTGTCTTTTTAGCGACGCCACTGGTAGCTTGTTGTCTGTTGAAACTGCCATTCCCAAGATTCAGTTTGAAGCAGAAACACAGACGTAGTGCTCCAAAATTAATGCTGCGTGGTCCTAGCACCGAGGTTATTTAGAATGCAACAACAACGTGCTCAGAAACGTGTTCTTTATTAACTTTAAAATCAGTGGTGGAAAAAGTACTAAATAGTTGTACTTAAGTGAAAGTATCGATACTGCAATGTAGAAATACTCTGTTACAAGAAAAAGTCCAGAATTAAACATTTACTTGAGTAAAAGTACAAAAGTATTGGTATCAAAATGTACGTAAAGTACCAAAAGTAAAAGTAATCATTATACAGAATGTCCCGTTTCAAATGTAGAAAAATCTTTTGAAAATAGCAGATCTACAAGCTCACAATGCGTCACATTGTGAGCTTGTAGATCTGCTATTTTCAAATGGCCAAAATGCATATAGGGCTGAAGTGGTTAATGCATGTTTTGTAATAATAATCTAAATATACAAAGTAACTAGTAACTCAAGTTTTCAAATAAATCTAGTGTAGTAAAAGTACAATATTTGGGTCCGAGATGTAGTGGAGTAGAAGTAAAAGTATTGGAAATTGGAAATACTCAAGTAAAGTACAAATACCTCAACATTTTACGTAAGTAGTAAGTACGGTACTTAAGTAAATGTACTTAGTTACTTTCCACCACTGTTTAAAATAAATAAGTAAATGCATTTCCAGTACATTTTTTAATTGAAAAAGTTACACAGTATGACTTTTTACATTTATTGTATTACTAAATTATGTCATTTGATGCGAAATCACTCCCAAGTAATGAAGCAGAATGATCAAAATGGTCAATATCAAGAAAAATGACCCGTCTTGATATTGATCATATTAACTCACAATTAAGCACTTAGTACTTAGTCATGCATGTGGAATCATAATTAGGTCAATAGGTCTAATGGGTTCTCTCTCTAAATCGAACACTTCTTCTTTCTGGAGCATATAGATGTTAAATAGAAACACATAGCTACCAGGGGCGGATTAACCCTTCGTGGTGCCCGGTGCTTGGACCTGGTTCTGTGCCCCCCGGGAGCGTTTTGTCAAGAGGGGGGACAAAACGCTCCCGCGTGATGCGGGGGGGGGGGGGGGGGGGGGGGGGGGGCGGGTGATGCGCGGAGCCCTGCTTCTAAATGTCGGTGTTTTTCGCCGTTTATTTTTTTTCCCACGCCGTTTGGTGCCACCCCCAAGGTTGGTGCCCTGTGCCTCAGCACCTCAAGCCTGTTGGATAAGCCACCACTGATAGCTACAGAAAGTATCGCTGCACTGTGCATGTTTATTTTCTTGTCCATAAATCCTTCTCTAGGTAGAATTGTACACCTGAGATCACTGGAAAAATTGTTAAATGCTTCTTATTGCAGCTGTAATGGTTCTCCTACAATGTAGGAGAACCATTACAGCTGCAATAAGAAGCAGTAGGACCTACATGGAAAGAGTTATGGTGATTTTTCATTTTAGGGTATGACCACAAAGGTATACAGAACCGCCTTTAATAAAAACAACACTTGCCATTTAATGCCATTTTAACCCCTTGTTAGTCCTATCGTATGCATATACTTTGCTGTATGATGAATAGTGAAGATAGCCAGTCTACAATGTATAGTGAAAATAGCCGATCTATAAGCTCAAGTGTCACAATGCGACTATAGTACAGATAATTGGCTGGTTGTTTAGAACCGGACTATATGGAGCTGCCTATGTCAGTTATGCCCAAATATGGGACCATGACGTCAGTCCTGGACGTGACCGTTATCTCCATATATGGAGTTTCTGGGAAGGGTTCGCTGATGTCAGACTCCGTATCTATGACACGTCTTGGGTCTCTATGACGACTTTGTAGGTCGATCGTCTCCGTTTATGGGGATATCCATATATAGGCCAGTGCTTGCAAGTATGCCCTGAATGTTCGCAACAGCGACGGTGTTGTGAGCTTGTAGGTCTGCTATTTTTCACCCACAATAGTATGCCCAAAACAGGACTACCAGGGTTAATGAGGTTAACCCATTAAGACCTGAGGCCGATTCTACAAATGCCTACTTAAATCAATAGTTCTCACACCTTTTCTGTGCCAAAGACCCCCAAAATGATGTGTATTTGGCCACGGACCCCCATCTGATTTTTTTGGTGCCAGGGACCCTCAGAATAGAAGATTTGTGTTTAATTCTCTCCCCCAGAAATAGCAGATGTACAAGCTTGCAGCTGTGAGCTTGTAGATCTGCTATTTTTGAGAACCACTCTTCTAAACCACTGTTCTAAATCAGTTGATTCTTCATTTTTAGAAGTACAATACCATACGACAAAAAGTTCTGTTACTTTTCATAAGTATATCTGCGAGTTAGCAGTGAGATCAGGGTGCTTTGGAGCATTTTGTCCCTTGCTGTCACTACTGTTTTAAACTGACAGATCCGGGGAAAGAGTTGACAGAGACAGTATGTACTTTATCCAGCGATGCCCTACTTCAGTCGTGAGTTGCATCAATTCACACCTGGTTGTTACCTGGTGCATCCAGCCCTCTGATGAGTGCAGGGTCTACAGAGTCTGAGCAGCACGCCCGTTCTGCCAATTCTCATCTTTGCTATACTAGGCTACATCCACACTATTATGTTTCTGTTTTAACCCATTGAGACCGGGAACGCATCCGTGTAATTTTTTTATTTCTTTGGGCTATTAAAAAAATAGCAGATATACAAGCTCATAGCGCGGCACTCTGAGACTCTGAGCTTGTAGATCTGCATTTATTTTTTTTTATTTTTTTTGCAAATCTTTTTTTTTGAAGCGAACATTTTTAACTCAAACAGTTTTTTTTTTCAAACGTGTGTTTCTATGTGGTATCTGAAACCACAGACTTCACTATATTTGGTAAAGGTTCTACTGCACTTTTAGTTGCCAACAACGCCATATTGTAGTTAATAAGATGTTCCAGAGGTGTGTATGAATGGTTGAAGAATGGATTGAGGCATCACTCCAGTCAGTGAGGTTACTTGCTTCCGATTTATTTCATAGTACAAACAGAGTTCTTTGGACCCCAAGGTCCCTCAGCCAGCTCCACAGCCTCACGGCTTGGAGTGGCACACACCCTAAGCTTCCATTTGTGTCAATCTTTATAGCAGTGGTCACATTTAGAATAAGTGCCTTGAAAGGTGAGACCCCACCTAGACAAACAATAGATCACACTTTGAGTCCCTGATTCGATTTGCAACTGTATATGAGCCAGGAAGGGGGGGATGGAGACACAGGCCTAGACCTTCTGTCTCCCAGGTAAAACAAAGAGAATGTTAATTGTCCCCCCCCACCCAGGTCAGGGCCAACAGTCACCTCTCTGAATACACTCTCCTGTCTGTACAGGCCAAAGTAGACTTGTAATCAGGGACGCCGACTTTTGTGCGCGACCATGGGGGCTGAACTTGACCTAGACCAGGGGTAGGCAACCTTTATTATCAAAAGAGCCATTTTTGGCCCTAAAGATGATTAAAAATCTGTCTCGAGCGGCTTTTTTTGTGTGCTTTTTCTGGTGTTTCAATATAACTTTTTTTGTTATTGTTTGCTCATTTCTCAAAGCAGATCAAGTATACCAGTAAGCTACTTGATCATACTACAGCGTCACACTAAAGCAGGGGTAGGCAACCTTTATTATCAAAAGAGCCATTTCTGGCCCTAAAGATGATTAAAAATCTGTCTCGAGCGGCTTTTTTTGTGTGCTTTTTCTGGTGTTTCAATATAACTTTTTTTGTTATTGTTTGCTCATTTCTCAAAGCAGATCAAGTATACCAGTAAGCTACTTGATCATGCTACAGCGTCACACTAAAGCAGGGGTAGGCAACCTTTATTATCAAAAGAGCCATTTCTGGCCCTAAAGATGATTAAAAATCTGTCTCGAGCGGCTTTTTTTGTGTGCTTTTTCTGGTGTTTCAATATTACTTTTTTTTGTTATTGTTTGCTGATTTCTCAAAGCAGATCAAGTATACCAGTAAGCCAGCAACGTTGGTGGTGAAAGCAAACAAACCAAGCATTAATAAATTCTTTATTTTCCTTCAATGATTAGTTTCTTTATTTTTATCTGGTGTATGGGCGACACGTTTTCTTTACTAATAACTTTACTTTAATAACTTAACCCATTAAGACCGGGGACGCATCTGTGTCATTTTAAGATTTATTTGGCTATTCAAAAATAGCAGATATACAAGCTCATAGCGCGGCACCGAGTGCCGCGCTATGAGCTTGTAGATCTGCTATTTTTGAAAAATCGTGAAAAAAAATATTTTAGATTTTTTTTCCAAAAACTGTTAGGATTTAGATTTTTTTTAAAGAATCGCCTCGGGTCTTAATGGGTTAACTTTATGCCTAAAGAAAACAAATAAACAGAAAGAAAACCTCTTATTCCTTTGCATACTGTACTTCTTTGCCCAAGCAACTGGGAGCCACGGCAGAGGGCCCACGAGCCACATGCGGCTCTAGAGCAGCAGGTTGCCTATACCCCTGACCTAGACCAGCCCCGCTCCCCGCCCACCCCCCACCCCCCCCCGCCGCCGCGACCGGAAAAAAAAAGTCTATTTTTTTTTCATCGAGTACTTTATTTACAGTTTGCCAATAGTACAGTGGTACGATTTTACAAGGGCTTTTTATGACACACTACTCACTTTTCAGCATGTTTCAACATTTCAGCACCATATCAACAAAGTAGCCTAATTAATTAACCCATTAAGACCTGAAGCCGATTCTACATGTCTCCTAAATCAACAGTTTTCTGAAAAACCTATGTTTCTATATCATTGGTGCTCAATCTTTTTCATGTCAAGGACCCCCAAAATTATATGTATTTGGCCGCGGACCCCCATCAAAATATTTTGTTCCAGGAACCCCCAGAAGCAAAGATTTGAGTTAAAAATGTTCGCTTTAAAAATATGTATATTCAAAGATTTGCACACATTTTCATGAATTTTAAAAAATAGCAGATATGCAAGCTCGTAGAGCGGCACTCGGTGCCGCGCTATGAGCTTGTATATCTGCTATTTTTGAATAGCCCAAAGTGTAAAATAATGCTTTTTAGCTCAAATCTAAAAATGACACAGTTCCAGGTCTTAATGGGTTAATGGCATTGCACCGACATTATGCAAGAAGACATTTATTGATGATCTCACAAAAGATAACGTACTACAAGCACATGTCATGAAAGGTGCTATTTTCGTTTCATTTTAGTTATAGAGGGCCATTATAATTTATAAGGAAGGTAAAGGAAACTTTACAGTAATTGCAATCAAACTTTTAAAAAACCCCACCTTAAACAGTTTAATTATTTTAGAGATTTGAGCTGCATTCATGTTATGAAAGGTGCTATTTTCGTTTCATTTTAGTTATACAGTAAAATCAATCAAACTAAAAGAATTCGAAGAAACAAGAAACAAGAAGAATCGGGTTTATTTGTCACATTAGGACGGTTTACACATCAAACTATACAGAGCAGGTTTACAAGGGCAGATTGCTGGGTGGGGTTGTTACATTGCTACATTCCTGCGCTATTGTTCTATAGGTGTTAACGGCAGTGGTGGAAAAAGTACTCAAATTCTTTACTTAAGTAAAAGTACCAATACTGCAATATAAAAATACTCTGTTACAAGTAAAAGTCCAGAATAAAAGATTTACTTGAGTAAAAGTACAAAAGTATTGGCATCAAAATGTACTTAAAGTATCAAAAGTAAAAGTACTAAATATTTGAAAATAGCCGATCTACAAGCTCACAACGCGTCGCGCTGCGACGCGTTGTGAGCTTGTAGATCTGCTATTTTCAAATAGCCTAGGTATAAAATAGGGCTAAAGTGGTTAATGTATGTTTCATTATATCATAATTTACATCTGAAAAGTAACTAGTAACTAAAGTTTTCAAGTAAATGTAGTGGAGTAAAAGTACAATATTTGCCTCTGAGATGTAGTGGAGTAGAAGTAAAAGTAATGGAAATTGGAAATACTCAAGTAAAGAACAAATACCTCAAAATTGTACTTAAGTACAGTACTTAAGTAAATGTACTTAGTTACTTTCCACCACTGGTTAACGGCCGGCTCGTTGAATGCGTCTCTCTCGCGGCCGCCTTCAGAGAGCTGCTTTGTGCTATAGTCATGGAAATTAAATTGGGCCCCGATCTGAGGGGGCTCATCAGTTGAGTGAGGGGGCTGTGGACCCGACGCCCCTGCTTGTAATCCTAGTAATTCTAACATATGGCTTAGATGTGTATGTTATGTTATGAAATATACAACATATAACCACATATCAGTGGTTCTCAAACTTTTTTTCAGGTCAAGGACCCCCAAAATTATACGTGTTTGGCCGCCGACCGGCATCTCAAAATATGTTGTTCCAGGGACCCCCCCAGAAGGAAAGATTTGAGTAAAAAATGTTCGCTTTAAATATATATATTATTCAAAGATTTGCACAAAACAGATTTAAAAAAAAATAGCAGATCTACAAGCTCATAGCGCGGCACTCGGTGCGGCGCTATGAGCTTGTAGATCTGCTATTTTTGAAAAGTATAAAGTATAAAATAATGGTTAAAGTGGTTGCACCGATGCGTTCCCGGTTTGAATGGGTTAAAACGTATGGCTTTCTTTTTACTTATTTTTTCTTTCTCCCTTTTCTTCTCTTTTTGTTGCTCTGAACCCCTATACGTTGGAGCCCATCTGACCCCATTTTAATTTGAAAACTTGGTGATCGTGTTTTAGTCGGGACAGCAGGTGGAAATGGTGAGACTTTTGAAAATGATTATGCCTGGAGTGAGTTGTTGCTTTTTGTTCTAAAAACATACTTTTATTAACAATTCCATTACAAGAATACATCCTATACAAGAAAGTAGTTCCCACGACTGTCTGCACAAACAAGGTGGTTTGCTATGCAACGTTTACTTTCAGATTTGTCTTCTGCAGCTTGCATGGGTCGGTGTCATTGTGCAAGCTCTCTGCCTCCTTTTGCTGTTCTTCATACTGGCATAGACATCTTGTCATTAAAGCCCACCTTTGATGCTGATCACAGCTTTTTTTGTCCCTGACACCAGTCATCAAAGCGTTTGATGGCCCATAACGGTGTTACCCCCCCCCCCCCCCCCCGCCCCCAAGTTCATCAATCTCATCTCTGTGCAGTTCAGCGTGTCGCTTTAAAGTGGACTTTTCCCCCAGAGACATCGCTCTACATCCTCTCCTCTGTAGTCATAAGCCCTCCGTGGAGATCGAAGTTCACCTTTTTGTCGTGGATTTCACCTTGACCTGACCGGGCCCCCAGTGTATGGGAAAGGTCTTCTAGTGTTTTCCAGTGGTGGAAAAAAAGTATCAATACTGCAATGAAGAAATGTACTTGAGTAAAAGTACAAAAGTATTGGCATCAAAATGTACTTAAAGGGGTAGTTCACCCCCCAAATAACTTTTTTTCTATTGATTACTCACCCCATGGAGCCTTGAATTCATGGATATTTTTTTGTTTTTGTCGCATTCCTTCCTTTATTATTTGATTATAATAAATTTAGCCCCATTGATTCCGGTAGGAGACACAAATGCATTTGTGTCTCCTACCGGAATCAATGGGGACAAATTTATTATAATCAAATTATTGGCTTAGGAATGTGACAAAAACAAAAAAATATCTATGAATTCAAGGCTCCAGATGGTCAGTAATCAATAGAAAAAAAGTTATTTTGGGGGTGAACTACCCCTTTAATGTACCAAAAGTAAAAGTACTCATTATGCAGAATGTCCCATTTCAAGTTTTCAAAATGTATAAAAACCTTTTGAAAATAGCAGATCTACAAGCTCGCATCGCAACGCGTTGCGAGCTTGTAGATCGTCTATTTTCAAATAGCCGAAATATATATAGAGCTTAAGTGGTTAATGTATGTTTAGTAGTACAAATCTAAATCTAAAAAGTAACTAGTATAAGTTTTCAAATGATTGTAGTTGAGTAAAAGTGTACTATTTTCCTCTGAGATGCAGTGGAGTAGAAAATTGGAAATACACCACTAAAGTAAAAATACCTCAAAATTGTATTGAATTACAGTACTTAAGTAAATGTACTTATTTACTTTACACCACTGGTGTTTTCAGGCATGGACAGTGGAAGGCCAGAGACTATTTCTGAAACGGTGCTAAAAAACACTTGCTGTGTGGACGAAGATCGTTTTTCATTTTAAAATGCCATTTAAAAAAAATGAAAACCTATTAGTGTGGCTGAGGCCAAAGAACGGACAGTGACACGGGGAGGTGAGAGTGACCCCATGAGGGTCAGGTCTGTGGCTTCAAGGCGAGATGGCGGGGGGGGGGGCTTGGCTGCCTGGTTCTCATAAGTTCTGAGAAGCGCCTCAGCCCGAGCCCGAGAGTGCTCTGTCTACAACTGATTTCGGTGGATATGAATCCTTCTGCTTCCACCCTGACACAAGCTCCCAACTTTTTCATTAACCCGTTAAGACCGGGAACGCATCCTTTGTGTCATTTTTTTTTTAGTTTTTTTTGGGCTATTCAAAAATAGCAGATCTACAAGCTCGTAGCGCGGCACCGAGTGCCGCGCTACGAGCTTGTGGATCTGCTATTTTTGAAAAATCTTGAAAATCTTTAAATATATGTATTTTTTAAAGCGATTTTTTTTTCAAATCTTATTGCTTCTGGGGATTCTACAAATATAACAGTTTTTGTTTGTTTTTTAATTATGTTGCTATATATCAGTGGTTCTTAAACTTTTTCATGTCAAGGATCTCCCAATATGTATTTGGCCGTGGACCCCCATATGAAAATATTTTGTTCCAGGGACCCCCAGTAGCAAAGATTTGAGTTAAAAATGTATTCAAAGATTTGCACACATTTTCAAGATTCTTTTAAAAAAAAGATAGCAGATCTACAAGCTCGTAGCGCGGCACTCGGTGCCGCGCTACGAGCTTGTAGATCTGCTATTTTTGAATAGCCCAAAGGAATCTAAAAATGACACACAGATGCGTTCCCGGTCTAAACAGGTTAAATTATGTCTGTCTGGGTTCTCACCAGAGAAGGCAACGACATGTCTGATTTATGGGGAATATGTGATGTAACAGGAGAGAGGGCCTCATTGCATCCGTTCCTGCCACAGTAGAGCAGCACAAAAGTACACTTTAAATGAGTAGTGGTGCTAGCACGTTTTTTTTTTGTGCGCTAGCGTTGCTTTCTGTGCTCTCGTTTCACAACAACTTCAGATCCACAATGACTGTTCACATACAGTAGTATGTGAACTACAGTAGTAGTGGGGGTAAATGCATGTACTAACATGATAAAGTAAGGTATTAACCACTTAAACCCTATTTTTCCTATGATGAATTGCAAAAATAGCAATTTTACAATTGTGTTGTGATGCGATGAGTTCTGAGCTAGCAGGACTGCAATTATCGCAGCTAACTCTTTCACTGCCATGATAAATAAATACATAAATCACCCAGTGCACAGCGATTTTTCCGATTTTTTTTCAAGTAGTCAAAGAATATTTATCTCCAGTATGATCGGCCCCCCTGATTGGTTGGTAATCACGGGGGCTTTCACTCTGCTTCCGCGAGAAGAAGAAAAGAAGTCATCGTGACCCCCCCCCCCCCCCCCCGGTCGCTTGTTACAGCCGTTGAATATGGCTTGTCTCGTCAAAAATGCAGGGAGAAAAAAAGAAATAAAAGTTACAGCCGTTTCCCCAAATACGCTAAGCAGGATCGAAGGGAAATGGTGGTGGAGATCTTTCGATCATGTGATCTCCTGGATCTTCTGTGTGACTTGAGGACGAAAATGGTCACTTGTGTGGTAGAGAACAGCTCCATCTGGTGGACAACCACTGAAAATGAAAAAAGTCGTAAAAGTCGTCTTTGGCAATCTTGGACCTCGTCCTTGGCAGTGAAAATAGTTAATTGTACGACACAGTGTCCACATTTTGTTCATTATCTTACAGTACAGTTTTAGCCACCGCAGGAGATGCAAATATTTGCTCCAACACAGTGATAAGACTTACTACAGTAGATCATGTACTCATTAGGGCAGGGGTCTTCAACAGGGGGTCCGGGACCTCTAGGGGGTCCTCAGAGTTACTACAGTGGGTCTGCCAAATCTTTGTATGATATGATATATATTTGTTATACATTAACCACTTGAACTCTAGCATCCCTTTTCTGAGGAGAACTTAAGCCAAAAATAGCAGATAGTATAGTTTAATTTTAGCAAAATTAGCAGATCTACAAGCAGATCTACAAGTTTAAATTTAGCAAAAATAGCAGATCTACAAGCTCACAACGCCTCGCGCTGCGAGGCGTTGTGAGCTTGTAGATCGGCTATTTTTGGCAAAGAGTTATAGGTGTAGAGGGAAAAAAGAGCAGCAAAAGTATATCTGAAACGCCATTTTATACAATATAGAGTAGGGGGTCCCTGCTTCATCTCTCTCTCAGCCAGGGGGTCCTTGGCCTGAAAAACGTTGAAGACCCCTGCATTATAGGGCAGTGGTTCTCAACCACCCGTCTGGTCACTTAACTCATTGAGTGCCATTAACGTGTTTCACGTGTTTTTACCGCTATGGCGCAACGTGCCAATGACGTGTTTGACGTGTTTTTGAAAAAATAGTAAAAAAAAACAAAAACATGTTCAGAACCCAAGATATCATCGTCTGAAGATTTGCAGCTCCATCCACTCCTTGTTTAACTTAGCACTGAAAAAGGCTGTATCTCGCTTCCTAAGCACTTTGTTTTTACTTGGCGAAAAACTCTGGCACTGGGACAACATTCTGAAACTAGACGCGTCGCAATTCAGGGCAATTGCAGAGTGTGGTTGCACCGACGCTAGTCGCGGGTCGCTGGCGCCGGGACTCGAGGAATACGCTGGGAGGAATACCGTCGGAGGCTGTGCCAATTACATTGTCACGTAACTCCTGAGATCACTTGCGTTTCATTTTGAGAGGATTGATCCCCCCAAAATAAGGTTTTTGCATCAAACGGTTACATTTTGAGCATTTGTGGCGCCCCCTATGAATCAAAGTGGAAATTATTTTGGGGATTTGTTGAGTAAACCACACTTGACATGTGATTCAAATTTGGGATTGACTGGACGTTTTGTTCGTGATTTGTGGGCTTTTTTGTAAAACGGGCCCTTCCCGCTAACTTTGGAAGCCATTTACGGACGAACGGTATGGACTATTAAAATTCTGTTTCGGTCCAGATTATCGCGTGGGTCCATAGATCACGTGTACCGATTTGTGTGAGATTTGGACAAAATTTGAAGGAAAAGGAGCAATAAGTGTGTTTTGAAGAAAATTCAAAATGGCGGAAAATATATCCTGACGCAAATGGGCGTGGCCTATATGGGGAGCTGCGTCATGACCCAAGGAATCTAAGGAAAAAAATATTTGTATTCTATGACCTACGGTTCAAGAGTTATAGGCCAAAACGTAAAGTGGACTGTTATAGCGCCACCATGAGGCCAAATGGTTTGATTATTTTTTAAATAATTTCGGACTAAATTATGAACCTCCCCTTCAAATCTGGTATCTCTAGCTCTTACGGTTTCTGAGAAAAAAATACTTGAAATCTAGTTTTTTAATTTTCCCATTTTCCATTGAAGTGGATGGGGAAATGTAATTCACTAATAAATTAATATCAATTAAACTATGCAACCAATCTCTTAGCAAAATACAAGCACACGATTCCCGGTCAAGCCGGTCAGTTTGACGTATGGCACGACATTGGGGGATAACTGTGGGAGGAGATGCGGTTTGAAGTTTTTCAGTTTCTCTATAACAATAGTTTGGTTGCCCTGTTAGGGCAACCACACTAATAATTCTGGCAATTCTGGCTCTCAATGAGTTTTAACACGACAGCGCGTGCATTTTCAGAGCATTTTTATTTAAAATGATCAATCAATCGATTGTGCTGCAGTTTGGATCAATGGAACTAACATATAGGGACTTTAAGTCCCTATTTATCCATATCACAATTAAAACTAATTTCAAAGGTTTTAAAGTCAAAATACCATTAAACTTTTTTTTTATTTTATTTTTTTTACATTTATTTTAAATATTAATGTTATATTATCATTCAAAATCTTAGTGTTTTGCCAATATACTATATCAGTGCTGCTCAAACTTTTTCATGTCAAGGACCCCCATCGAAAGATATTTTTGTTCCAGGGACCCCAAGAAGCAAAGATTTGAGTTAAAACATGTTTGCTTTAACTCTTTAAGACCGGGAACGCATCTGTGTGTCATTTTTAAATTTCTTTGGCTATTCAAAAATAGCAGATATACAAGCTCATAGCGCGACTTGTAGATCTGCTATTTTTGAAAAATCACGAAAAGTTGTGCAAATATTTGATCTTTGCTCTCTTTTTTTTGGCTGACGTATGTAACTCAAATATTTGCCTCTGGGGGTTCCTGGAACAAAATATTTTACGCTTTAAAAAATATATAATCCAAGATTTTGCCTCAAATTCACAATAAAAAAAAATAGCAGATCTACAAGCTCATAGTGCGGCACTCGGTGCCGCGCTATGAGCTTGTATATCTGCTATTTTTTAATAGCCAAAGAAACTAAAAATGACACACAGATGCGTTCCCGGAGTGCCAAGAACGCATATATGCGTTCTTTGCGTTCTTTTGAATCCATCACTTGAGTGCCAAGAACGCATATATGCGTTTTTTGAAAAAATAAATAAATAAATATATATATATAAATAATTTAATAATTATAATTAATAATTATAATTATTATTATTTAATATAATATTTTTTTTACATTTTTTGACCCAAAGACCAAGAAGATATGATTTTTTGAAGATTTAGACTCCCATCCACTTCCTTGTTAACTTAAAACTTAAAAATTGTATCTCGGCTCCTGAGTACTTTTTTTTTTCTCAATGAAAAATCTCTGGCATAAAACAGCTAAAAAATCTGAAATAACTCTGGCATTCAATGTATTGGGTTAAAAGAATATATTCAAAGATTTGCACAAATTGTCGGTTTTTTTTAATAGACAAAAGTATAAAATAATGGTTAAAGTGGTTCTATCTAAAATGACACAGATGCTTTCCTGGTCTCAATGGGATAATGGCCATGATGCACACTGTAGACTATATTAGACACCATCCCTGCTTGGAGTACGGCTTTGATGCTCACTATGATTTGAGCATTTATCTGATTATTCTGTAGGGCACTTTTTAGATGAATGTATCTAGATATTAACCTATTTGCATTACTATCTCTTCTAAAAATGCATTATTCAATGACAAAGGGACGAGCAGAACCATTTCTAATTGGATGTCTTTCTTTCCTTGTAGCTGCTACTGTACTTCTTACTGTACAGAACAGTATATGGTATGTTTTATTCACTATGGCATGCATTTAAAAGTCTTATGAAATCACGACCCATTTGGGTAATACTTAAAGGTCGGGTCTATAATGCATTGTAATCACATTTATAATGCATTATAATGAGCTTATAAGGCATTATAATACATTATAAAAGTTTATAATCATATATGACAACTTTATACAACGTTTATAACGTATTATAAGTGCTGGTCATTAATTAAAGCATAAGCTCAGTGGAACAGTACATTATAACTATAACTGCCTTAACTTAGTTAGTTATAAAGTGTCTTTGTTATAAGTTGTCATGTATAATTATAAACATTTAACAAGTGTTATGAAGCCTTGTAATGCATCATAACGCATACAAAATGTGATTACAATGCACTATAGACCCAACCTTTAAGTAAACTGTTACATAGTAGATATAATGTGCTGTTCCACTGAGTTTGTAATGCATTTTGACCAGCACTTCTATTCATTCTATTATTATAAGTTATAATACTTCATAAGTCTTGTTATAAGTTCATTATAAACATTTATAACAATGTTATAATCCCTTATAAGTGCACTATATTGCATTATAAATGTGGTCATAACGCATTATAGAACTGACATTAACATAAAGTCTTGCCCACATGGGCAATTGCCTTGCCATGCCATTATTTTTAAATGGTAAACGCCAAGCACATAACCACGTACTGTATATAACACAGGTTTGATATCCCACGGCATAATATCAACCTTGGCCGATGCAGACATTGTTTTCCCCTCAGACTTTCCAGTTTATGATTGCTTTTAGGTCAGTATAGCACTTGGCTTTACAGCAATTTGCTCTATTTCCCCGTGTTGCATCTGGTGGCTGGCTCACCACCCAAACAGTATAGTTTATTGTTTTGTTTGCCTTGTTTTGGGAAATGAGAGCTAATAGTTAAAGAGCTTTAGAGCAATATGATTCACACTCCTCAGCTCCCAGCAAACACCCAAATCCATTGACTTTATTCTCTTAAACACACACACACACACACACACACACACACACACACACACACACACACGCACACACTCTCAGCAATGTGTAAATAGAATGACCAACTGGGAAGTTAGCCATTTAAAGCCCTACGTACAGTACTTTGTCTTATGACAAAGGAAGAAAATTGAAGATCTGCAAGCTCACCGCGCTCTGCCTATAATAAACACGGCCCCAAAACAGGGACACCATTGTTGAAGTGGTTCAAACCATCACAGACACACAGTACAGGAGCTTAGCTTCCTGTAAAAGAAAGGTTCTTCACCTGTTTATTAACCCATTCAATCCGGGGGAACGCATCTCTGTCATTTTTAGATGTCTTTGGGGCTATCAAAAAAATAGCAGATATACAGTCGCGCTATGAGCTTGTAGATCTGCTATTTTTTGGGAAAAATCGTGAAAATATTTGAATGTTATTTTTTAAAGGGAACATTTTTTAACTCAAATCTTTGCTTCATGGGGGTCCCTGGTACAAAATATTTTGAGATGGGGGTCCGTGGCAAAATACATATGATTTGAGTTAAAAATGTTCGCTTTTAAAATATATATATATATATATTCAAAGATTTGCACAAAATGTTCAGGATCTTTCAAAAATAGCAGATCTACAAGCTCGTAGCGCAGCACTCGGTGCCGCGCTACGAGCTTGTAGATCTGCTATTTTTGAATAGCCCAAAGACATCTTAAAATGACACACACAGATGTGTTCCCCCCCGGTCTTAATGGATTAAAGGTTCAGGGTTTTAACAATTTATAGGGGTTGCATGCCACCTAATTGTTGCATCAGCATGGAGATGAAACAACGCTGTGCCTTGTTATAAATAGAGAGGCTGGGAGAGAGCTGCAAGAAAGAGGTTCCTTGGAGAGGAATAGGAAATGAGGCACTGTAGCAGCAGAATACATTACACCCAGCAGAGCTTTGCGTGGGCTCTCTCTCTCTCTCTCTCTCTCTCTCTCTCTCTCTCTCTCTCTCTCTCTCGCTCTGTGTGACTCACTAGCGTCCATTATTATTCATTCCTACTTCGCCACAACTCAACAAATAGAGCTATTATACAAGTCGTCACTTGATCCCAATCCAACACTTTTTCACAGATAAGGTTATTTACACTTAAAGGGTAAGACCACTTTAGTAGAGGTTTGGGTTGTGTAGTTACCTTGCCATGATGTAACTCCAAAGGTGGGCAAGAAATCAAAAATAATTGCTCCATTGATTAGAAATTGATAATTCAAAATATGCTCCTCATTGACTTACATTGTACGGTAAAACAGCTCTCAAAGTCACTCTTTTAGCACATAAATGAACACAAACATAGCTGATTCAGACAATATAGAGCATCACCAAACCCAGTACTGTTTGTTTTTTTAATAAAAATGTCAACTTCCTGTTGATTTTACTATTTGAAGATCTGGATCCGGATCCGCCGATCCAGTCCGGGTTTTCTACTTATTAAAAATGGCAAAATCTACAGGAATTTGACATTTTTATAAAAAAAAAAAACAGTACTGGGTTTGGTGATGTTCTATATTGTCTGAATCAACTTTGTTTGCGTTCGTTTTTGTGCTAAAAGAGTGACTTTGGGAGAATTTTTACCGTACAATGTAAGTCAATGAGGAGCATATTTTGAATTATCAATTTCTAATCAATGGAGCAATTATTTTTTATTTCTTGCCCACCTTTGGAGTTACATCATGGCAAGGTAACTACACAACCCAAACCTCTACCAAAGTGGTCTTGCCCTTTAAGGGGTTATTTTTTCGAGAAAACGGCGTAGCCATAACATTATTCCCAGGTCTAATTAAATTTGAGTTTTGTCTGCCTCCCTTGTCTCTCTGTCTGTCTGTCTGGCTGTCTGGCTGTCTGGCTGTCTGTCTGTCTGTCTGGCGTACCCCAAAGGTTTACTGCCGTGGGCAGACCTCACCACTCCCCATTTCAACGTGCCCGCCACACACTGTGACAAACATTATCAAGGTTAACTGTTTGGAAAATCAACATCAATTAGCTGTGTCATCCGTGGTATTTAATTCTGCCAGTTAGTGCAGTAAGCTATGCTGCTAGAGGTGTGTGACATGAACTGAGCATTTATGCTGCTACTGTGTGTGTGTGTGTGTGTGTGTGTGTGTGTGTGTGTGTGTGTGTGTGTGTGTGTGTGTGTGTGTGTGTGTGTGTGTGTGTGTGTGTGTGTGTGTGTGTGTGTGTGTGTGTGTGTGTGTGTGTGTGTGTGTGTGTGTGTGTGCGTGCGTGCGTGCGTGCGTGTGCTGTAAGTATGAGCTGAGCAGTGGGAGCGCATTTTGAACTTAAGTAAAAGTATCAATATACCACAATGAAGAAATACTCTGTTACAAGAAAGTCATGTATGCAAAATGTTAGTAAAAGTATTGGCATCAAAATGTAAAGTGCCAAAAGTAAAAGTACCCATTATGCAGAATGTCCCATTTCACAGGATTCAATTATTTCAAATGTATAAACATCTTTTGCGCTTGTAGATCGGCTATTTTCAAATAGTAGGCTATATGGCTGAAGTGATTAAATGTTTATGTTTTGTAATAATAATCCAAATCTACAAAGTAACTAGTAATTGTTCATGACCTACAATATTAACTGCAATGAAAGCAGCCAAGACTGTATTATTGAAGTAAGTTTCGTGAGTTTACAGTAAATGACTATAAAAAAATCACCCCCTGTGTGAAGAGAGTGGTGCCTTTCTTGAGTTAATTTCATTAGTTACTTTTTACAGACTTTGATGACTTCAAAGTATTTTTACTCATTTTAAGTACTTTAAAATGTTTTTACTGATTTTTACGTGTTTTTACTCATTTTAACATCTTTTAAGTATTTTTACTCATTTTAAGTATTTTTACTCATTTAAAGTATTTTTACTCAGTTTAGGAACTTTAAAGTATCTTTACTAATATTTAAGTATTTTTACTCATTTTAAGTATTTTTACTCATTTTAAGTATTTTTACTCAAAAGTGTGTGTGTGTGTGTGTGTGTGTGTGTGTGTATAATTAGTGTAACTGGTTGCATCTTTGTGTTGCAATCAGCCGCAGCTGTTGAGGCTGTGCTCAAACATACAGAGAGGCCGTGCTCATATGGACACACGGACACACAGACGGACACCAGGACAAAGTCACTCCTTGGAGTGGCTAGCACCACTCAAAAAATATATAACAAGTTGAAACATGGCGATAAGAGGTTTCAGCCCGACAGCAGCGATATCAAGCCATGTCCGCCATCAGACATCTTTTGGATCTGCCTCTATACCAGATACTCACAGGAAACAAGAACAGAAAGACATCAGATTTATTCCTACAACTAATTGCTCAGGCTCGTACAAAAACAAGGAGACAGCCTGGTTAACGGCGTGGCCTCACTGCCCAATCGTTAGCCATCGATAGAGAGTGCAGGGTACTGTGTGTGTGTGTGTGTGTGTGTGCAGTTTGTGAATGAAGCTGTGAACGAATCACAAAGCGGTGTTCAGTGGGGAAGCCACACTCTGCAGGCTGGCTGCTGGTGTGCATGTCCTGGTGTGGTGATGGGCTCTGCCTCATTAGGCCAAATGGGAATGGTGCTCTTTATAATTACTTAACCCATTTAGACCGGGAACGCATCTGTGTGTCATCTGTGTGTCATTTTAATATTTCTTTGGCTATTCAAAAATAGCAGATCTACAAGCTCATAGATCTGCTATTTTTCGAAAAATCGTGAAAATGTGTGCAAATCTTTTTTTTTTCTGTAGTGCACATTTTTAACTCTGTTATAACTTCTGGGGGGGGGGGGTCCCTGGAACAACATATTTTGAGATGGGGGTCCGCGACCAAAATTCATATAATTGACAGGGTCCTTGACATGAAAAGGTTTGAGAACCACTGATTATAGCAAAAAAAAAACTTAAAAAATAGGATTTAGAAGACATCATAGCGCGGCACTCGGTGCCGCGCTATGATGTCTTGTAGATCTGCTATTTTTGAATATCCAAAGAAATCAAAAAAAGATTTGATCAAGATGTATCACTCAGATTGTCCAGATTCCATTCTAATTGGTTATGACTCTGCCTTCCAATGTTTGCATGCACTTGGTAGGCAACCCGGCCTGGCTGAGACTTGCGCTCCGAGGAGAACTCTTTTCTAGTTTATCTTTTCCATTTATTTTTAGAACTTAATTTCATACTGGAAGACGACAATTAACACATTGGGTGCCAGCATTTTTTCATAACAACTTACGTTGGGTGCCAGCATTCTCCCCATTGACTGCGCTTTGCTGTTTAAAGCTCTAGACTCCACGAGGAGCAAATCCATGTAAAAAAAAACATCCATTCATGTTGCGCGATGACCCTGGCTACAACCTGGAACGATAACATTTCACTCGCGAGTTACAATGGGGGGGGATCGCGCATCGCGCATGACCGGTTTTCCCCACCGGAAACAGATTCGGAGATATAGGTGTTTTAAAGAAGGAAATAGACAGGAAGTGGATGGCAGCCATGTTTTTGTTTTTCCGGTGATCTATCTGGCCTATCCTTCTCAAGATCACAATGGGTACTCCCAGAGCTGCTCTAGCCCCGCCCGTGTGGAGAAAAACGAAAAAAACAAAAATACATATTTCACGGTCTGGACCGTGTTCGGCACCGGACCGCTACTCTGCGCAAACACGGTTCAGACCGTGTTTGGCACCCGATGTGTTAAGGGTTGACTGGGCTGAAACTTTATCTCGGTAAATGAAAAGGAACTCCATATTTGGGCATGGCTGACATCATGGTGACAACATAATGATGACGTGAGCTTTGAATCAGCTCAGCTTAAAACCAGACTGCACAGTGTGAATGACACACATGGAGAGAGACATCGAGGAAGAATTCATCACCTACAAGAGGAACTATTCCAGCAGAGATCCAGGTGATTGCCCCGTAACCAGTCCTGGATCGTAAGGCCACATATCGTAAGTTCTTGGACCATTACAGCCGATGCATAGCAGCAGCTTTGACGATGAACCCACTGTTCCCGACGACGAGCCATCAGGAAGGAAAGAAGAAGAAGAAGGAAACTCAGAAGAATTAAATCCTTACAGTAGTCAACAGTCTACCAAGACTTTAACTCAATCGGAAGTAAAGAGACATCGTCTGACTGACACAGGAAAGAAAACTCACATCTGTAAACTTGGTGACATCTGTAAACTTGGTGACTTTCCACGTAACCTGAAGAGACACCAGCGTGTCCACACGGGAGAAAAATCTTTCCATTGTAAACAGTGTGGCAAGAGTTTCAGTCAGTTCAGTCACCTGAACCAACACAAGAGTGTTCACACTGGAGAAAAACCTTTCCACTGTGAACGGTGTGGCAAGAGTTTCAGTCTGTTAAGTAACCTGAAGAAACACCAGAGTGTTCACACTGGAGAAAAACCTTTCCTCTGTAAACAGTGCCATAAGAGTTTCAGTCACTTAGGTAGTTTGAACAAACACCTACGTATTCACACTGGAGAAAAACCTTTCCTCTGTAAACAGTGCCATAAGAGTTTCAGTCATTTAGGTAGTTTGAACAAACACCTACGTATTCACACTGGAGAAAAACCTTTCCACTGTCAACAGTGTGGCAAGGGTTTCAGTCACATGCATCACCTGAAAAGTCACCAGCGTGTCCACACGGGAGAAAAACCTTTCCTCTGTAAACGGTGTGGCAAGAGTTTCAGTCAGTTATGTACTCTGAAAAGTCACCAGCGTGTCCACACGGGAGAAAAACCTTTCCTCTGTAAACAGTGCCGTAAGAGTTTCATTCAGCTAGGTAATTTGAAAGAACACCAGCGTATTCACACTGGAGAAAAACCTTCCCTCTGTAAACAGTGCAATAAGAGTTTCAGTCGCTTAGAGAACCTGAAAAGTCACCAGCATGTCCACACGGGAGAAAAACCTTTCTGTTGTAAACAGTGTGGCAAGAGTTTCAGTGAGTCACATCACATGAAAAGACACCAGCGTATTCACACTGGAGAAAAACCTTTCCACTGTCAACAGTGTGGTAAGAGTTTCAGTCGCTTCGATCGGCTGAAAATACACAAGTGTGTCCACAGAGTGGACCTGGGTGTTGCAAGTGCATCGTTGCTCTAATTAGAACCAAACTTGGCACAAACACTGCTCCAGGGGTCTGCCATAACAATAGTCACACCAGGGGGCATGTCAGGGTCCCCTGGGGGCCACTGGCACACCGTTGCACCAAACATCAACAAACATGGCACAAATGCTGTTCAGGGATCTGCCATGATAATAGTCACACCCCCAAAAGATACTTAATTAAATAAAATAAAATAATAACATCGTTGCCACGCCACTGTCAGAGAGTGTTTTTACTAACCTTTGAAAAATCATGGTATATTTTCCGCGATCGCCGTCCGTCCTCACGGCGATCGTCTCATTGCACACCCGGGAATCAGGGGGGAAAATTGTCCGGTCGTGGTAATCCGTTGCATAGTTGTGGCCAGTTGAATGTGGCTTGTTTTTGCCAAAAAAATACAGCACAAGCTTCTTTCTTTTTTTAAATGACGTCATGTCCGGGTCCAGGCATCATTCATAGGTAGCGAACAGCGCCACTGGTGGAAAACCACTGAAAACACAAATCTCGTCAACCTCGTCAGTGGCAGGCTGCGCCTTAGCAGAATCTGAGAGATCTCGTCGGTGGCAGGCAAAGAGTTAAGCAATTACAGCCTGTCCCTACTGGCCGTCTAAGAGCACTTACCAAGTTTGGAGCGTTTAGCATACTGGGAACTGGAGTCACAGCCGTTTTAAGACCAGCAAATGAGAACACAGAGAGGGCGGGGCTTAAGCAATTACAGCCTGTCCCTATTGGCCGTCTAAGAGCACCTACCAAGTTTAAGGCGTTTAGCATGCTGGGAACTGGAGTTATGGCTGTTTAAACGCCAGCCAATAGGAACACAGAGGGGTGGAGCAATGGTGCGCCTGGTTCCTGCACGTGGTTCCTGATGTGGCTATTCTGATGGCAGACCCCTGGCCAGTGTTGGTGCCCAGTGTTGGTGCCCAGTGTTGGTGCCCAGTTTGGTGCACCTCGCAGGTCCGCACGTTACGTTTGTGACGTCCGTCCACCCACCCACTAGGCAATTTTAATATATATGATTAGGAATAATATAGGAAAGCCATCTGTGTCATCTTTGCATCAGCTATTCAAAAATAGCAGATATACAAGCTCACAGCATCTGCTATTTTTGAGCATTTTTGAAAAATCTTGAAAGTGTCAGAACTACTGATTTAGAAGGCATTTGTAGAATCGGCCTCAGGTCTTAATGGGTTAATATAAGATTTACACACCACTGATGATAGTGCTGTCAGAGAAATATACTGTATGGAGCCATCAAAGCTGCCGCATCCCTTGGAGGCAACCCATAGTCACTTAAAAGAAAAATGGAACGTGGAATACTTCCAAGCTAGACTCAAATCTTTCAATAGTCAACAGACACTGATGAGACAATCCGCTTTTTGCAAAACAAATACAGTACTCTTACAGATTTTGCCCAAACGTCACGCGCATCGGTACACAGTATCTCTATAGTCATTACACGAAACGGGTCTTTCAGATTTTTCATATTCTATCCTGATTGGCTAAAAATGGCTTCCAAAGTTTGCAGGAGTGCTCCGTTTTGACCAAAATGCCTCAAATCATGAACTCAGCATGCAATTTCTGTGAAATTTTGCACGCACATTCCCACTATGCCGAGGAAGAAATTTGCCACTTGAACATTTTCAAATCAGCCTCATGGTGGCGCTATAACATGCCGATTACTGTTTTTACCTAAAACTGCACTGATCTGTGTAAAACTTTGTATGTGCACTCCCTAGAGGTCAGGGAAAAACCTTTGCCCTGCAAGTTTGCAGGAGTGGCCCGTTTTGAACAAAATGTTGCAAATCATGAACGCAGCGTCCGATTGCGGTTAAACTTCGCACTCACATTTGCACTACGTTGACGAACAAATGCCACCCTTTCAACATTGCCCTATTATAGCGCCACCAGGAGGCCAACTTATATAAAACTATTTTTTTGATATAACTCCTTCAGATTTTATCCAAACATCACGCAAATCGGTACACATGATCTCTATAGTCAACTGATCAAGACGGATCCGTCCGATCCGCCTGATTTTTCACATTCCAGCCTGATTGGCGAATTCCCAACATTGCTGCCCCACACTATCCTACCTGACCTGGCGGAGACCTGTGCTCCAAGGAGCACTTTTTCTAGTTATTATCTGATTTAGAATGAAGGTAAAAGCACAACAGAAACTCAATGGGCCGCAGCGCTGTGTGCAGAGTAGTCCACTGGTTCCCAAATGTGGGGTCCGGGGACCCCCAGGGGTCCTTGGGGGATTCCAGGGTGTCCCCCAGCTAAATAGAAAAGTTAGGAACCAAGAGTCTTAGAGGTCTGTAACTCAGAGAGACTGAACAAATGGAACCTTACGGGTCCATTTGGTTCCATTTGTACGTGCTCAAGAGTAGTACTGAGCATTTTACAGTGTGGATTGGGGACCCCGATGATGGACTAGTCCATATGCATGGATTGCATCTTGTTCAAAATCTACAATGCAAAGAACTACATCATTTAACCCATTAAGACCTGGAACGCATCTGTGTCATTTTTTGATTTGAGCTAAAAAGCATTATTTTACACTTTGGCTATTCAAAAATAGCAGATCTACAAGCTCATAGCGCGGCACCGAGTGCCGCGCTATGAGCTTGTAGATCTGCAATTTTTTTTTTAAATCTTGAAAATGTGTGCAAATTTTTTTTTCTGTAGTGCACATTTTTAACTCTGTTACAACTTCTGGGGGGGGGGTCCCTGGAACAACATATTTTGAGATAGGGGTCCGCGACCAAAATTCATATAATTGACAGGGTCCTTGACATGAAAAAGTTTGAGAACCACTGATTATAGCAAAATTTAGAAGACATTTGTAGAATCAGATCTACAAGCTCATAGCGCGGCACTCGGTGCCGCGCTATGAGCTTGTAGATCTGCTATTTTTGAATAGCCAAAGAAATCAAAAAAAGATTTTTCCCGGTCTTAATGCGTTAAAGGGCAAAACCACTTTGGTGGAGGTTTTGGGTTGTGAGTTACCTTGCCATGATGTAACCACCTCCAAAAGGTGACAAGAAATCAAAAACAATTGCTCCATTGATTAGAAAGATAATTCCAAATCCTCATTGACTTACATTGTACGGTAAAATTACAGCTGATTCAGACAATATAGAACACACAAGTACTGTTTGTTTTTTAAAATAAATCATTTACTATTTTTATTAGGAAGAAAACCCGGACTGGATCCGCGGATCCGGATATTCAAATAGTAAAATCAGCAGAAAGTTGTCATTTTAATTTAAAAAACAAACGGTACTGGGTTTGGCGATGTTCTATATTGTCTGAATCATCTTTGTTTGCGTTCGTTTACGTGCTAAAAGAGTGACTTTGAGAGCTGTTTCACTGTACAATGTAAGTCAATGAGGAGCATACTTTGAATGTAATTATTTTTTGATTTCTTGTCCACCTTTGGAGTTGCAAGGTAAGGTAACAAGGTAACTACACGACCCAGACCTTTACCAAAGCGTTCTTGCCCTTTAACTCTAAAGTACTTCATAACGATATTGGTGCAATCAAGAGATTTGCCGAACATGTATCATCAGCATTGATTATCAAGTATGAACCGACTTTCACACTCATGAGTTTCTCTATCACACATTTTGTTTTGTTTAAGGCCCTAAGATGGTTCTGTTTTGTGACGTCATGCGGTGTGATTATTCTACATTTGAGTAGACACAAAGTACATACAGACAAAGGATCTTCAGAAAGTTGCTGTAAGCACTCAATCACATGGTAACCCCATTAAGTCACGGCCGGAGTCTTCCCTCTCTTGTAGGCCTTTACAGATGTCTTATGTCTACTACCCCATTAACCCGTTAAGTCACTGCTCAAGTCTTCCCTCTCATACGGACCTTTACAGATGTCTACTGTACGTTTTCTAGTCTACGTTTTTTGTTGACGTTTATTCTTAAATTACAGCAGGCCATCATTATCCACAAAAAAAAATGCTAATCTAATTAAATTATTAATTGCAGGAGTTATTTTGCAGGTATGTGATTTGTCAGTCTGATGCCACATTTACATTTCAAAGTATCTGTCAGGAGGCTATGCCTAGTGTCAGTATCTAAATGGTGTCATAGAGCAATCAAAGCTATATGCAACCTGACATCAAAGTCTAGTTTGTTAACACATTATAAATCAATGGGACGAGGGGAACTTGCATAGCTCATGCAACCTCTACCATTTTTTCTGCTAACGTGACGGCGAAGTATAAAATATGATTGATAATTGTATGCTTGAGGGTAAATTCGTAATTATAACAAAGCATCTTGCAGAAAATGCATGTACTGTAGGTGTTTTCCTTTTTATGAATCATCCTCGAAATGAATCTGGAATCCGGGCTCTGTCCAGATGGGTCAAGTCACTTGTGAACTCTTTTTTTCCAGTGCACAGTGCACACAGCACAGAATGTAATGTAAGTTACCCTTAACGCTGGGGTAAGCACTATTACATCTGTTTGTTTTTCCTCTGTTCTCGTGTAGTTGCTGGACAGTAACCCTCACCTTAACCCTAACCCCTAGCTATCCATTTCGAGGTCGCTGCTCTTCTGTCAAGGCACCCCGCTGAGGTTACCTCATTAAGAGGAATGTGGAACATCTGCGCTGGCCTGACAAGTTGACTTAGGCCTCCTTGGCCGGTGGTGCTGCTGCAAAAATAAAGAACACAAAAACCTCACAATCCAGCTCTTTACAGCAAGTGAGAGGACAACCCGCTCTCTTTTACCTCGTTTAGAGGCAATCCTCTCAGTCACAGTGGCTGCTGTGGATTTGTTTAGGTTTTCAGTGATAACGCCACTTTATCCATGGTGGCCATCTATTAGAAAAAAGCTGCTGTCTGTTAGACAACCTCCGTGAATGCATTTAAAGGTCCATATACCGGCATCAATACATTGTCTCTTCATAGCTTTTGCTATGTATTGTACGTCGTACACATAGGCCATTTCTCCAGTGAACACGTTAGCCCTATTTACAAAAAAAAATACAAAGAATAAAAACATTTTCAAGTAAAAGTCCTGGAATGCAAAATGTGCTTGAGTGAAACCAGTACAAAAGTATTGGTTTCAAGATGCACTTAAAGTACCAAAAGTAAAAGTATACTAAAATGTTTGAAAATAGCCGATCTACAAGCTCACAACGCGTCGCGATGCGACGTGCTGTGAGCTTGTAGATCGGCTATTTTCAAACAGCCTAGGTATAAAATAGGGCTGAAGTGGTTCTTGTATGTTTCATAATATAATCATTTATATCTGCAAAGTAGTAACTATAGTTTTCAAATAATTGTAGTGGCTACATCTCTGAGATGTAGTGGAGTAGAAGTAAAAGTACTGAAAATTGGAAGTACTCCAGTAAAGGAAAAATACCTCAAAATTGTACTTAAGTACAGTACTTGAGTAAATGTACTTAGGCACTTTACAACACATCTACAAGCCCAAAACGCACGTTTTTTTCTATTTTAGAATTTGAATCCAAACAGTTTTGGACATTGTGAGGTTTCCGCCCGACAGCAACAATATAACTGATTGCTGGATATGACTGGTATAAATCTATATAGCCTACTGTAAATGTGACAGTACGACAGCAAAAAAAACCTGCATTTCAGACTGCAAATATTGTCTGGAAGTCATCTAGAGAGGATGTGTTGCAAAAAGGCTCTAGTAGAAACGGCTGGCATCACACAAGACAGTAGAAACAAATACTGTGTGCAGCTCCTTTTGTGTGTCTGCTGCCAAATATGCTAAATCCAACGTGTTTGATCCACATCTTTCTACACAGTCCTTCTCCAATAATTTTCCTTTTTTTTTTAACCCATGCGATCCGGGAAACGCATTTGTGCCATTTTAGATTTGAGCTATAGCCATTATTTTATACTTTTGGTTATTCAAAAATAGCAGATCTACAAGCTCGTGGCGCGGCACCGAGTGCCGCGCCACGAGCTTGTAGATCTGCTATTTTTGAAAAATCGTGAACGTTTGTGCAAATCTTTGAATATATATATTTTTTTTTTTTCAACACAATTTTTTAACTCAAATCTTTGCTTCTGGGGATCCCTGGAACAACATGTTTTATAAATGTTGACTTAGAAAATATATATATTCAAAGATTTGCACACATTTTCAAAAAAATAAAATAAAATAAAAATAGCAGATCTACAAGCTCGTAGCGCCGCACTCAGTGCCGCGCGTTTTTCAGAGAACTGTTGAGATTTAGGAGACATGTAGAATCGGCTTCAGGTCTCAATGGGTTAAAGGTCCATATACCGGCATCAATACATTGTCTCTTCATAGCTTTTGCTATGTATTGTACGTCGTACACATAGGCCATTTCTCCAGTGAACACGTTAGCCCTATTTACAAAAAAAAATACAAAGAATAAAAACATTTTCAAGTAAAAGTCCTGGAATGCAAAATGTGCTTGAGTGAAACCAGTACAAAAGTATTGGTTTCAAGATGCACTTAAAGTACCAAAAGTAAAAGTATACTAAAATGTTTGAAAATAGCCGATCTACAAGCTCACAACGCGTCGCGATGCGACGTGCTGTGAGCTTGTAGATCGGCTATTTTCAAACAGCCTAGGTATAAAATAGGGCTGAAGTGGTTCTTGTATGTTTCATAATATAATCATTTATATCTGCAAAGTAGTAACTATAGTTTTCAAATAATTGTAGTGGCTACATCTCTGAGATGTAGTGGAGTAGAAGTAAAAGTACTGAAAATTGGAAGTACTCCAGTAAAGGAAAAATACCTCAAAATTGTACTTAAGTACAGTACTTGAGTAAATGTACTTAGGCACTTTACAACACATCTACAAGCCCAAAACGCACGTTTTTTTCTATTTTAGAATTTGAATCCAAACAGTTTTGGACATTGTGAGGTTTCCGCCCGACAGCAACAATATAACTGATTGCTGGATATGACTGGTATAAATCTATATAGCCTACTGTAAATGTGACAGTACGACAGCAAAAAAAACCTGCATTTCAGACTGCAAATATTGTCTGGAAGTCATCTAGAGAGGATGTGTTGCAAAAAGGCTCTAGTAGAAACGGCTGGCATCACACAAGACAGTAGAAACAAATACTGTGTGCAGCTCCTTTTGTGTGTCTGCTGCCAAATATGCTAAATCCAACGTGTTTGATCCACATCTTTCTACACAGTCCTTCTCCAATAATTTTCCTTTTTTTTTTAACCCATGCGATCCGGGAAACGCATTTGTGCCATTTTAGATTTGAGCTATAGCCATTATTTTATACTTTTGGTTATTCAAAAATAGCAGATCTACAAGCTCGTGGCGCGGCACCGAGTGCCGCGCCACGAGCTTGTAGATCTGCTATTTTTGAAAAATCGTGAACGTTTGTGCAAATCTTTGAATATATATATATTTTTTTTTTCAACACAATTTTTTAACTCAAATCTTTGCTTCTGGGGATCCCTGGAACAACATGTTTTATAAATGTTGACTTAGAAAATATATATATTCAAAGATTTGCACACATTTTCAAAAAAATAAAATAAAATAAAAATAGCAGATCTACAAGCTCGTAGCGCCGCACTCAGTGCCGCGCTACAAGCTTGTAGATCTGCTGTTTTTTTTTGCCAAAGAAATCTAAAATGACACAGAGACGTGTTCCCGGATTGAATGGGTTAAGGCAGTCTCAAGACATGAAATATCTCAAATGTCGTCACTATAAGACAATACAGTATAAGTCTAGGAATGCCTTGAAGAGAAATCTTTAGATTCTGTGACTGCTGTGCTGAATATGATGTAACTGCTTCCTGAATGGTAAGATTTTTCACCTTTTTATGAGATTGTTTACCTGGAGTACCACAGTATAGAGAGACTTGTCACAGATCCCAGCTCAGTCCTTGCATTGTAATGGTCGCGCACATATTGATATGCTTGTCCAAAAGCACACATTTCCTTTTGGGCAGGGGCAGGGGTTGACACTAACACCTGCCCGCCTGCCCGGGGCAGGTAAATAAAATGGTCGGGCAGGTGAAAACCCACCTCTTCAGGAAACACTACCCTTCCTCTCTGCCTGGCCTACTTGTTGTTAACTAGTTGTACGAACGCTTGTTTTCTATTGTTGTATTGTTTATTGGATCTTGTTTAGTCGATACACTTATTTGTTTTAGCTCATGCTCATTTGATTTAGCTATTTTGTCTCATCTGTTTAACCCATTAAGACCTGGAACTGTGTCATTTTTTGTTTTGAGCTAAAAAGCTTTATTTTACATTTTGGCTATTCAAAAATAGCAGATATACAAGCTCATAGCGCGGCACCGAGTGCCGCGCTACGAGCTTGTAGATCTGCTATTTTTGAAAAATCGTGAAAATGTGTGCAAATCTTTGAATATATATATTTTTAAAGCGAATATTTTTAACTCAAATCTTTGCTTCTGGGGGGTCCCTGGGACAAAATATTTTGATGGGGGTCCGCGGCCAAATACATATCATTTTGGGGGTCCTTGACATGAAAAAGTTTGAGAATCACTGATATAGAAACATACGTTTTTCAGAAAACTGTTGGGATTTAGGAGACATGTAGAATCGGCTTCAGGTCTTAAAGGGTTAAGGAAATAGGTAGCTGATATATTGCACTTTTACCTTAGCGCTAGGTACAGTATACTCTTGGTTGCTTGTTTTTGCAGAAAATGCACTAAAGACTTCTGGTGATTAGTAGTTTTCGTTCCCTACCTATGTTGAATACACTTATTGTAAGTCGCTTTGGATAAAAGCGTCTGCTAAATGACTGTAATGTAATGTAATGTGAAGTCTGCTATCCGGTTGCCCTACGGGCAGGTGTGCATTTTGAGTGGGGATGCAACTGTTTTTTGTTAACTATAAAACACAAAACGAGATATCCGTCTTTAGACACTTAAACGTGGCCAGAGCGCTACCCCACCCCTCTCCCTCTCTCCCACACACACACACACACACACACACACACACACACACACACACACACACAGAACCTGCGACCTGAGCTCTGGCAAAAAATAGCTAATCTACAAGCTCACAACAATTATAAAAAACTGAATACCATGGGCAAGCAAATAGTTATAAATAAATGTAGATATTTGGCATAAATATTGAGGTATGACATTTTTTTATCGTGCAGCCCCATTACAGTAACGGTAATTCAGTAATTCAAATTTAACCTATCATTTTATAAAGGACGATTTACTTTTCGGGCAAGTGCACAAGACCTGTGGGCAAGACCTGTGGGCAAGTAGAACATGACCTGTGCTTGCCCAACGTGCTTGACCCCTGCTTTTGGGAATGGAAATGTTTTTTTTTTGTCTTTGTAAATGTTCTCCCTTTCTCTGCAATATAAGTCTGTTTTTTGTTTGTTTTAAAAAAAAGTCTAAAACATGCATTTTATATCATGATCAGTACTCTAGATGTCCATGACTTTGTTGTGTAACATTATTCCCCTCCATCTTGGAGGGAGTTTTGTTGTATCCATGTCAGCAGTGATGGAAGAAGTACTCTCATGTAATAATACCCTATTGTAGAAATACTCTGTTACGAGTACAAGTCCGGTATAAAATGTACTTGAATAAAAGTACATTATTGGCATCAAAATATACGTAAAGTGCCAAAAGTAAAAGTACTCATTATGCAGAAAGTCCCATTTAACAAGTTAAAAAAAAAAAAAAAACCTTTGGAAATAGCAGATCTTCAAGCTCATTCTTCAAGCTCAGCCTAATCAAAATATACAAAGCTAGTAAGATGTAGTGGAGTAGAAGTAAAATGATTGAAAGTTGGAAACACTCCAGTAAAGTAAAAAATACCTCAAAATTGTTATGTACAAAAAAGTACAGTACTTGAGTAATTTACTTAGTTACACCACTGCATGTCAGTAGGTAACCAGATGTTTATTAACTACTAATTAACCACTTGAACCCTGCATGCTTTGTTGACCAGTGTACCTCACGAGTCTATTTCTGCGCCAAATGTCTTCGAGTCGAGACAAATCTGCTATTTTCGCTGAATGTTTGCCTATTATTGACGAATGTTCGCCTACTGTATTATGACATGCTCAGAATAGAGACGCCTAGGGTTCATGTGGGGGGGAAAGCCCTACATTATACACTTTGCCATACAAGTAGCCTCGATCTCCAGGCTTTTATTTTTTTAGTTTAGCTCAAACATAAGAGCCTGGACCAGCCTGTTGACGTTCCTGGAATAGGAAGTGTTTCCATTTCCCCAACCAACCAGAGTGCAGTGGGCGTCACTCCAAATGTTGTGACGTCAGGGCTTTCAATGCTGCACATTGGGGGGGGGGGAGGAGGGGCATGGGGGCGGGGCGGGGGCTGACGGACAGATCGGTGAACCAATGGGATCTCACGAAAAATGTTCTCCGGAGATTTTGAACCCGCCCCTCTAGACCAGATATCAGACACGCTAGGGCAGCCTACCATATGAGGAATAGCAAAAAAATAGCTGATCTACACGCTCACAACGCGCTGGAAGCTTGTAGATCTGATACATTTTGCGGCTTTTGACACGTTTCTTTTATAATTCTTGCCTGTAATGACATGCCCAAAATAGGGACAGCCAGGTTGGAAGTGGTTACATTTATATAATGACGACAATTCGGCCTTTTTGTTACAGTGTGAAAAGGGAGCAATCATGAACAGAGACATGTGATCTCAGTGGTGAATTGAGGCAGAAGCGCCGTGCACACTCTTTACATGCAAACAACCATTTGGTCTCGTATGGCTCATAGAATATCCCCCAGAGGTGTTGCATGCTGGCCAGATGGAGAACAAACCCCCCGTTATTTGCATGGCATGCTAACACTAAGCCTTCATCTTCTTCACGAGATTGAAATTGTGTCCCGCACAAAACAGTTGGTTAATGACTTTATGTGCAGCTGTGCTGACAAGGGAATTGACAAATATGTAACATGATATTGCAAAACACATTCCCTCTCCTGGATGCTCCTGATAGCCTTTTCAATGCGCCTCATTGCCTCATCTATTCCATTCATTTTAGGTGATCATCCCCTTTTTTTCCCCAGATGAAACAGACGCAGCTTGATTATTCCAGACAGAATGTATCGGTCTGTTTCAATACAGTGTATTAACCCATTAAGGCCTGAGGTTCCGATTCTACAAAATGTCTTCTAAATCCCAACAGTTTTCTGAAAAAAACGTATGTTTCTATATCAGTGGTGCTCAAACTGTTTCACGTCAAGGACCCCCAAACTTATATGTATTTGGCAGCCGACCCCCATCTCAAAATGTTTTGTTCCAGGGATAGCCAGAAGCAAAGAATACAGTTAAAAATGTTCGCTTTAAACAATATGTATTCAAGATTTGCACACATTTTCTTGATTTTTCAAAAATAGATCTACAAGCTCGTAGCGCGGCACTCGGTGCCGCGCTATGAGCTTGTAGATCTGCTATTTTTGATTAGCCAAAGTGTAAAATAATGCTTTTTTTAGCTCAAATCTAAAAGTGACACAGATGCGTTCCAAATGCCTGAGTGATCATCGCATACCCATAGCCTTATTTGTTCCCAAACACAAGGTAATACGATGTGATCAGCACAGCAGCCGTGGTTGACATGCTGAGTTCCTGTAGCAGTGCGGTCACTCAGCGCTGTATCGGCCCATGGGCTGACACTGGTTATCACCCTTTCAGTGGTGGGCGAGTACTACCTTTGCGTCCAAGCAAATACCGTTTGATCGACATAAACCAGTCTTATGTAATTTGTTGTAGGATGCATGGCGTAAATAAATAGTTTAATAGGCGAAAGGGCCTACTCTGTGTGGAGTTTGCATGTTCTCCCCGTGTCTCCTAGGGTGAGTAATACCCTCACAAAAACATGTAGTAATCCTGGTCGCTATACCGCCTCCCCCATGACAGCCGGGGCGCCTGATGGAGGAGAAAAGGAACTGGTTGGAATAACGTGTTCCATCCACGCGCTACGTCCTACCAGGGAAACCCCCCCCTGTCAGAAGTGATAAGAAGGTCAGTTGGCTCTCATGCATTGAAGGAGGCATGAGCTCGACTCTGGGCTCCCTAGGCTGGCGCGGGGAGTGTAGCGCCCAGGATCACTTAGATAATTGGCACCGGGTGAAAAAGGGTTACAAAATTGTGGGCTAATTTTTTTTATAGAAACAATTTTCAGAGGTAAATGCAGAGGACAAATTTCATATATGTTCAAATATACAGTGACAAAAATTACCCCAAAGGAAATGGGACCAAATTATTGTTTGTTTTGTTTACGTTTGCCTATAAAGACATAATCTCTCAAGGCAGATTCCGCTCAGAAGCTGCAGAATACCCAGATTGATAAAGGCATAACGCAAATAGGGACGCCAGTTTGATAGTAGCTAATTTAATAAATAGCTTAACTAAGCTGTCAACAAGGACACGGTTCATATCAGTTCATAACAGTGCTGTTCCTTCACTTCTGGGGGATAACTTCTTCTGGAGACATCTTGCATAAATAAACATTCATGTCCGTGAGGACTCGGTGTCTACTGATGTTGTGAAATGACATCACTTGTTGATCAATGCAATTAGAACATAAATCAATGTACTTCCTTGGCTTCTCGTTGCTGGTCCCCCGACCTCTGCCAAATTGGGATGACGTTTTGTCAAAATAATATGCTGTGTGGCTTGAGAAGAACTCGAACGACGTCCAATATTCCACGTATAGCCAATGGAAAACTGTCCTGGCATTATGACATGATGGTGCCTCTGGGAATTCTAACCGTACGAGGGGGGGAGTTGGCTGAGAAGGCAGTGTCAGGTGCTGCTGGCAGACCCTACCCTTGTTGGTTCACTGTTTTAGGGCTGCTACTATCAATTATTTTCTTTGCAGTTATTCTTTAATTTTTTTTCAAATAATTGAGAAGTGCTTTTTTTTTTTTATGTTCATATATCAATGTAGAAAAACGTGTTTGTTACCACCACGCTCTGACTCCTCTGGTGTGTTTTCCTCTTAAAACAAACATTTGGCAAGAGAGAAGGGTCACACAAGATACGTTTTTTTATTTCTCCATATGCCTTCCAAGAGATCAAACATTGATATGTCCATTATTTTATGAATCAATTATTTTATTACATTATTGATTACTTTTACGCTCTGTTTAGTTCTTTGCAAATAAACCAAGATAAATGATAACTGCTGTCAGCCCCTATGGCTGACACATGTTTCTGACCAATCAGTGCAAGCTGAAGTGCCCGTGCATGCTGAACTGTGAGTGAGCTCGCTGCAGAATGAAGCTTAACATGACAAAACTCAGCCACCAAGGGAGGTTGCTGTGGCTGGTTGGGTCATATTCATGGCTGAGGACAACATTTAGTATCTTGGGTCAAAAAAAAAAACAAAGCCGAGAGGAAAAGGGCGACATTTTTGTATGACAGCGTACTAAAAATGAGTGGGGTGGGAACTGGCACCAGCAGCACCTGCTGCGTTCTTAGCCAACTCCCTCCCCGCTCTGTTGGGAAATCCCAGTGGGGTTACCATTCTGTTCACTGGGCAGTTCCTTGTTGAAAATCAAATGGTATTTTGTCTGAATAAATAACACTATGGGTGTCTGATAAACAATGTCGCCTTGCATTCGTCATTGCCTTTAGTATCCAACCTCAGGCAACAATAAATGTCCAGGTGATAATAAAAAGAAGATATATTGCATAGCCACTTCTGAATTTAATTGTGTTGTTGTCTTTGTTTGAGGACTACACTTTGAGTCAACTGATTTTATTGACTGCTATTTGTGCAATTACTTGATAATAAACTAGCAGTTGCTTGTTTTATTTTACATAAGAAGGCATGGAGATGAATTCCCCTCACACAATTCAAATTCATATAGAACTTGCATCTTCTTTGTTATTGTTAGCTCCTGAAATGCTCCAGCTGAGCTCATTTTGGTCCTTGTGTTTAGCATAGAAAATCAGGCATTTTGGCAGAAAGACCTGTACTTTTTGTCAAAGCAATTTCACTTGTCTCACACCATGGGCACTTAAACTGCATGTCAAGTAACCTTGAAATGAGTGAACGTATCAAGATATCTGTTATTGTTCATCTTGGTGATCTTATAGTGTTTGAACAAGAAAGAAGAACGGCTGTTTATTGTCCAAAACATTGACAATTCATTATTATTGATTTTCCCTGCCAGGCCAGAACGGCCAAAGGGTGAGGGGTTATGTTTTTGCTCCTTTGCGCTTGTCTGTCTGTCTTGTCAATCAGTCTGTTGGTCTGTCCTTTTGTGAGCAGCTAATCTTGGGCACCGCTGGACCGAGCTGCGTGAAACTTTGCACGCACACTTCCAGTTGGCCCAGGAAGAACCTCCACCCCAAATGTTTCAAATCGGCCTGTTATACTTAGTGTGGCTGTACAGTGGGACTGTACAGACTGTAAGGCCTATATTTGCTGAAACAAATTTTGCTACTATTCCTACAGATTTTGTCCAAACCTTACACAAATCAGTACTCATTATCTCTGTAGTCATGTGATCAAGGCGTATCTGTCACATGTTTCATATTCTATTCTGATTGGCTACGAGTTAGCCTGGCATGGCCAGACTAATATCACTGCGTAGATATTAGTCTGGAACCTCTGTGTGGAACCTGCATTTCCGAGGGGCAAATTCGAAAAATGCCTCTGATGATAAAACCGCCCCACATTTGCATACTGGGCTCTGATTGGTCCCTCACGACTTCGGAGGGAGAGAAATAAAATCTCTATTGAGAGGGGCCAGACCTAATCTGCCACGGGCAATGGCAGATTCGTCTGGAACCAGGATAGCTATGAGTGGCTTCCAAATTTTTGGCAGTGGCCTTTTTTGCACAATTGCCACTAATCATGAATGCACCGTCTGATTGCCCTGAAACTTTGCATGCACATTCCCACTAGACCAAGGAAGAACTGCCTCCCTAAATTCTTCAAATCTGCCTCATGATGGCGCTCCAGCAGTTCGCAACACAGCCCTGGGTAGGCAACCTGGCCTGGCAGGGATGTGTTGAACATTTTCTAGTAAAGCATGTTTTTATTTCCCTCAACATTATTGTTACTTAATGTTATTAATATCTGTGAAAATGCAGCGTTCGAGAACATGGTAATGCATGGTGACACTTCCAGCTAGCCCAACTGCATGTAGCTGTACTTTAACCTGTTTGCTAGCTTGTGACTGAAGAATAGTATAGGGCTCAATTGCTGGTACCATCAAAGGAGAAACTTGAACGGGTTCTACAAAAACAACCCTCTTATCTCAGTATCATTTGAGGTTATTGGTGCAGAATCGGGGGCTGGGCTGGCGCCATCCATTTCATCTCAATTTATCCAGTAGCCTAATGGTTCTTTTTCTATACACTAATACACCACTTTCAATGCATTTCAAAGAGAGGGTTGTTTATGTGGATTAAGAATGTTTTGCAGTGCTTACAGTATGCTGAAAGCAGCGTAGGCTGATGCCGGGGTTCTGTGTACATCGCAAACAGCACTTTGAGAACCCGGGGTGAACTCTGTGCCCGAATTAGTGCCTTTTCTTCAGTCAGACTAACTAACATGGTCCACATTTAGAACCAACTAGATCAGTGGTAGATAACGTCAACGCTTTAGCCAAAAGAGATGTTTGGATCTTGAGGGGAAAGACTACTAAAAGCCAGAGAGTATAGCGGCAGATAAGCTGTAATTATTATAGCATGCTTGGGCAATTACACGCCACTGTGAAAAAGAGGTTACAGGCTTCATCCATAATGCATGAAGCATCTGAAATATTATCTGTGGGATCATATAGGCTTATGCAATAGAGTAATGCAGCTCTTGGATGTGCCACTGTAACATAGCCTATCCGAGCTGCACAAAATCAGGCATATAAAGCTGTTGATAGGTAGGTGTTGTGATGAAATGGTATTACATTCTTGCGTGAAGCAATCTCTTCATGTTTTATCAGAGCTTAGATATGTGATGTCATGAGATTAGTCATTTTTTTTGTCAGTTTCTTTGTTTTAACTTGCCTATGTGTGCCTCATAGGGCGGCATCGAGTGCCGTTTCTGGGAGTTCTACAAATGTCTTCTAAATCCTAACAGCTTTGTTTTCCTTTTTTTTTTGTACTTACAGTATGTTGCTATATCAGTGGTTCTCAAACTTTTTCATGTCAAGGACCCCCAGAATGATATGTATTTGTATTTACCCCCCCATCTCAAAATGTTTTGTTCCAGGGACACCCAGAAGCAAAGATTTGAGTTAAAATGTATATGATTTTCAAAAATACAAGCTATGAGCTTGTATATCTGCTATTTTTGAATGGCCAAAGAAATCTTAAAATGACACAGATGCGTTCCCGGTCCTAATGGATTAACCCATTTAGACCTGTGGCCGATTCTACAAATGCATTTGAAATTCTAATACGTTTTCTGAAAAAAAATGTTTCTATATCAGTGGTGCTCAAACTTTTTCATGTCAAGAACCCCCAAAATGATATGTGGCGCGGACCGCCATCTTAAAATATTTTGTTCTAGGGACCTTCATATATATATATATATATATATATATATATATATATATATATATTGAAATATTTTCCAAAAATAGCAGATACAGAAACTCATATGAGCTTGTATATCTGCTATTTTTTAAATAGCCAAAGTATAAAATAATGGTTAAAGTGGTTAGACGGATGCGTTCCCGGTTTTAATGGGTTAACAGGAAGAAGCAGCGACATTGAAAACACATTTAAATACCGTAACCAAACATGAACACATAAAAAAACATAATGGTAAACAAGAAGGATTGCATTTATATTTTGATACCGATGATGCAGTGCAATTGTAGTGGAGAGTAAGATTGATGAGCAGAGTCATAGGGCTAATCAACTGTAGTCTTATTTCCTCCAGTTTAACCCTTTAAGACCTGAGAAGATTCTAGAAATGTCTTCTAAATCCTAAAAAAAATTTGAAAAAAAACCCAATTATTTTTTTCCTCGATTTTTCAAAAATAGCAGATCTACAAGTTCATAGCGCGGCACTCGGTGCCGCGCTATGAGCTTGTATATCTGCTATTTTTGAATAGCCTAAAGAAATCTAAAGTGACACAGATGCGTTCCAGGTATCAATGGGTTAAATGCATATCCTGATTAGGTCTGTAATACATCTATAAAATTAAGTGTGTGGGGTCATTTATACTGGCCAATTATTGAGCCTTTAGCACCGTGCATAAATTATAATATATGGAGCCTTTTAATGCATATTATGGGATAACTCAGAGCCTTGTATTAGAGAGTTGCATCACCTCGGGGGTGGAAAACAGCACCGGTCATGTGGTTCATGTAAACTCGAATTAGCGACAAACGCTCATAGACTCCAGTGCCTTCCGTAAACTTCCGGTTCAGGGCTTTGTCACCACTCGGCTCTTCGGACTGGCCCGGTGAAGTGAACGGAGGTGACACAACTCTCCGTATATGGCTCTGGTATAACCATATTTGTTTTCATGGTCAAATAATGAAGAGGTATCATAAAAGACCCAAATGATTTGAAGTGATAAAACGCCAATGAAGCACACTATACTACAAATCCTGTAGGAGCAAACGGGTACAGTACCTGTATCCATAAATGCCACGAATCTCTGTACTACGTATGAACCGTATGTCTGCCTGTCATTCACATACAGTGGTGGAACAAGTACTCAAATGTTTTACTTAAGTAAAAGTATCGATACTGCAATGTAGAAGTACTCTGTTACAAGTAAAAGTCCGGAATTAAAAATGTACTTGAGTAAAAGAACAAAAGTATTGGTATCAAAATGTACTTAAAGTACCAAAAGTAAAAGTACTAAAATGTTTGAAAATAGCAGATCTACAAGCTTACAACGCTATATTCGATATTTTCAAATAGCCTAGGTATAAAACAGGGCCAAAGTGGTTCATGTATGTTTTATAATATAATCATTTATATCTGCAAAGTAACTAAAATGTTCAAATAATTGTAGTGGAGTAAAAGTACAATATTTGCCTCTGAGATATAGTGGAGTAGAAGACAATTGGAAGTACTGCAGTAAAGTAAAAGTACCTCCAAATTGTACTTAAGTACAGTACTTGAGTAAATGTACTTAGTTATTTCACACCACTGTTCACATACAGTATATCTCAGAAACCGTTCATCCGATTGACTTCACACAATGTGGCAGGTGTATTACTGAAGACTGAAGGAAGTGCAGATACAGATACTTATCGGATATAAATTATTGAAAAAAAAAGATCGATCTCGACTTGGGGCAGTTTGTTTGTCATAGTGTCAGCGTCTTTGATAAAGAGAAAACAGTTCCAAATAGACCGGTCGGTCAAAAAGCAAAACGCTCACCCGACAACAACAACATCGAGCCATCACTCATTTTCGTTCCGATTGAAACATCCATCAAATTTAGTGCACACTATAGTCACTGGGGGATTCCCTATACCACTCCTCTGCTCTTTCCTTGGAGACGTTGCGGTGGCAGGAGCAGTGATCACGTACCTTCAAGCCCAGATGATGGAATGAGCGAGCATGTGTGAACGCGCGCCTTGGGTATCCCCCCCGCGCTGCACTCTGTCAAAGAGGAATCCTCCAGTCACTGCTCCAGTGGCAGAAGATGCATTACATTGGGTTGACATGCGAAATTGTCCCCAAGGTGCTCTCTCCAGCTATGTGGCTGTGACTGACAGGCCAGGCTGGGAAAACCTGTGCCATCCCATAACTCAGCAGACGTTGTGTCTTGCTTTCTGTGGTCTCCATGGTTTCCCCCACTTATTTTCACATCCCACAAGACACACGGATGCCGTGTCCGGATTACGCCCCCCCCCACCCCTTTCATCAGCGTCACCTTCGTTTCGCCGCGGGAATTCGTCTTTCTTTATTTTTAAGCTTAGGATGGCATATCTGTTAGTTTTGGCATGTGTATAAGTTGTGGCAGAAGCATCTCCTCCATTGGTCCAAGTGTTCGGGCACGTTATCGTTGTTGTAAGCAATCCACACAGATCATCATCGGGTTAACCCTTTAAGACCTAAGGCCGATTCTACAAAATGTCCTCTAAATCCCAACAGTATTCTGAAAAAAAACCCGTATGTTTCTATATCAGTGGTGCTCAAACTTTTTCATGTCAAGGACCCCCAAAATGATATGTATTTGGCCGCCGACCCCCATCTCAAAATGTTTTATTCCAGGGACCCCCCAGAAGCAAAGATTAGAGTAAAAAATGTTCGCTTTAATATCAGGGTCCCCACGGTCATGAAATTCCTGGAAATATTTTGAAATTAAAAATTAAAAAATCCAGTACTGGAAAAGGTTTGGAATTGATCAAAGGTCCTGGAATTTATCAAGGGTCCTGGAAAAATATTTGGCTATGCATTATTTTTGGCTATTGATTTCTTTTAATACAAAACATTTTCATAAACATGTAAGTTTTTTGCCGAACGGGCTGTGTAACACCCCATCCGCACTGCCAGCGATGCGACGTGATGCGACGCGAAGCGAGCAGGCGATGAAATCTCATTAAAATACATGTATTTTAATGAGACCGTCCTGACCTACCGCGAGCGACAACGAACCGTGCAACGACGTCGTCCACCCCTCCTATTTTCGCTCGCAGGGTCACTATGCCCTAATTTTGCATGAAATGTTGAATGAAATTGTACTATTTTATATTCTATGCTTTATTTTTGCTACACTGCCTATCTTTGGGCATTGTACATAGGAGTAAGAGACACATTATTGCGCTGAATGATTGTTTTATAGGCCTGGAAATTGGGCTAAATTTTCTGGAAAAGTTTTGGAAAAGTTTTGGAAATTCATTGCTAAAAATGTGTGGGGACCCTGTAATATATATTCAAAGATTTGCACACATTTTTTACGATTTTTCAAAAATAGCAGATCTACAAGCTCATAGCGCGGCACTCGGTGCCGCGCTATGAGCTTGTATATCTGCTATTTTTGAATAGCCAAGGTGTAAAATAATGCTTTTTAGCTCAAATCAAAAAGTGACACAGATGCGTTCCCGGTCTCAATGGGTTAAAAAGATCTACCATAGGTGATACGATACAAATCCCAAATAGCTACAGCATAAGCCCCTTCGGGACCCGGAATTTATGAGCATTATAAGCTGTTGCATTCATTCTTTTTCGGTATCCATCATGACATCAGTCCACTCCCCAGTGGTGAAGAACAGTGTTCTACATTGATCCGACGTCCCAAAGAGCATTCTAAAAGTGATGATCCCTGTTGATGTATGACATTTTATGGTGTAAGAGAACGTAACTTTTTTTTAAAGCGGCATATAGGCCTATACGGCAATACACAATCCCTGCTGATAAAGGAGAATACGTTAACAAGCCGCTGTGTTTGAAAACAAGCCAGCTCTCCCCGTTCCCCTGCACACACACACACACACACACACACACACACACACACACACACCACACCCACACCCACACACACACACACACACACATACACACCTCCAACCCCACACCCCTCGTCTCTCCCGATTCCCCATTCCTTGTCTATCAAAAACACTTCACACGTATCCCTCTTGAGTTATGACATCTTAGATACAAGGAAACCTAACTTTTGTAAAGTGGCATACACAACAATACACGGCCGTTGTGTTACAAAACAAGCTCTCCCCGTCTCCTGCGACCGCCTCCACCCCCTCCCCGCCCCCGCCCCTCGCCCCCCCTTTCCCTTTCCCTTTTACTTGTCTGTCAAAACATTTCACACATACCCAATTGTCTAGAGCAGCCAAAGCAAGACTAACGCAACAACTCACATCTACTGTAGCTACTACTGGTTGGCTGTATCAGGTTTAAGGGTTGATTATGAAGCAGTTGATTAAACTAATCAAATTAACGGGTTGTGAGCTTGTAGATCAGCTATTTTCGCACAACTAAAAACACAGCTAAAGTCTAAGTAAAGCACATAGACAATGAGAAAGTTAAATGGAAAATGAAATGCATTACTATTTTGAGAAATATGCCTAAGGATAGGTTAAAAATATATGTTTTTAAGTGTTGTTTATAGATTTTGACAGAGCCTGCCTCTCTCGTCTCTTTAGGTAAGGTGTACTTATCAGAGCTCATCCCTTTTTGCATTAGGACCAACTGATAGGATTTCTATCTTCAGTTATTATTCATCCATGTATTGATTGCAGACAGACAGGCTGTCACCCATTTTCAACCTATCTTCGCATAAAAGGTCCTCACTAATGCTCATTATAATATAGCACCATTTTTTCATTTAGTTTCACTCCATTATTCAGTCTGAATGCCCTCTCAGTGCAGCCGTTTTCTGAGATGGGGGCGTGGCAAAAGTGGGACTCTTTGGCGATTGGTTCATACTGGATTATCCCGATTGGGCCGGTTATATTTTCAACAGAGAAAACTCCACCTTTCTACAACGTCACCAGACTCTGATGTGATTCAGGGGCTGGAGCCAGGCTAACCAGTGACATCATTGTTGGGGAATCCAAGCTAATAGAAATCGCAGGCATTCTATTTCTGCAAAGTTAGCATGCTATAATGGAAGCCATTGTTCTCGCGTTAATACAAAAAAATGCGTATCATCCGCATAGCTATGGAAGCTAACATTATGTTCTCTAATGACATCACCTACTGTAACGAGAGCATAGTAAGAACAGCAAATGCCCAAGGCAGCTCCCTTGTGCAATACCAAAAGTTATGTTCTCCAAGACTAATGGAAAATGTCCTTTCCTTTCCTGTAATGTATGTTCGGCACCAGTTTAGAACACATTCTGAGACACCAACCCAGCTCTGTAAGGCAATGAGGATTTCATGGTCAATTTGAATGCTGCACTTAAAATCAAGAAGAACCAGAACAGATACCTTATTAGCTTCAGTCTCAAATCACTAACTAGAACTAGTGGCATTTTTTTTTTTCAAAACAGGCCCCTTCAGCAAAGTTCGGAAGGCAATCGTAGCCGATTGGAAAATGAAAAATCTGACTGATTTATCTTGTATACATGACTCCAGAGGGAATGTGTATTTATGTGAGTTTTGGACTAAATCTATACAAGTAGTAGACAAAAGCATGTTTTAAAGAAAACACGAAATAAGAGCTATAGGCCAAAACATGAAGCGGCCTGTTATAGCGCCACCATGAGACTGATTTGAAAAAATGTGCAGGTTCTTCCCTTGGCCCACTGGGAGTGTGCATGCAAAGTTTTATGCTGATCGGTTCAACACTACCAGAGATGAGCTTCTCACAGACACACAGACAAGAGATACAAATGGACAGATGGGCAAAAACATAATTTCCGCCTTCGGCTGTTTCGGTCTGGTGGAGATAACTATCCGTAGAGAGAGACGTTTGTGTGCTATCACTAGGTCTTAAACTTCACTGATATTCTTTCTAGGAGAAGTTCCAGATGGAGTTATAACAGCTAGCCGAAGTGCCGTTAAAATGAATCTTGGAGGGGGTGAGCAGATTTTTATCACATAAACCGATCATCACTATTCTGGGCATGTCATAATAGACGAACATTCGGTGAAAATGGCAGATCTACGTGCTCAGAACATGCCACAGCGCGACGTGTTGTGAGCTTGTAGATCGGCTATTTTCAGCAAAGAGATTTGGTGTAGAGGAAAACTGACCAGTCTGCCAAGCAGGCAAATGATAAACTATATATAACTGCTAATGCAAAGGTAGTAGCCTGCTGTGTTTACTGTGCACACGTAGTGTTACGTCTTTAACATGCTAAGAATTTGCATTGTAAAATAAACTGCACCGTAAGGCATTTCAGGAACTAGGTCCTTGACCGTATGGAACGATCGATGCCCATTGGGAATGCACGCCTTTTATGCAATACCCGTTCCACCCATTGTCAGAGGACCCGTTATACCTGTATCTGCCTGTGTCCCTTTCGTGCCCATATTGTTTATGGAGTTCTATGTCAGCCATGCCCAAATATGTAGCCCAGGCAACTGTAGAACGTCAGTTCTGTGACATCATATTGATGACATCAGGGTACTCCATATATGGGGATTTGTAGATGTATTGATATTTGTTTGGGGAAAACGCGAATCCGACCGACTTCCCAGTTCCCTCAGGTCCTCGGCAATATGCACACAGAGTTTGAAGTTGATTGGTCAGATGGTTCTCAAGATACGCAGGGGACACACTCACAGAGATTTCCTGAATGTATAGAAGGTGTGTGTGTGTGTGTGTGTGTGTGTGTGTGTGTGTGTGTGTGTGTGTGTGTGTGTGTGTGTGTGTGCGTGTGCGTACATGTTTCATGTGAGGTCAATGGAGTCATTCCACTAGAATTAACAGCCTCCATTCCCAAGGGCCACATAGTAGCAAGATTTTACTGTCATCGTGCTTAAAATCATATTCTGTATGTTTTACTACTATATCGTTTCCGAATGCTTCAATATCTCCCCGCCGATGATTAATCACCCCTCAACCTGTTATGGACGGACGGTACCTTGAATACACCTTCCATTTGACCTCCATCCATAAGTGAAACGACAGCACGGGGACATCAAAGCATATAGAAGAGTAGCCCCCCCATAATAATAAGGTAGTCCTATTAACCTCATATGGCTCGTGGAGCAGAGCCCCGGCTTATAGAATAGACCGCCGCGGCTTTTTCATAACGGTCCAAAGCACCGTGTAGAAATAGCTGGGGACAGGCAGAACATTATGGTGCTCCCTCCCAGGCTGCCTTCAGAAGTACAACAACACAGCCATGCTGATCTGCTTAGCCACCCTGCCCCTCTCACCCCCCCCCCCCCCCCCCCCCCTAATGAACAAGGGCAAGGGAGCTCTGGGGCTTAGCCTCTCCCTCTTACCCTAACTTAACCCATTGAGACCGGGAAACGCATCTGCGTGTCATTTATAAGATTTCTTTGGGCTATTCAAAAAAAATAGCAGATATACAAGCTCGTAGCGTGGCACTGAGTGCCGCGCTACGAGCTTGTAGATCTGCTATTTTTTTTAAATCGCGGACATTTTGTGCAAATCTTTGAATATATATTCTACAAACTGTTTTTTTTTTTTACGTTTATGTTGCTCTATCAGTGGTGCTCCAACTTTTCCATGTCAAGGACGCCCAAAATGATATGTATTTGGCCGCGGGCCGGTGTTAAAAATGTTCGCTTTAAAACGTATGTATATATATTCAAAGATTTGCAAAAACGTTCACGATTTTTCAAAAAATAGCAGATCTACAAGCTCTTAGCGCGGCGCTCGGTGCCGCGCTATGAGCTTGTAGATCTGCTATTTTTTGAATAGCCCAAAGAAATCTTAAAATGACACACAGATGCGTTCCCGGTCTTAATGGGTTAACAAGATGTCCCCCCCTCCCTCTCTAACACACACACACGCACACACGCACACACACACACACACACACACACACACGCGCACACGCACACACCTCCCAAATCCCAAAGCACCAAACCTCAGACCAATCTGTCTGTGGCACTAAAGTATTATTAGACTTATATACACTCTCCAAGGGGAGAAACAGTGAGCGCTGAGAGCTGGGAAGATGAGATATGCTACAGGGGCTACTAGTTCCATTAAAATGGCATTCACCAGGGCCTTTGTTATCATCGGCCCGGGCGTTCAACAGGATGTAGTGGGGCCTGCTGATCCATGACCATCTCATCTATCTTTTCAGGATTCGAGGGAACTCGGTGTGAAATTGACACCGACGAGTGTAGCTCGAGTCCATGCCAAAACCACGGTGGGTGTCTGGACGGGCGCAGCGGTTACAGGTAAAAGACTTGTTTAGTCACAATCATCTTCTCGTTCATATAGCGTACTGGATTTTTTTTTTAACCCATTAAGACCTGAAGCCGATTCTACAAAATGTCTTCTAAATCCCAACAGTTTTCTGAAAAACGTGTATTTCCATATCAGTGGTTCTCAAACTTTTTTCATGTCAAGGACCCCCAAAATTATATGTATTTGGCCGCGGACCCCCATCTCAAAATATGTTGTTCCAGGGACCCCCAGAAGATTTGAATTACAAATTCTCGCTTTAACATATACATTCAAAGATTTGCACACATTCTCAAGATTTTTCAAAAATAGCAGAACTACAAGCTCATAGTGCGGCACAGAGTACCGCGCTATGAAGCTTGTATATCTGCTATTTTTGAATAGCCCAAAATGTAAAATAATGCTTTTTTAGCTCAAATAAAAAAATGACACAGATGCGTTTCAGATCTTAATGGGTTAATAAATTCTCACACCAATATTCACAATTACTCCATTACCTCAAACCTTTCTCTTATGCTGTTTATTTATTAACTTGTATTTTAGTGTCTTAATATTAGAACAATGTTTTATTTATCTCTGAGTAATTAGATAATTATCATACAGTATAGCAGATGAAGTGCTGAGATATATGTGTGTGTGTGTGTGTGTATATATATATATATATATATATATGCTAATAAAGCTAAGTATTCTCTGTGCTCATGCCCTTTCAAAAACATATTGAAGAACCATCCATTACAGATTCAATAATGCACCATTTGAGGTGGAAGTGAGGTCAAATTAAACGGTGCTCAATACAAAAAGGCACGTTAAACGCTATGCTTTCTTTACTGCTTGATGTTTAGAGCTCATACTGTATGTGCAATCAATTTAAATGTGATATGTAATTAATATCATTACATTCTGATTGATTCTTATTTTCTTTTTGCACATGTGCCAGTAGAAAAACAAATAGATTTTCAATGTTGCATAGCGAGACGACATATCAATAATAATGATTTGTCTTTTCTAGCTGTGAGTGTAAGGAGGGATTTTCTGGCCTTCGCTGCGAGGAAGACATCAATGAATGCGCCGCGAGTCCTTGCCAAAACGCTGGCATTTGTCAGGACCTCGTAAACAGGTTGGTACAAAGACAACTTTCGTGGCTTTGATTTTTGCACATTCCTCTTCTTTTAATCTACTGTACGCTTTCCAACGTGTGTACAGTACATACATCTGTGAAGGCCAGTGCGAGCATAATTTTAGACGTGTTTGTTTTGAACAGGAACAAAAAAAACATTTTCAAATGAAACCCCCACAAGGTTATGGTGTTCTGCTCTAAAGTGTTACAGTTTATATAACACAAAGCGTCTCTTCATCCTTGACACACATAAGCTGCCGCACTAAAGACAAGAGAGCAAATTCAGCAGGAACACATCATGTATCTCGATTGGGCTTTACTCCGCCAGAGCGCCTTTCCACTGTGCTTAACCCATTGAGACCGGGAACGCATCTGTGGGTCATTTAAAAAAAATGTTGAGCTATTAAAAAATAGCAGATATACAAGCTCATAGCACGGCACCGAGTGCCGCGCTCTGAGCTTGTATATCTGTTATTTTCTTTTAATTTGTGCAAATATTTGAATACAAATGTATTTGTTTTTTTTAAAGCGAACATTTGTAACTCAAATCTTTGCTACTGGGGGTCCCTTGAACAAAACGTTTCTGGGGGTCCTTGACATGAAAAAGTTTGAGAACCACTGATATAGAAACACATGTTTTTCAAAAAACTGTTAGGATTTAGAAGACATTTGTAGAATCCCCCAGAAGCAAAGATTTTAGATACAAATGTTTGCCTTAAAAATGTATATATATTCAAAGATTTGCACACATTTTCACGATTTTTCAAAAATAGCAGATCTACCGCGGTACACGAGCTTAGCTAGCTCGCGAGTTTAGCTAGCTCGCGAGCTTAGCTAGCTAGCTATGCGAGCTTGTAGATCTGCTATTTTTGAATAGCCCAAAGAAATCTCAAAATGACACAGATGCGTTCCCGGTCTGAATGGGCTAATGGGAGCCTCGGGGGTTCTTGGCTTTCGTCGGACAGATGGGTAGAGGAGTCCCTGGGCCAATTTAAGTCCTAAATGGTTTGTCTCAAGTTTGTCTCCCGTCACGATTTTGCTCCCATGTGACCTGGCCCTGCTCGGAGCGTTCCCCTGATTGCACAGTCCTGGGAGTTCATATCAGGTGTGTTATATCTGCCTTCCCCTCACCGCCAGCATCACACACACACACACACACCTCTATACCTCGGCGTCTCTGACGGAAACAAGCCCGAGTCCATCTGTACTATGGTAATGAATCAGGCCTCCACGGCGCGCTCACAGCGCGCTGGCTCCACTATCTTAAAGCGTACCTGTCCCTTTGACTGCAGCAGTTATTACAAGCCTGACCATTTAAGGACGGGACAGGTGTTGCTAAACTGTGGCTTTCAAATTATGGACTGGATGCTGAACAACTAGCTGTTTTCAATTGATGTATTTACGGATTTGAATTTAGGTACTTTTTTCTCCCAATTTCTCCCATTGTATTAATTATTACATTAACCACACTTGAACCCCAGCATCTATATTCTGGGGGGGAACATTAGCCAAAAATTGTAGATCTACAAGCTCACAACGCAATGTGTTGTTTTGAGCTAGTAGTTCTATTTTTGACAAAGCGATTTTGTGTAGATGTGAAAAAGTGGTCCAAGTATTATAGAGCAAACTTTACTAAGTCTAGAGGGCTTAAGTGGTTAAGGGCATTATTCCATTCAATTGTGATTTTATAATGTGACTGATGACTGAGTATTTAAAGTAGGCTACAAGAGATGCAATGATCTGGACATGAGAAAATGATATTTTTCCACCCTCAATCTAGTGTTACACTCTGCTGTAATATTCACTAACATGCACATTTTTAATCTATTACAGCAATATAATTTCCTAGTCCATACCCGGGGTTGTGAGCAGTCAAAGTATTTGCAGACAATTAATTGATTCTGAATATTTAGAGTTTCAAAACTAATTTGGTGAAACATCAGCTGTGTGTTCGACTCCATCTCTGCCAGACAGTTAAACATTTTCTTTCTTTTTATGAAGCTCCAGTCTAATTTTATCACTGTACACTCAATGGAACGATTCATCTGGGCAACATTAACTCTTTGAACGCCATCGATGCGTTTTCGAGTCAATTGCTACTTAATCCATCCGTGCCATTGACACGAAAACGCGTCGATTAGCTTTTTCATTGGTTAATCTGCAATCGCGCTGTTCTCTGTAACTTCCACCATCAGGTTCCCTTTGCACTCACTTCCCACTCACCCGGACGCAGAATTAGCGGGTTCCATTTCCGGTTCTCGGTTTTTGCGAACGCGGAAGGAGGCGCGCCTCCGCCCAAGCCGCCCAAGCCGCGCCTCCGCCCAAGTGGAGCCTACTATGAAACTCTGCTCGGCTTGTGTGTGTGTGTGTGTGTCTGTCTGTGTGCAGTGCACTGCCTGTGTGCGGCCGACAGAGTGCGCCAGAGTGCAGCTACAGTCAAAACACACACACACACACACACAAGTCCGTAAATACACAATATTTTCGAGCTGTGTTCGCTTCCAGCGTTCGCGCGTCTTACTTGTATCTTCAAAAATGTGATTTTTAGGCCAAAATTGGGCAAAACCAGTTACCCCCCACGGTATAAAAAACGAATGGAGAGCCCCGGTTATATTTTATTTTCTCTGGACGACGAACAGTTATCGTCGTTGTGTTTACCAACGATCTGAAACCCGATCATAAGCTCAGCTAATCTAAGATGGCCAGCGGGGAGGGCCGTGAAATACGAAAACGGAAATGACGTCTGCAGCCTCTTTGGGAGGGGGAGAGAGAGAGAAGGGAGACAGAGAGAAAAAACATAACTCTTTGAGTGCTGGTCGATCTGTCGTGTTTGTTTATAAACACGGCCAGACAAACGATTATAATGGATATAACAATTCTGTGACCGGTTGAAAAGGTTATAAAACACGAAAATTGCTGGCACTGGGTGAGTACATTATGAAAATACTCTGGCAGGCAAAGAGTTAATCTAATTGTTAGCATGTGATCCTGCACCAATCACGACACACCTGTCAATGTGTGTGTGTCCATATGCGTTCATTGAAGGAGGTTTACATGTGTGTGTTTGCTGCCGTGTCATCCCGTCACGCAGAGATGTTGTCCGAGTGAATATCATGGAAAAGTGGAAATATTTGACTAAATAGTCCTACTGTACACGTTTTCTGCCAGTGAAAACAGCTGATGCAAAGTCGTTCAATTAGCTGAGTAGGATATCGTAGTAATCCTACACAAGCGCTGAAAACCCTCAACGGAAATGCATTGTGTTTTCTATGACTGTGTATGGAATAAATGCCATGTATGGAATTAAGCCGCAACTGACGAATGGTAAGACCGAATTTAGCTGGTTTATTCTGCTGGTATTTGGCATGTGATGTCTGATGAGAAGAGAAACGGACATATCTCATCTTTTTCCTTTTGACTTTTTTTTACTTAATGACCCCGAAGCTGTTGGCTATTATCATGTTGATTTGATTTTTAGCAGTCACCTTGGTTAGACATTAGAATGTGGTGTCCTGTGTGGTTCTGTGTAATTTAAGGTTATTTAAATCAATGAGAAAACTCAGAATTACGGCTTCTTCACTGTGAAATAAATAGCTAGTCTTCCTTGTGTTGTATATTAGACTTTCAGGGGCTATTGTGTTGTTAAATCAAGGAATAGGAATAACAAACTGATTACATATTGTTTTATGATGTGCCCCCCCCTCAGTCATTTCATCCTGGCGCCGGGCCTGACACGCGCGCACACACACACACACACACACACACATACACACACACACACACACACACACACACACACACACACACACACACACACACACACACACACACACACACACACACACACACACACACACACACACACACACACACACACACACGCGCACACACACGCGCGGTGTACTGAGCTGAGTTGCACCGTCTTCAACATTGTATAGGTCATAAAATTGTTTTAATGATGAAAAACGATAACTACTCACACAATGAGTTCATTTTTGACTGCATGATAGTAGGGGGTACTAAGTGAAAAATCGTTACGCGGCGGATAAAAGCATGAAATTTGATACAGATGTCCCTTGGGTCATCCTAAAACATCCTAGAAGGGGTGCCCAAAAAAATCTTAAACAGGAAGTGAGTTATGGACAAAATCCAAAATGGCCACCTAAACTGTTGACCGTTGACTCAAAAGACACCAAAATAATCTCCAAAAAGCATAAAATGTGGCACACATGTCCCTTGGGTCATCCTAAGACATCCTAGAAGGGGTGCCCAAAAAAATCTGAAACAGGAAGTGAGTTATTGACCAAATTGAAAATGGCCGCCTAGTGTTGTCGATTGACTCAAAAGACAACTAAAGAATCTCCAAAAAGTATAAAATGTGTCACACATGTCCCTTGGGTCATCCTAAGACATCCTAGAAGGGGTGCCCAAAAAAGTCTTCAACAGGAAGTAAGTTATTGACTAAATTGAAAATGGCCGCCTACAGTGCTGGCGATTGACTCAAAAAGCCTATAGAATCTCCAAAAAGCATACAATTTGGCACATATGTCCCTTGGGTCATCCTAACACATCCTAGAAGGGGTGCCCAAAATAATCTGAAACAGGAAGTGAGTTATTGACTAAATTGAAAATGGCCGCCTACAGTGTTGAAAGATGATGCAAGATACCTAAAGAATCTCATAAAAGCATGAAATGTGGTACAAATGTCCCTTGGGTGATCTGAACGCATCCTACAAGGGGTGCCCAAAAAGGTTTTAAACAGGAAGTGACCGCCTAAAGCAGTTGACACAAAAGAAAACATAAAGGGACGTCATTAAAGTGTATAATTTGGTACGTACATTGAGTGCTTCTTAATATATCCTAGAAGAGGTTATTTATTGCTTGTTTATTAAACTTTTTAGGAAGGGACCATGTTGAAGAAATTCTAAATGGCTGTTTAAACAGTTGACCATGGCAGTCTGCATATTATGCAGACTCAATACGACAGGTTATGCAGTGCATAACCTGCCGTATTTTGCAGTCTACCTTCTGTTTTCATTTCTACATCACTTATTCATTTTACTTTCTGCATAATTTTTTTATTGTACTCTTTGAATCTTCTTTATTTATCTAACTCTCTGCATATTCTTATTTATTTTACTCTGCATCTTATCTTACTCTGCATATTCTTATTTTACTCTCTGCATCTTATTTATTTTGCACTCTACATCTTCTTGCTTGTTTTACACTCTATCTTCTCATGTATTTTCTTCTTGATCATTACTGTTTTTTGTGATTAGTGTTTAGTAACTAGTACATGTATTCATGTGTGCCATTTCGCAATTACCAGCACATTGGCATAATGCTCTGCAAGGTAACCCAGCATCCCGGCATCTACACTTTCTCGAACAGAAGGGCTCAGCTTTGCAGCCACACTTGAGTTCTCTACAAACTTAAGCAGCCTCTGGCAAGAGTGTCCATAAAGGTGTCCACGAATCAGCGACTTTAATCCATCCATATTTGTCAGGAGATGGTAGAGATTGCATAGCTTTCAGGCTTCTGGACCAAATGCCAGATTGGCTGCTCGATTTGAATATTGTAGCAGTGCAGCCCGTGTGGGAGGAGTGTTTTCCATTGAGAGACTATTAAAACTTTTTTTGGCACCCCTTAGGATGCATTCAAATCACCCAAGGGACATTTGTACCAAATTTCATGCTTTTATATGAGATAATTTTTTATGAGTGTCTTTTGCATCGTCTGTCAACACTGTACACGGCCATTTTCAATTTAGTCAATAACTCACTTCCTGTTTCAGATAATTTCAGGCACCCCTTCTAGGATGTCTTAGGATGACCCAAGGGACATGTATGCCAAATTGTATGCTTTTATGAGATTCTTTAGTTGTCTTTTGAGTCAATCGACAACACTGTAGACGGTCATTTTAAATTTTGTCAATGACTCACTTCCTGTTTAAGATGTTTCTGGGCACCCCTTCTGGGATGTCTTGGGATGACCCAAGGGACATATATGCCAAATTGTATGCTTTTATGAGATTCTTTAGTTGTCTTTTGAGTCAATGGATAACACTGTAGGCGGCCATTTTCAATTTTGTCAATAACTCAGTTCCTGCTTAAGATTTTTTTGGGCACCCCTTCTAGGATGTCTTAGGATGACCAAAAGGACATGTGTGCCAAATTGTATGCTTTTATGAGATTCTTTAGTTGTCTTTTGAGTCAATCGACAACACTAGGCGGCCATTTTCAATTTAGTCCATAACTCACTTCCTGTTTCAGATTCCTTTGGGCACCCCTTCTAGGATGTCTTAGGATGACCCAAGGGACATATGTGCCAAATTTTATGCTTTTTGGAGATTCTTTTGGTGTCTTTTGAGTCAACGGTCAACAGTTTAGGTGGCCATTTTGAATTTTGTCCATAACTCACTTCCTGTTTGAGATTTTTTTGGGCACCCCTTCTAGGATGTTTTAGGATGACCCAAGGGACATCTGTATCAAAAATCATGCTTTTATCCGCCGCGTAACGATTTGGCCATTTTTTGTGCTTAGTACCCCCTACTATGAGGACTTCATGGCACGTTGCATTATTGCAGCACGCCCAAACACCCCAGACAGCCCCACCATGATGTGTGGGTGGGGGGGGGGGGGGCGATATTGAATCCTCTTAACCCATTAAGACCTGGAACTGTGTCATTTTTAGCTTTGAGCTAAAAAGCATTATTTTTTTATTTTACTTTGGGCTATTCAAAAATAGCAGATATACAAGCTCATAGCGCGGCACCGAGTGCCGCGCTACGAGCTTGTAGATCTGCTATTTTTGAAAAATCGTGAAAATATGTGAAAATCTTTGAATATAAATATTTTTAAAGCGAACATTTTTTAACTCAAATCTTTGCTTCTGGGGGTCCCTGGAACAAAATATTTTGATGGGGGTCCGCGACCAAATACATATAATTTTGGGGGTCCTTGATATGAAAAAGATTAAGCACCACTGATATAGAAACATACTTTTTTCAGAATACTGTTGAGATTTAGGAGACATGTAGAATCGGCTTCAGGTCTCAATGGGTTAACCCATTTAGACCGGGAACGCATCTGTGTCATTTTAGACTTCTTTGGCTATTCAAAAAATAGCAGATCTACAAGCTCATAGCACGACACAGAGTGCCGCGCTATGAGCTGCTATTATTTTTTTAAAGCATGACTTTTTTTTGCATATCTTTGAATACATATATTTTTAAAGCCTACATTCTTAACTCACATTTTTGCTTCTGGGGATTCTACAAATGTCTGTCTGTTTTTTTTTAAAGAGGTGGTGCCATGGTTTTGCACTTTTTCTGTTTTTCATGTGTCTATGAGGTTGATAGAACTTCATTAAGCCCCCTGGTGGTGTTTTTATGGTGTTTTATGTCTTCTCTGACTATTTGGAGTTTCTTCCTGGAGGCTGAAACCTTGAGGGTCAAAAGTGCCAATAGAGAAACAGGGGCATTGTGACATCACAATGCCATACCCTCCCCCTCATTATCATAACACAACAGGTGTGGGCATGAGGAGGAGGAGGGACTAGGACAGGTGGGTGGTGCTAAGGTGGTGGAGGAGGTGCTAAGGTGAGAACCAGGTATACTTAATGAACTGGAGGCATGTCCACATAAAAACAACATTTTAACACTTACTGTACACTTTTTCTTTTTGAAAAAAATCCTTACATAATAATAATACCTTATGATCAGGTTTTAGGGTTGAAAAATATCATGGCACTCCATCTTTAAACGCATGTCGCTATAATCAGTGGTTCTCAAACTTGTTTCATGTCAAAGGACCCCCAAAATTATATGTATTTGGCTGCGGACCCCCATCTCAAAATATGTTGTTCCAGGGACCCCCAGAAGCAAAGATTTGAGAAAAAAATGTTCTCTTCAAAGATAGATATATTCAAAGATTTTCACACATTTTCACGATTTCTCAAAAATAGCAGATCTACAAGCTCATAGCGCGGCACTCGGCCGCCGCGCTATGAGCTTGTATATCTGCTATTTTTTTAATAGCCAAAGTATAAAATAATGGTTAAAGCGGTCACACAGATGCGTTCCCGGTCGTAATGGGTTAAATCAAAGCTGTCAGTCATCTTGAGAGTATAAAAACATCTCCAAACTCACAACTTCTAGTCGAGTTATTACCTTACTTTAAATATGATTTCATAATTGGGATACAGAACAGGCCTCTAGGCAAGTTGCCCCAGATGACCATGATTATTCATATCTCATGTCACCTCTGAGACTAGTCCTTGCAACAAACAGAGATACTTATTGTTAAGGTAGACGAGTTAAAATAACGATCTGGCTTCGTCAGACAAAATAATCATATCGTAGCCGTCGGGTGAAAAGTAAACGCACGTCCAAAATCCTTACATTTCTCTGTTACAATTAAGAAGTCCGGAATTCAAAATGTACTTGAGTAAAAGTACAAAAGTATTGGTATCAAAATATACTTAAAGTACAAAAGTAAAAGTACTCATTATGCAAGTTTTCCCATGTATAAAATGTATAAGGATCTTTTGAAAATAGCAGATCTACAAGCTCACAATGCGTCGCATCGCGACGCATTGTGAGCTTGCAGATCGGCTAATTTCAATTGGCCGAAGTGTATATAGGGCTGAAGTGGTTAATGTATGTTTTGTAATAATAATCAAAATCTACCAAGTAACAAGCAACTAAAGTTCTCAAATAATTGTAGTGGAGTAAAAGTACAATATTTGCCTCTCTGAGATGCAGTGGAGTAAAAGTTCCGAAAATTGGAAAATTCTCCAGTAAAGTAAAAGTACCTCAAAATTGTTCTTGAGTACTAGTACTCGAGTAAACACACTTAGTTACTTTACACCACAGCAAACGACACCACGGGTGTGATTCTATTTGATTTCTTCATGATTGAGTGCAACGTCTTGTCGTTTCTTCATAGGTTCCGTTGCGTGTGCCCGCCTGGATACTTTGGAGCGGTGTGTGACCTGGATGTGAATGAGTGTGAGGTTTCACCTTGCCTGCACGACGGCATCTGTATCAACACGCCCGGGGGCTTCAAGTGTGTCTGTCGCCCTGGATACTCAGGTTGGATGCTTTTTACCCCCTTAGGTGACATAAAGATCAATATGAGAAGCCCCCCCCTCCCCACAAAAAAGCTTATCATGCCTTGCTGTGGTCTCATCCTATTGACATCACTCTCTCTGTGCTTTAGAATAGAACACTGCATCACGATAGTCGCTTTTAACCCATTAAGGCCGGGAACACATCTGTGTCATTTTAAGATGTATTTTTGCTATTCAAAAATAGCAGATATACAAGCTCAAGCTTGTAGATCTGCTATTTATGTTTTTATCGTGACATTTTTTTGCAATTTGTCCGATTCTACAAATGTGAAGTTTTTTTGAAAAAACTTATGTTGCTAAATCAGTGGTTCTCAAACTTTTTCATGTCAAGGACCCCCAAAATGATATGTATTTGGCCGCGGACCCTCATCTCAAAATGTTTTGTTCCAGGGACCCCCCAGAACAAGCAAAGATTTGAGTTAAAAATGTTCGCCTTAAAAATATATTCAAAGATTTGCACAAATGTTCACGATTTTTCATAAATAGCAGATCTACGAGCTCATAGTGCGGCACTCGGTACCGCGCTATGAGCTTGTATATCTGCTATTTTTGAATAGCCAAAGAAATCAGTCTTAATGGATTAATTAGCCCAACCCCCTCCTCCGCCGAGATACGTTCTGCCTGGCTTTTCAGGAACCACTAACGAGAGATAAATCCATGTCACCTGCTTTATCTGATGAAAACTTCTCAATGTCTCTTAGTCGCCCTTATTTCATCGGGGTCTTTAGTCTCTGCAGACCATTGTTGTTTTACTTCAATCCATTTGTCTTATTTTCACAGCCAGACGGGATATTGAGCTTTTCCCAGTGAGTGTGTGTGCGTGTGCGCGCGAGCGTGTGTATGTGCGTGTATGTGTGCGTGTGTGTGTGTGTTTGTGCGTGCGCGTGTGGTGTGTGTGCGCGCGCGAACACTATCTAATCCCAATTCCTGTCAGGCACCGGGAAGATTAATTTCATTTGTCTTCCACACTGTATCATCAATTTATCCTTTCCCAGTTGAAAAAAGGAAGGAAATCTCTGAGGTATTGCTACTCTGGAGAGCAGAAAGCTCCGACACGCATGGCCCAATTCCCATAGAAGCGCGGCTTTTATTATTAGGCCCACGCACACAGCACAGCACACACAGTACAAGTCATTACTTTTTCCGTTGCTCTAAGCTCATCTGAGGAAACAGACTTCCCCCTGAGAGCTCCCTGGGCCAGAGGATATATTTTGGATTGGCTCAAACCAGCCAGAAACTCATAAAAAAATATTTGCTCTAGTAACACATGTTACAACATTGCAACTTTTGAAGGGGGGGGGGAGAAAACAAAATTAAGTGGTGTATACAGCCTCTTGATAACACTGTTGCCTGGGTGCTAAATTGAGCTGTCTAACGGGTGATGTACCACGTAATAATTCCGCAAACTGATTGAAATGGATTGAAATATGTTTTTTTTCTCCATTTTGCCTACTATGATGTGTCGTCTGCTGTGAGGCTGCATCTCTCCTGTCACTTTTATCCTCTTATCAAATATATTCGCATATTTGCTCATTTATCCCGTTAAGACCGGGAACGCATCTGTGTCATTTTTTTGATTTCTTTGGGCTATTCAAAAATAGCAGATCTACAAGCTCATAGCGCGGCACCGAGTGCCGCGCTATGAGCTTGCAGATCTGCTATTTTTGAAAGAACGTCGTTAAAATGTGTGCAAATGTTTGAATATACATATATATATATATATATATACACATACATTTTTAACTCAAATCTTTGCTTCCCTGGGGGTCCCTGGAACAAAATATTTTGAGATGGTCCGTGGACGAATACATATCATTTTGGGGGGTCCTTGACATGAGAAAAGTTTGAGGACCACTGATATGATGGCAACATAATGGCAAATAAAAATAAAAAGCTGTTAAGATATTTGTAGAATCCCCCAGAAGCAAAGATTTGAGTTAAAAATGTTCGCTTTAAAAAACATATATATTCAAAGATTTGCACACATTTTCACAATCTTTTTTCAAAAAATAGCAGATCTACAAGCTTGTGCTGCGCTATAAGCTTGTATTATCTGCAGTTCTTTTGACTAGCCAAATAAATCTTAAAATCACACATACGCATTCCGGGTCTTAATGGCTTAATACATCAAGAATGCCAGCGGTCCTTTGCATATGGGATGCCAAAATTAATTTTGACCCATGATACTGACGCTGCCTCTGAATTAGTCGTGTGCTATAGAGCCAATTATTGTCGTTTATGTGATGTTGGCCCTCCTCCTCGTCTCTCTGTCAGTGTCCAAGTTTACGTGTATGCGGTTCAGTGAGTCAGTGAGAACATCGTGAGCCCCTCTTGCTTTTCAAATAAAGGAGCTTTGATAAATCAGAAGAGCTATTTTTACGGTTGATGCAGCAGTTGGCATGCCAACTGAGAGGATGTCTTTTCACAATCCCTTAACCCTCTAAGACCGGGAACGCATCTGTGTGTCATTTTAAGATTTCTTTGGGCTATTCAAAAATAGCAGATCTACAAGCTCGTCGATGAGCTTGTAGATCTGCTATTTTTTGAAAAATCGTGAACATTTTGTGCAAATCTTTGAATATGTATTTTTTTTCAAAGCGAACATTTTTAACTCTGTTACAACTTCTGGGAGTCCCTGGAACAAAATATTTTGAGATGGGGGTCCACGGCCAGATAATTTTAGGTGGTCCTTGACATGAAAATGTTTGGGAACCACTGATATTATAGCAACATACGTTTTTTTTCAAAACCTTTTAGGATTTAGAATACATTTGTTGAATCCCCAGGAGCAAAGATTTGAGTTAAATTGAGTTAATTTTCAAAATATTTTGAAAGATTTGCGCAAGTTTTCACGACGGAAATAAATAAATAGCAGATCTACAAGCTCGTGGCGCGGCACTCGGTGCCGCGCCACGAGCTTGTAGATCTGCTATTTTTGAATAGCCAAAGTATAAAATAGTGGTTAAAGTGGTTACACAGATGCGTTCCCGGTTTGAGTGGGTTAAAGCCTCCATTATGTTTTATTTCTGTTGCTGAATATATTTATTTTTATTTTATTATTCGTGTTTTATGTAAAGCTTTGTAAACAAAGTAAAAAGAGAGAGAGGGAAAACAAGTTGAGAGGTAGCTGAGGACAGAGACTGATTGTGACATAGGCTTACCATTTCTGTCGGCTTTCATTGTCTCCGCCAGGCCGAAAGGCATGGCGAGAGAGTATGTTTTACCCCCTGTCCGTCCGTCCGTCTGTCCGTCCGTCCGTCCGTTCGTCCGTTCGTGTGTCCATCTGTCTGCGAGCAGCTAATCTCCGGCACCGTTGTCCCGGGCGCTGCTAAACTGTGCGCACACACTCCCTGGATGCCAATTCAGAACCTCTGCCCCAGACTTTTCACATGGGCCTGTTATAGCGCCACCAGGAGGCCGATTTGTGCAAAACCCATTTTTGGATATTACTCCTACAGATTTTATCCAAACATCACGCAAATCGGTACACGGTATCTCTACAGTCATGTGATCAAGACGGATCTGTGCGATATTTCATATTCCATCCTGATTGGCTAAGGTTGGCTTCCAAAGTTTGCAGGATTGGTCCGTTTTGAACAAAATGTCTCGAATCATGAACGCAGCGTGCGATTTCCGTGAAAATGAGCACGCACATTCCCACTAGGCCGAGGAAGAAATGCCACCCTTTTCACATTGGCCTGTTATAGCGCCACCAGCAGGTCTAATTTAGCAATACACATTTTTGCAACAAATCATGAATGCACGCAAATTCCCTCTAGGCCGAGGAAGAAATCTCACCCTTTTCACATTGGTCTATTATAGCGCCACCAGGAGGCAACAATAACCTACCTGACCTGGCGGAGACCTGTGCTCCGAGGAGCACTTTTTCTAGTTTTTCTCTCCTTTTCCAAAGAATGTATAAGTACCACAGAAGCTTGACATTAGGACCGAACGCCTCGGTCTTTGTATTTTTTCCCAGTTGTTAGCATGTCGGAGCTTGAGAGTGATCACTTAATCAATAAAAAAAGACGTAGTCTATAATTGTGATGAGTCATCAGATCACTATGGAGATCGTTATGGATGCTGTATAAAACACAGCCTTTAGTCAGAAGTGTCCTTAGTTTACACTGCATGGAACATTGTTGTACTGATCAGCTGTAAGTCCTTGGCTCTGAACGTAGGCGAGCACGTTTTATTTAAGCCGTTCAATCCGGGAACGCATGCTGTGTCATTTTTGATTTTTTAGCTATAACCATTATTTTATACTTTGGGCTATTCAAAAATAGCAGATCTACAAGCTCGTAGCGCGGCACCAAGTGCCGCGCTACGAGCTTGTAGATCTGCAATTTATTTAGTTTGTGCAAATCTTTGAATATATATGTTTTTTAAAACATTTTGAACAAAAATCTTTGCTTCTGGGGAATTCTACAAATGTATTCTAGATCCTAACAGTTTTTCTTTTTAAAACTTATGTTGCTATGATATCACTGGTTCTCAAACTTTTTTCATGTCAAGGACCCCCAAAATGATATGTATTTGTCCCCGGACCCCCCCCCCCCCCCCCCCCATCTCAAAACTTTTTGTTCCAGGGACCCCCAGAAGCAAAGATTTAATAAAAAAAAAAATCTATATATATTCAAAGATTTGCGCACATTTACACGATATTATTTCAAAAATAGCAGATCTACAAGCTCATAGCGCGCCACTCGGTGCCGCGCTATGAGCTTGTAGATCTGCTATTTTTGAATAGCCCAAATACGTCTTAAAATGACACGAGACGCGTTCCCGGTCTTAATGGATTAAGATGGCTTTACAATCACAACAATACTATTATTTAACTGTTACATAGGAGCCATGTTCTGTACCGACGAGTCCAGAGGTCATTATTATGACATGATGAATGGATGCTCTTGTTTAAATAAATCACGCTTTAAGCACACAATTCGTCACCTTCTGTTTTCTCTTCTTCACCCATCATTTAACCCATTAAGACCGGGAACGCATCTGTGTACCATTTTTAGATTTATTTTGCTATTCAAAAAATAGCAGATCTACAAGCTCATAGCGCGGCACCGAGTGCCGCGCTATGAGCTTGTAGATCTGCTATTTTTGAAAAATCGTGAAAATGTATGGCAAAATCTTGGATTATAATATATTTTTTTAAGCGAACATTTGTCAAATATTTAGTTCCAGGAACCCCCAGAAGCAAAGATTTGAGTTACAAATGTCCGCCAAAAAAAAGGAAATAAATTCAAATATTTGCACAACTTTTCGTGATTTTTCAAAAATTGCAGTATGAGCTTGTAGATCTGCTATTTTTGAATAGCCCAACGAAATCTAAAAAATGACCACAGAGATGCGTTCCCGGTCTGAAAGAGTTAAGACGACGTTCCCTTGAGTGATGGTACAGTGAAAATCAGCACAATGTTGCACGTTGCTCCAGTCAGCATATTGTTGGAGGAGTCATCCATATTCTTCCTCGCAACATTGTTCACTGGTATGGTCTGGTAAATGACGTTCCCTTCTTCACACTTGTTAACAATAATGACATTGTTAATCATCATTGCTAGCCTACGGATGTCGTCTGCCCTGGAAATCATAACTTTATGCAAAGAATACACATGACGGGGCGCCGATGCATTAGCCCTCGCGTAGCCAGACTATATCACTGCGTGGATATGAGTCTGGTGCTTCTATGAGGACTTTTTTTTCCCCAAGGGGGGCGGGATCAAAACAATGGCTCTCGACGCAATTTGTTAGACCTACAACCTACAACCAACTACCAATTAACAGTCTCCCATATTTGAATACTGGGCCATGATTGGTCAACCCAGACTTCGGGAGCAGGAAATTGTTACACAGCGGAGCGGTGCCAGACCCAAATCGCAGAGGGCAATCTTTTTTTTGCACCGGCAGATTAGCCTGGTCCCAGGCTACAAGGATAGAGCCTCAGGGCAGTGGTTCTCAAAACGTTTTTTTGTGCCAAGGACCCCCAAATTGATATGTATGTGGCCGCAGACCCCCACCTGAAAATATGTTGTGCCAGGGACCCCCAGAAGCAAAGATTTGAGTTCAAAATATTCGCCAAAGTGTAAAATATGGATAAAGTGGTTAAAATGATAGTGACGCGTTATTAACCCATTAATACCTGGAACGCATCTGTGTCACTTTTAGATTTCTTTAGGCTATTCAAAAATAGCAGATATACAAGCTCATAGCGCGGCACCGAGTGCCGCGCTACGAGCTTGTAGATCTGCTATTTTTGAAAAATCGAGTAAAAAAAAAATTGTTTTTTTTTTTCAAAAAATTGATAGGATTTAGAAGACATTTCTAGAATCTTCTCAGGTCTTAATGGGTTAACTCATTTTGCTGGGGACCCCCTGGGGGACCCCACAACCAATGCCGTAGGGGACCCTAGTCAACTAGGCTATAAGTGGTTAATGTGTATGAAGGTGCTATGTGCAAGATATTTTGTCCATTGTCCACTATTGTAAATGTATGTGAATCAAAGAGATCTTTTCCACAGATGACTGCAGCCCGTTGGCATTGCAGATAATGTAAAACAGAAGTGTGACAAAATATCTGCTAAATATGAACAGCACAGCAGGCTGTTTTTTTTAAAGGCCGGTAGCCCAGTACTCGTATTCTTTCATGTTCTGCTTCATTTGCTCTTCATCACACCTCCAGATTACGCTCTTCACAGTCTGGGTTTCCATTCCAAGGCTAGTGTTGTTGTAATGTGGGGCAAGGTCCATTTAACTCTTTGAGGCCTGATTCTTAAAAAAATATTTTTTCTGTTATATCAGTGGTGTTCTAATTCTTTTATGTTAAGGACCCCCCAAATTATATGTATTTGGCCGCGGACCCCCATCTCAAAATATGTTTCTTCCAGGGACCCCCAGAAGCAAAGATTTGAGTTACAAATGTTGGCTTTTAAAAAATATATATTCAAATATTTGCACAAGTTTTCACGATTTTTCAAAAATAGCAGATCTACAAGCTCATAGCGCGGCACTCTGTGCCGCGCTATGAGCTTGTATATCTGCTATTTTTGAATAGCCAAAGAAATCTAAAAATGACTTTTTATACATTTCGCTTTTTAAAATAAATATATTAAAATATTTGCAAACATTTTAGAGATTTTTCAAAATTAGCAGATATACTCTACAAGCTCATAGCGCGTCACTTTGTGTCACTTTAACCATAACATAATGGTTAAAGTGACACAGATGCTTTCCCGGTTTTAATGGGTTAACCCTTGCAAGTAAAAGTTTCTAGTTTCCCTGCCTCTCCTTCCAGCATGAAGTGTTAATGCGTTTTTAGGCTGCTTTACTAGTATTTGATGGTTGCCACCAAAATGTGCGGCTTTCTCATTAAATCTCAAGGTCGTACTGCTGTTACACAAAGCTTCTGATGTTCGCCGGGAAAACAAATTTACATATTTAAATCAAACCCTAATCTATAGCTTACACTAAGGCATTATACAGGCTTTGTCTTTGAAGGTTTCCAAATACTTCCATTCGGCATAATTTCCATTTGCACACTGACTAGACTAGAGGATATAATTGTTTACTCGGCATGCAGTTTAGAATGTATTCCTAAGATCTGCAAAGTCTTTCTCTTTACAGCTGTCTCAGCCCCGATGATGAAACGTTTTAACCCAGTCGAACCGGGAACGCATCTGTGAACTTGTAGATCTGCTTTTTTTGAAAACTTTAGAAAATGTGTGCAAATCTTTGAATATATATCTTTTTTAAAGCAAACCTTTTTAACTCAAATCTTTGCTTCTGGGGGGTCCCTGGTACAAAACATTTTGAGATGTGGGGTCCGCGGCGAAATACGTATCACTCTGGGGGTCCTTGACATGAAAAAGTTAGGGAACCACTGATATTATAGCAACTTAAGTTTTTTCAAAAAACGACTAGGATTTAGAAGACATTTGTAGAATATATATTCATAGATTTGCACAAATGTTCATGATTTTTTTTTCTAATAGCAGATCTACAAGCTCGTAGCACGGCACTCGGCGCCGCGCTATGAACTTGTAGATCTACAATTTTTTGAATAGCCAAAGAAATCAAAACATTATACATTACGTTACATACGTATATACATACGTTCCCGTTCTTAATGGGTTAAATGAAGACGGATATCACTCATCATGATTGCCGGTAGTTACTTGAATTGGCCACAGTCCATTAAACATCCAACTTCAGCACAATATATTAGTGACTTATTTTGATCACTTTTGTCCTTGATCAGTAGTTGCAGACAGAACGATCAATATCTGCTTCTCGTTTTAGTCTGTTTACTGCAGGTGGACTGATTCACTTCCATCAGTGCTTGAAACTCTCTCTTCCCTCAGACGTTGTTCCTGTTTAAGCCATTCAGTCCGAGGACGCATCTGTGTCATTTTTAGATTTCTTTGGCTATTCAAAAAACTAGGAGAAAACCTTTGAATGCAACCGGTCAGCTATTGGTTGGCTCAAACATCCACAAACATTCTTCATTGTTTATTTACTAACTTTTTTTTTTTTTTTACTAAATTTTTATCCCACGATTTTGTAACCCTATTTTTTACACCCAGTGCCAATTGTCTATGTAATCCTGGGCACTACCTTCCCTCTGGCAACCTAGGGAGGCCAGGGCCGAGCTCATGTCTCCTTCAATGCATGAGAGCCAACTGTCCTTCTTGTCACCTGACAGGGGAGAGGTTCCCTGGTTGGACGTAGCGCGTGGAAGGAACACGTTATTCCAACCAGTTCCCTTCCCCTCCATCAGGCGCCCCGGCTGGCCAGGGGGAGGCAGTATAGTGACCAGGATTACTGCATGTTTTTGTGAGGGTACCTACCCTAGGAGACACGGGGAGAACATGCAAACTCCACACAGAAAGGCCCTTTCGCCAACCCCACCTAGGGTATGGGCACTGATGACGCGGAGGAGAGAACACACCCCCAGCGCCCACAGCGTCACCTGCGGGAATCGAACCCAGGACCTTCTAGCTGTGAGGCGACAGCACTACCGACTGTGCCACCGTGCCCCCTTATTTACTAACTTTATTAGTACATTTAACTTCATTCATTTACTTATTCTCAATTTGTTTTTTGTTTTTGTCTCCGCCGAAGGTGGAGAATATGTTTTCGCTTCGTCCCGCCGTGTGTGAGCAAACATTGTTAGCCAAGCTAACATTGGGCAAGCTCCACGTGACACGTGTCAATTTGTTGACACCAATGCCTCTGATTGGCTAGAGGGACGCGTGACGAAATAAAATTCTATAAATAGGTGTGTCACTTCAAAAAGCACTTACTTTTTGAAGTGAGGTAAAACAGGATCAATCAGACTTGATTGGAACAGTACCTTCAGTAAGTCCAAATCACCCGTCTGTGCGTGTGTGTTTCCCTCTGAGAACACCTAACATTGGTCAAGCAAAGGCGCAGAAGGCCAAAGCTAAGAAAGCATACTCATCCACAATTGTAACACAGAAGAGGACTAGAGTTGAAATGATCCCACAACAAAGCCGAAGTCTTAATACGTGTCAATATGTTGACATCAATGTCTCTGATTGGCTAGAGGGACGCAGGACGAAATACAATCCTATAAATAGGTGTGTCACTTCAAAAAGCCGTTTACATTTTTGAAGCGAGGTAAGACAGGATCAATCAGTCTTGATTGGAACAGTATCTTCTAGTCCAAATCACCCGTCCGTCCGTGCGTGTGTGTGTCCCTCGTGCGTATGTGTGTGTAACATTGGTCAAACAAAGGCGCAGAAGGCCAAAGCTAAGAAAGCATACTCATCTACAACAGTAACACAGAAGAGGACTAGAGTTGAATTGATCCCACAACAAGGCCGAAGTCTTAATACTGTAACAATTGGCCACCTTGATCAAATACATTATGTAGCACTAGAGAAAACTGACATAGATCAAACACACCAATCAACTGCTGAAACTGTTCAAGACAATGAAGATGAAGAAGACAGACAAGCATTTGAACAAACCAGTCAATTACGAGGACTCCCATATGACATATTGCTTCAAGAAGATTTTTTTTAGATGCAGACACTAGGGCATTAACGAATAGTGATTTATGGTATTCGAATTATTCGACCCAAAATTATTCGAATATTCGATTATTCGATTTGATTATAAAAAATTAAAAAATTAATTTTTTTTTTTTTTTTTCAATTGCATTGATGACTCGACTCAAGGAATGCGAGTTGACGTCACACCAGAGCTCACAGCTGCATGTCTGCTCTAGAAAAGCTACTAAAAAAAAAAAATCTTAAAAAAAAAAAAAAAAATGCTTTTTTTTTTTTTTTTTTTTTTTCGAATAGTCGAATAGTGGTTTGATAGTCGAATAGTCGGTTTGATATTCGAATATTCGAATATTCGACTATTCTGTGAATGCCCTAGCAGACACTACATATTCAGTCGCCCCTGCAGAACACCAAAAACCACGCGCATTCTACCAAGACGACCCGTTCTACCAAGACGACCCGTGCTATTAAAATAGCACAGGTCTGCTGGCGGAAATTTTCTAGTTTATTTTTTATTTTATTTAGAGTAGACAATTCCCTTTTTCTCCCCAATTTTAGTAGCCTGATTATCAGCCTGAAGCTGCGTGGAGCTTCAGTCTGACATTGGCTGCAGTGTCCAGGGGGAGGGGATTCAAATTTCCCTAAACCAATCACAAGAGATCCACGGATCCGCCTACATCTGAAGTCATCGCACAGCTTGTTTTAGCGGATATTCGCTGATTGGCTTGTCGTTAGACCCACCCCCACCTCCGACTCTGATTTGACAGGTCTTTCTTCGACAGTGAAAAGCCATAGGCTTGGCTATAGCCATAGCCAGTGGTGGAAAGTAACTAAGTATATTTACTCAAGTACTGTACTTAAGTACAATTTTGAGGTATTTGTACTTTACTTGAGTATTTCCAATTTCCAATACTTTTACTTCTACTCCACTACATCTCAGAGGCAAATATTGTACTTTTACTCAACTACAATTATTTGAAAACTTTAGTTACTAGTTACCTTTCAGATATAAACTATGATATAATGAAACATACATTAACCACTTTAGCCCTATTTTATACATAGGCTATTTGAAAATAGACGATCTACAAGCTCACAACGCGTCGCATCGCGACGCGTTGTGAGCTTGTAGATCGGCTATTTTCAAATATTTAGTACTTTTACTTTTGGTACTTTAAGTACATTTTTATGCCAATACTTTTGTACTTTTACTCAAGTATTTTTTTAATTCTGGACTTTTACTTGTAACAGAGTATTTTTATATTGCAGTATTGGTACTTTTACTTAAGTAAAGAATTTGAGTACTTTTTCCACCACTGTCCCCGTCTGGCCTTCCCTCCCTCGAACGCGGGCCAAACGCGTTCACTCTGTTTTCAGTGGTAGGGTTTTTTCTCCAGCGTGGTGGATACGGTGGTGTTTCTTAAGGTAATCGAACCGATTGAAACTCTTGTCACAGTGTTGACAGTGGAAAGGTTTACCCGCGGTGTGGACACGCTGATGCGCCTTCAGGTAACACATTTGACTGAAACTCTCGTTACACAGTTTACAGAGGTACGGTTTTTCCCCAGTGTGGACACGGTGGTGGTTCACAAGTGAAACGAACCTCTTGAAACTCTTGTCACAGCGTTTACAGAGGAAAGGTCTGTCTGCAGTGTGGACACTCTGATGCGACTTCAGGTTGCTTGATTGATTGAAGCTCTTGTCGCACCGTTTACAGTGGAAAAGTTTTTCTCCACTGTGGATGCGTTGGTGTATCTTCATGTTGCCTATGTCATTGAAACTCTTCTCACACTGTTTACAGTGGTAAGGTTTTTTTCCAGTGTGTGTGCTCTGATGCAAATTCAGGTGACCCGATTGACTGAATGTCTTATCACACCGTTGACAGTGGTAAGGCCTTTCTCCAGTGTGCATACGCAGGTGCACCTTCAGATTATAACTGAAACTTTTGTTACATTGTTTACAGTGGTAAGGTTTTTCTCCGGTGTGTAAACGTTGGTGATTCTTCAGGGCATTTTTCCGTTTGAAACTCTTGCCACACTGTTCACAATGGAAGGGCTTTTCTCCAGCGAGTCCAACGTCTGCTTGTTTCTGGCCGGTTGCAGAGCTCTTCATTTTCTGACAGTCAGCTGAGGAGATATGTCCTTTCTTCAACATTCGGAGTTATTGAAGAGTCCTGAAAGTAGATCAATGCTGGCAATCTTACGGCGATCGCAGTGGGAATGTACTCTCTCAACGAGCTTATAAGTGGCTTAAAAGTAATCCCGGTGGTGATGCTCTCGTCATCCCAATGAGGTCATGATGAGTTGGCCATATATGGAATTCTGGGTCAGACATGCCCTAATATGGGTAACATGAAGTCAAACGTTACCATAGCACAGTACCTACTCGACATGCAGTGGTGGAAAAAGTACTCAGATATTTTACTTAAGTAAAAGTAGCAATACCACAATATAAAACTACTCTGTTACAAGTAAAATGCCTGTGTTCAAAATGTTACTTGAGTAAAAGTACAAAAGTATTGGCATCAAAATGTACTTAAAGTACCAAAAGTAAAAGTACTAAATATTTGAAAATAGCCGATCTACAAGCTCACAACGCGTCGCGGTGCGACGCGTTGTGAGCTTGTAGATCTGCTATTTTCAAATAGCCTAGGTATAAAATAGGGCTAAAGTGGTTAATGTATGTTTTGTGATATCATAATTTATATCTGAAAAGTAACTAGTAACTAAAGTTTTCAAATAATTGTAGTGGAGTAAAAGTACAATATTTGCCTCTGAGATGTAGTGGAGTAGAAGTAAAAGTATTGGAAATTGGAAATACTCAAGTAAAGTACAAATACCTCAAAATTGTACTTAAGTACAGTACTTGAGTAAATGTACTTAGTTACTTTCCACCACTGTCGACATGCCACGTCTCCGCTCATATTTTATCCATTATAGCAGGTACAAGTTACTAGGAGATACCAGGGGGAACTTTTTGCCAGACCCAGGGGGTCGGCCTACAGGAGGCTTTGTCGGTCGGTCGGTCGGTCGGTCTGTCCCTCTTTTCCTACCCAGCCATTCAGATTTCAACCACTAGGGGTCTGGCAGAACCAGGTCTCCTGGTCTTTTTTTTGGTGTCTGTTCAGGCAGAGTTCCAGCAGGGCCAAGCAAGGGCTAAGGTGGAGCCAAAATGGTGACGTGTACTGTAACCAGTGTTGCCAGATTCTGTGAGAGAAACAAGCAACCAGGTCTAGGAAAACCAGCCCAATAGAAGCGACTATGGGCCACATGAGCACTTTAACATATACATCAGCTATTTGAAAATAGCAGATCTACGATCATATCAGATACGATCAAACATCAGATACGATCAAAATAGCAGATCTACGAGCTCACAACGCGTCGCATCGCGACGCGTTGTGAGCTTGTAGATCGGCTATTTTCAAATAAAATCTTGCGGGGAAATTATAATTAACAGATCTGGCAACCCTGACTGTAACACTGCTGACTCTACTGATTGGTCAGAGCTTCCTCAATAGTTAAGCAGTGAGCACAGAGAAACGCATCGATCAATGGACGGACAAGTTACGAATTTCCCCTCCCCCCTCCCACAGATGTTTAAGACAATTACAGGTAAACATTCTGTATGGAGCATCAGAACCGTCATTATCACATGACTCACAAGACCATTTGTACCTGTCAGGACAACGGTTTAGGAACCAAATGCAGAGACAAAGCCAGAACATGCTTTTAACGTATTTTAATTAACCACAAACAGTTCAAACCTGCCAAACACGAGAAAACGTGGACACAGATAAAAAAAGACCAGGAGACTCTGGTTCTGCCAGACCCAGACTTCACATGACGTGTCAGCCTGTGTCTATGCCCATGTATGGACGAAAGGGGGACAGACTTTTATGGCGGCAATAATGCACGTATTTCCCACCTCCCTAGCTGGCCACAGAACATTTATTTATACTAGAAGTTCGGCCGCAGCGAGTGCCGCGCTATGAGCTTGTAGATCTGCTATTTTTGAATAGCCAAAGACATCTTAACCCATTAATACCTGGAACTGTGTCATTTTTAGATTTGAGCTAAAAAGCATTATTTTACACTTTAGGCTATTCAAAAATAGCAGATATACAAGCTCATAGCGCGGCACCGAGTGCCGCGCTATGAGCTTGCATATCTGCTATTTTTGAAAAATCATGAAAATGTGTGCAAATCTTTGAACATAATATATTTTTAAAGCGAACATTTATAACTCAAATCTTTGCTTCTGGGGGTCCCTGGAACAAAATATTTTGATGGGGGTCCGCGGCCAGATACATATAATTTTGGGGGTCCTTGACATGAAAAAGATTGAGCACCACTGATATAGAAACATACGTTTTTCAGAAAACTGTTGAGATTTAGGAGACATGTAGAATCGGCTTCAGGTCTCAATGGGTTAAATGGCAGAGATGCGTTCCCCGGTTGCAATGGGTTAAACTTGTTTGCAATTTTTCTCTAAAGTCTGAATAGAGTTTGAAGCATTGGTTCAAAAGTACAATTTCTACTTGTTCCCTGGTTGATGTATTTCTGTTTCCTTTCGGTCGATTCATTCAGTTGCAATGGGATGTGGGGTCCGAGGTTCATGCTCCCACAGAACCTGGCCTAAAGTCTTTCCAGTCACAGCTGTGAGGTCTGACCCCTGCCTAGGACATAAATATGACGTATCTTTCACTTTGTTCAAAGCCACCCTTCACTCAACACCAGTGGTGGAAAGTAACTAAGTACATTTACTTAAGTACTGTACTTAAGTACAATTTTGAGGTATTTGTACTTTACTTGAGTATTTCCAATTTCCAATACTTTTACTTCTACTCCACTACATCTCAGAGGCAAATATTGTACTTTTTACTCTACTACAATTATTTGAAAACTTTAGTTACTAGTTACTTTTCAGATATAAACTATGATATAATGAAACATACATTAAAGGTAGTGTAAGTGATTTGCAAAGTTTCAAATAATTGCAAAATGGGTATATGTTCTGATAGTACTCGTTACTATAGGGTGTCCTGTCCATGTAAGGAGTCTCCATGTCTCTCCAGCTCTTTATAAAACAGAAAATGTATTTTGTAGTTTTTTTGTTTTTTTTTGTAGTTTCATTTCCAATTTTATCCAACCAGGACAGAGAACTCAATCAGGACACAGATTAAACAAGTGAAATTGGAAGTGATGACACTAAGAAATGAGCATGCAAAATTTGAACTGAAAACTATACAAATTAAGCTTAAAAATGGGTACTTTCTCCTGATTGGCTGAGATTTTGACACCTACCGAAAAATGTATTTTCTGTTTATTAAAGAGCTGGAGAGACAGGGAGACATCTGTTACTGAAAAAACACTCTATAGCAATGATTACTATCAGAATATAGTATTTTAACCTTTTAAAAAAATACTTTTTGTTTTAACCAAAAAATATCACTTACCCTACCTTTAACCACTTTAGCCATATTTTATACCTAGGCTATTTGAAAATAGCAGATCTACAAGCTCACAACGCGTCGCATCGCGACGCGTTGTGAGCTTGTAGATCGGCTATTTTCAAATATTTAGTACTTTTACTTTTGGTACTTTAAGTACATTTTGATGCCAATACTTTTGTACTTTTACTCAAGTACATTTTTTATTTCTGACTTTTACTTGTAACAGAGTATTTTTATATTGCAGTATTGGTACTTTTACTTAAGTAAAGAATTTGAGTACTTTCTCCACCACTGCTCAACACTCTCAGGAGCAACGGCAGGGCCTGCTCCTGTATTGTTGCAACTTTTACCATTCCTTTCATGGTCGGGGGGGTTATTTTAACTTAAAATAAATCCCCCCTAAAGCATTGGTTCTCAAATGCGGGGACCGCCAGGGGTCCTTGGGGGTACCAGGGGGGTCCCCAGCTAAATGTGGTGTTAATATAGCATCACAATAAGTTTAACCACTTTAACCTTTTATAGTTTGGCTATTCAAAAATAGCAGATCCACAAGCTCGTAGCGCGGCACCGAGTGCCGCGCTACGAGCTTGTATAACTGCTATTTTTGAAAAATCGTGAACATTTGTGCAAATCTTTGAATATCATATATTTATTTAGGCGAACATGTAACTCAAATCTTTGCTTCTGATGTGGTCCCTGAACGAAAACATTTTGACATGGGGGTCCGCGGCCAAATACATATCATTTTGTGGGTCCCTGACATGACAAAGTTTGAGAACCACTGCCCTAAAGAACGAAAAGCGAAAAGGGGTTTACAGCCCTTGGACATCATCAAAAATAATACAATTTTCAAGATTAATTTACAAGATTTACAAGATTAAACCTGCACAGAAAAAAATTACTTAGCTTTTCGATGCACTACTGTAGGTACGATAGATCACGTAAAATAAATGACAGGTTAAAACAAGAGGGTTTTCAGTTTTTTTGTCCAGATTTCATCACAACTCTTTCACCTGTATCCCCAGGCCAGTGCTTCTCCAGGGATATTCCTATCCTGAGGGTAGAATCAATGTAAGAGGTGACACCAAGTTAACTGCAGCACATCTTTCAGTGACATTCATTTGAATGATGACCAACATGCAGGCATTCCCTTAGTGGTGTTCACAGGCATCATTTAGCTTGTTGCCTCCACAACAGCTTGCCTTGAGCTGGGTTGACCTGATCAAAACAAAGAAACAATAATAAGCAGTGGTGTAAAGTAACTAAGTGCATTTACTCAAGTACTGTTTTGCTTTGCTGGACTATTTCCAATTGTCTATACTTTTACTTCTACTCCACTACATCTCAGAGGAAAATATTGTACTTTTACTCCACTACAATTATTTGAAAACTGTAACTACTAGTTACTTACTACTTATATACATTATAAGTACACTACAGATATACATTATTACATTATAAAACATGCATTAACCACTTTAGCCCTATTTTATACCTAGGCTATTTGAAAATAGCAGATCTACAAACTCACAACGCGTCGCATCGCAGCGCGTTGTGAGCTTGTAGATCAGCTATTTTCAAACATTTTAGTACTTTTACTTTTGGTACTTTAAGTGCATTTTGATACCAATACTTTTGTACTTTTACTGAAGTAAATTTTTACTAGTACTTCTACATTGCAGTATTGATACTTTTACTTAAGTAAAACATGTTAGTACTTTTTCCACCACTGCTATCAGGCTACATTCGTGAGCTGGACAAAAACGCATTTTATTATCAGTAAAGAGCAGCGATATAATTTGGCAAGAAGCAGGACATTTTTGTTAGATATACTGCCACATTGGAATGCAACAGCTATTTATTTGTTCCCTAGACCACGCAGGACAGCCCAAGTCCTGTCTCCAAATAAGATCCCTTTCAGTCTGTCTCACATCACACGAACATGTGATGTGAGATACATGTATTTCTGTACTTATTAGCACCGACTGGATGTTTATGTTGACTTTTTGAAATGTTAGATTCGACTTAAAGTAATACTAGGTAACGTTTTCAACAAAACTAAAGTTAAATTGTATATCTTTTGCGAGTGGCAAAAGTTTCACAACACCCACTCCGTGAATTTCACCCCCGGAAGCCTTTTATTTATATATTTTCTATTGAACGTGTACGGGGGGGACTTTCCCGGGAAAATGACGTTCCTGGCCAACGTCATGACGTCGTGGCCGACGTCCTCAGGAACTACCGCAACGGTTTCCTGTTTGGCCAGGAACTACCGCGCTATTAACAAAAAGGAACCTCACGCTGATTTTAAGATAATGTAGGATTGGAAGATCGAAAAAGAACAGAAAAAGAAAGCACAGCTCATGGTAACTAATGCTCCACTGGCTAAGAGAAACGATCCGTAGATAGTATAAAACAATTAAAAGATCGCTTTTTGAAACGCTTCCGGCTTCCGGTGAAAACGAATGGAATTCTGGGTAATCGAGGACTAGGGAAATTGTATGCAGTGACGGTAGTGACCAGCAGAGGTTGCTAAAAATCGTTATTTGTGATTCTGCATTGTACAACTTTAAGTTAATTATTCACAAACAAGAGTAGCAAATAAAGGTAAAAGTTTTTTTTTTTTAAGTAAAAAGAAATAAAAAAGATAAGATTTTACAAAATTTCTGAATGCATGGCCAGAGACCACCCGCAATACCTCCGGTTGAAAACACCTGTATTAGACCTTCCTCAGGTTATCATAAGGAGGTCCTTAAAGTTATACAAGGCAGGTCCACAAATAACGATTTTTTTTAGCAACCTCTGCTGGTCACTACCGTCATTGCAGGCCTGTAGTGGATGCCTGCATTACCCAGAATTCCATTTGTTTTCACCGGAAGACGGAAGCGTTTCAAAAAGCGCTCTTTTAATTGTTTTACACTATCTGCGGATCGTTTCTCTTAGCCAGTGGAGCATTAGTTACCGTGTGCTGTGTTTTCGTTTTTCGGTGCATTTCCGTTTCCGTTTTTCCGGCCGGATGACGTCATTTTCGCAGGAAACACGTCCCTGTCAACTTTTAATAGAAAATATGTTTATAAAAGGCTTTCGGGGGTGAAATTCATGGAGTGGGTGTTGTGAAACATTTGCCACTCACAAAAGATATACAATTTAACTTTAGTTTTTGTTTTAAAGTTACCTAGTATTACTTTAAGACGGGTCTTCAACCTTTTCAGGCCAGGGACCCCCAAACTGATGGGGTGATGGAGCAGGGACCCCCTACCTCGTAGGGTAGGGGGTAGGCCACCACATATATCGTATATTTATGTATAAAATTGTGTTTTATACATAAACATGAACAAATGGTTGCCTGGAGCCTGCTCCTACCCACAGGTTGTCCCAGTAGGTGTGCAAAAGACCTTTTCTTTCTCTACACAATATGTATAAACATACCATGTTATTGTGCATTCAATAACCTACTAAGCTTTTAAAATATGTCATGTTATGTTTAAAGACATTGACATTTTTGGAAAAAAAAAAAAAATGTTTTAAAAAAGTTGTATTTTTATTTTTATCAAACAACAATTTCGCGGACCCCCTGCAGTACCTCCGCGGACCCCCTAGGGGTCGCGGACCCCCTGTTGAAGACCTCTGCTTTAAGATAACACACTGTTTTCCGAACAGTCTGTCGGTACCCATATTATGTGGGTCGCGGACCAATTCTTATGGGTTGTGAATAATTACCCCTTTATTTCTTGTTTCCTACGTTTAGTTTTTCATTATTACATTACTTTTAGGTTGGAGATCTATGCAGTGATGTTACTGTAGTGTACTTCATCTCTGATTAACATGGTGGAGCATTTGCTTCAAGTGCTCCATTGCTCCGGCACCAGTGATTTGTCAATATCTATTCCTTACTGTCAATCCGTTCTTTCTGTCCCCCCCTGAAGCATATATTAACCCTCTACTTACAGTCAAAAGCAAGGAAAACCACAAATAAAGATAGATAATAACTAGTAAATAACTACCATCTATATATTCCTTGCCTATAATGCCGTCACTATCACGTACTGTAACAGTGCTCTATGTATGTTGTTTAGAATCTAAACTTTATATAAATGTGTGCTGTTTGTTTTTTGCCCACAGATGCCAAGTATGTTATTTAGATAGTATGTTATATTTAGGTATCTAGGTCTGACGTCTACCTGCTATCCTAGTTGTACTTTGTAGCACATATACGCTACTTTCTTTCTTTGCACTTCAACCATGTTTTCAACCTGGCATCCCTATTTTGGGCATATGGTGAAATTTTCAAAAGTAGAAAAAATAGCTGATCGATGAGCTCACAATGATTCGCGGTGCGATGCATTGTGAGCTTGTAGATCGGCTATTCCTCGTGCAACAAAGTATTATTATAGTGTATATAGGGCTTACGTTGTTAATTACTGAACCACTTAACACGGCTGTTGATTGACTGGGGTTCGTGGCTCTTAGTCTGAGCTTGCACTTTGTAAGTGGCTCTGGACGAGTGTCTGCTAAATGCCTAAACTGTAATTGCCTTAGACACTAACATATCGTCGCTGTCAGGTATGCTGTATGTTAGGCCTACTTACTGTTAAGAAAATGGGGAAAAAAAATAACCTGTGTTCCAATTTATCCAATGTCGTTAATATTTAGTCACAAGCTCGTAAATACTTTTCATTGGTTAAATATTTATAAAGCCCACTTTTTTAATAGAAAAAATTGTAGATCTCAAGCAACGCGTCACATTGCGACATGATGTTGTGAGCTTGCAGATCGGTTTGCTACGATTGTGTGACACCAGTTAGACCCTCCAGAAAAATGCGATTATGCGATCGCATAATTTACTGCATAATCAGCAAAGTGGCGCATAATTATGCGGGGGTAATGTTTTTTCAAAATGGCATCGCAAAATCAAGATTTTAGCCCGCATAATCAAGAGTTTTAGCCCACATAATCAAGGATTTTTGCCCGCGTTTTACTGGAGGGTCTAACTAGTATGATGACAAAGAAGGGCATTACTTTACAAAATAAAACACTAATGTTAAAGTTGTACAATGCAGAATCACAAATAACGATTTTTAGCAACCTCTGCTGGTCACTACCGTCACTGCATACAATTTCCCTAGTCCTCGATTACCCAGAATTCCATTCGTTTTCACCGGAAGCCGGAAGCGTTTCAAAAAGCGATCTTTTAATTGTTTTATACTATCTACGGATCGTTTCTCTTAGCCAGTGGAGCATTAGTTACCATGAGCTGTGCTTTCTTTTTCTGTTCTTTTTCGATCTTCCAATCCTACATTATCTTAAAATCAGCGTGAGGTTCCTTTTTGTTAATAGCGCGGTAGTTCCTGGCCAAACAGGAAACCGTTGCGGTAGTTCCTGAGGACGTCGGCCACGACGTCATGACGTTGGCCAGGAACGTCATTTTCCCGGGAAAGTCCCCCCCGTACACGTTCAATAGAAAATATATAAATAAAAGGCTTCCGGGGGTGAAATTCACGGAGTGGGTGTTGTGAAACTTTTGCCACTCGCAAAAGATATACAATTTAACTTTAGTTTTGTTGAAAACGTTACCTAGTATTACTTTAAGTTGAAATATGGAGATAGAAGGTTTCTGCCCGACAGTGACAATATACAGTATACGCATAAAGATGGCCTATTTTATTCACATCCACCCACACATACTGTAAGACCTTTTTAAATCTAAATGTTTAGTTGGGATTTAGCTTGACGCATTCTCGGTTAAAAAAAAAAAAAAAAAACGACATGTCTTGCTCTAAATTCACAGGGAACCGGTGCGAGCTGAACATCGACGAGTGTCTTTCAAACCCCTGTCAGAGCGGCGGGCGGTGCATCGACGGCCCCAGTCGATACCGCTGCTCGTGTCCCAGTGGCTTTGAGGGATTCAACTGCGAGAGCGACATTGATGAATGCATGTCAGGGCCATGTCTTCATGGGAGGTAACCCGCCACACGGGCGTCATTATCATTACAAATGATACTGCAGCAGAAAGAGGAGGTTGCTGCAGTGGCTACACGGCATTATTTTTAATCACACCCCTCAACCAGGGACATATGCTACACATTTTAACCCATTTAGTCCGGGGAATGCATCTGTTTTTTTAATTTCTTTGTGCTATTCAAAAATAGCAGATATACAAGCTCGTAGCGCGGCACCGAGTGCCGCGCTATGAACTTGTAGATCTGCTATTTTTTAAAAATCAAGTTTTTTTTTGTGCAAATCTTTGAATAATCTTTTTTAAGTGAACATTTGTTGACAAATGTCTCAACGAATGTCTTCATTTTTCTGAAAAACTATTGTCGCTATATCAGTGGTGCTCAAACTTTTTCTTGTCAAGGACCACCCAACATTATATGTTTTTGGCCGCCGACCCCCATCAAAATATGTTGAAAAGAAGCAAAGATTTGAGTTAAAATTGCTTTTTCAAAAAAATATATATATTCAAAGATTTGGACAAAATGTTGAAGATTTTTTCAAAAAATTGCAGATCTACAAGCTTGCTATGAGCTTGTAGATCTGCTATTTTTGAATAGCCAAAGTATAAGAAATAATGGTTATAGCTAAAATCTAAAATGACACAGATGCGTTGCCGGATTGAGTGGGTTAAAAAGCTAATGTAATGCACTTGGAGGTTATGTCGGTGCTTATGAAATCACTGTCGTTAAATTCCTTTGAACGTTACATAGTCGTTCTTTCAAAAGACAGGGTGTTAAAAACCTAGGTAGGTAAACTAGAAACTAGAGCTTCATACTAGAATGATCAGGGGTGGGTTAACCCCCATCTCAAAATATGTTGTTCCAGGGACCCCCAGAAGCAAAGATTTCAGTTAAAAATATTTGCTTTAAAAATATATGTATTCAAAGATTTGCACACATTTTCACGATTTTTCAAAAATAGCAGATCTACAAGCTCATAGCCGCGCTATGAGCTTGTATATCTGCTATTTTTGAATAGCCAAAGTGTAAAATAATGTTTTTTAGCTCATATCAAAAAGTGACATAGATGCGTTCCAGGGGGGCTCCCCCCCTGTGTTACTGTCGAAGTGTCCTTGAGCAAGACACTGAACCCCTAACTGCTCCCGATGAGCGGATTTCCTCTGCCATCGGTACTGTGAATGGGTACACATTTGTAAAGCGCTTTGGATAATGGCAGGATACAGGACTTTTACTTGAGTATTTCTACACTGCAGTATCGTTACTTTTACTTCAGCAAAAAAAAAAAGTATAGTATCGTAGAGTATTTCTCCCACCATTGAGAATGTTTCGCGGTTTGGGTTTAATCCGCTCAATCCGGCATTTTAGATTTTTAGCTATAACCGTTATTTTATACTTTTGGCTATTAAAAAATTGCAGATATACAAGCTCATAGCGCGGCACCGAGTGCCGCGCTACGAGCTTGTAGATCTGCAAATAAATAAAATATGGTGAACATTATTTTGTGCAAATCTTTGAATACATATATTTGGATATATACAGTATATATACTGGGGGAGGGGGAGGGGGGGGTGGTCCCTGGAACTAAATATTTTGAGATGTAGGGGGTGGGGGTCCACGGCTAAATACATATGATTTTGGGTGGTCCTTGACATGAAAAAGTTTGAGAACCATGTATATTATAGCAACATAGAATTTTCCACAAAGACATTTTTAGATGTGTTTTTCTCCGGATTGAATGTGTTCATAAAACCCGCAAACCTTTATTTCAACCTCTGGGCGGGTAATAAAAACAATACCGTCGGAAGCTTTGATCCTAGTCTTTATAGTGTCTTGTGTAACGGTTTTGGGGTTTGGACTTAAATCGACCGTGACGTGTTCTTGACTCTCTACTCAGCTGCGGGGATGGACCGGGCGCTTACTCCTGCCTCTGTGAACGTGGATGGACGGGCAGCCGATGTGACAGAAACATTGACGTGAGTATAGGAAAGCTCTGTGAAGTTAGCCCCCAATACGCTCGTTGGATGTTGTGTTGTGGGGCTTATCTTGTGGAGACTTGTAGTAATCACCATGTGGTCTGTTTGGTATCACAAACAATATTGATTTCTTCTCTCCCACACCGAGATAAGTCAATTGATCTACCAGCATCATGTAAGCATTGTACAAATACCTGATTAACCCATTCAAATCCGGGGGAACGCATCTGGTTGTCGTTTTAAGATTTATTTGGGCTGTTCAAAAATAGCAGATATACAAGCTCATATGCTATAAGCTTGCAGATCTGCAATTTTTTTTGAAAAATCTTGAAAATGTGTGCAAATCTTTGAATATATATATTATTATTTAAGCGAAAAATGTTCAAATGTTCAAATGTTCAAAAACTCAAATCTTTGCTACAAATGTCTTCTAAATCCCAACAGTTTTCTGAAAAACTTATATTTCTATATCAGTGGTGCTCAAACTTTTTCATGTCAAGGACCCCCAAAATGATATGCATTTGGCCACGGACCCCCATCTCAAACTATGTTGTTCCAGGGGACCCCCCAGAAGCAAAGATTTTAGTTAAAAAAAAGTATATATAATATTTGCACACATTTTCACGATTTGTTTTTAAAAAAATAGCAGATCTACAAGCTCATAGCGCGGCACCGAGTGCCGCGCTATGAGCTTGTAGATCTGCTATTTTTGAATAGCCCAAAGAAATCTTAAAATGACACACAGATGCGTTCCCCGGATTGAATGGGTTAAAAAAAGAAATTGCTAAACCTAAATGCCTAATTGATTTAATATCCACTACCCGCTTCTACTGGGGACTCTGGAGATAACATAGCAGGTTGCTTGGCGGGGGCCTCGTTGAGCCCGTCTGTGGCATGATTAATCAGATTGTCTGCCGTTTAACCAATATAGATTCATTTTAATCCAGAGTTCACATTATCTGTTCCCACGCCAGACAACAGTCAATTACTCATCGTGAACTCGTACGGACGCATAGACGCCGAAGACATACATTTTCCCCATCGTTTGTGTTTTAACCCTTTAAGACCGGGAACGCGGACCGTGTCGTTTTAAGATTTCTTTGGGCTATTCAAAAATAGCAGATCTACAAGCTCATAGCGCGGCACCGAGTGCCGCGCTATGAGCTTGTAGATCTGTTATTTATTTGAAAAATTTAGATTTTTTTTTGCAAATCTCATCTAGCATTTTTTCATTTTCATTTTTTCATGTCATATGAAAGCAGGTAATCATAGCAACATAATGATATATTGGTTAATAAGATTGAGTGAATGGTTTTGAAACTACAGCTTATAGAACTGAAGTCAAGTTAAAACTCTTAAGTAGAGAAAACACCACTTGAATTAGAGGTTGCTAGCCATAACCTTATATCTTAGCTATAATGTTTATGCATTTATTTCATATTTACATGTCGATTTAAGCTCTGACATTTATGTCAGACATACTCTAGTATGTGAAAAGTTTTTCTGCTTTCCTGAAGAATGGGGCACCAGCGAGATGACTGTCCCCCAGACAAAAACGGTCACAATATATATATACTGTATATTTTTTAAAGCAAAGTAGCAAACATTTGTAACTTAAATATTGGCTTCTGGGGGGTCCCTGGAACAATATATTTTGAGATGGGTGTCCGCATTTTAGGGGTCCTTGACATGAAAAAAGTTTGAGACAACATACGTTTTTTTTTCCAAAAAAAACGATTTGAGTTACAAATGTTCACTTTAAAAAAACATATATTCAAAGATTTGCACAAATGTTCACGAAAAAAAATAGCAGATCTACAAGCTCGTAGCGTGTAGATCTGCTATTTTTGAATAGCCCAAAGTATAAAATAATGGTTACAGCTAAACTCTAAAATGACACACAGAGTTTTATTTTTGTGTTTTATTTGGGCACGGTCTTCTTTTATGCTCTTGACGTCTTGTGTGTTTTTTCGCAGGAATGTGCCTCCGGTCCCTGTTTGAACGGAGGCTCGTGTGTGGATCTCATTGATAAATATGCATGCTTTTGTCTGGACGGCTACGCTGGGAGAAGCTGTGAGATTGACATAGACGTGTGTCACGGGAACGCCTCGAGTGTGGCTCCGTTGTGTTTCAACGGAGCGACATGCCTCGATGGTGAGGGATCCAATTTTACCTGCAGGTGAGTCCGATTTTTATTTTATTTTTTGCTTCATGCAGATAGGATATTAGACAGTGGTGGAAAAAGTACTTTTACTTGAGTAAAAGTACTGCAATACTGCAACGTAGAAGTACTCTGTTACAAGTAATAGTCCTGAATAAAAAAAATTACTTGGGTAAAAGTACGAAAGTATTGGTATCAAAATGTACTTAACCCTTTAAGACCTGAGAAGATTCTAGAAAGGTCTTCTAAATCCCAAAAAAAATTTGAAAGAAAAACCCAAATTTGTTTTCCTCGATTTTTCAAAAATAGCAGATCTACAAGTTCATAGCGCGGCACTCTGTGCCGCGCTATGAGCTTGTATATCTGCTATTTTTGAATAGCCTAAAGAAATCTAAAGTGACACAGATGCGTTCCAGGTCTTAATGGGTTAAAGTACCAAAAGTTAAAGTACTAAAATGTTTGAAAATCTACAAGCTCACAACGTGATGCGACGCGTTGTGAGCTTGTAGATCTGCTATTTTCAAATAGCCTAAGGATAAAATAGGGCTGAAGTGGTTAATGAACGTTTTATAATGATAATAATTGATATCTGCAAAGTAACTAGTAACTAATTGTAGTGGAGTAAAAGTGCAATATTTGCCTCTGAGATGTAGTGTAGAGTAGAAGTGAAAGTATTGATAATTGGAAATACTCCAGTAAAGTAAAAGTACCTCAAAATTGGACTTAAGTACAGTATTTGAGTAAATGTACTTAGTTACTTTACACCACTGATATTAGAGAGACAGGAAATTGAGGGCAGAGGGGGGGGGGGGCATGCAACACAGGTCTCCTGCCGGAATGAAGAAGATGGGGATGTTGTGATTATGCGGTCGACACGCTACCTTGGTCACCTTACCGGTGTGTGTCCCCAGCTACGCGTTTTTTAACCACTTTCAAGCTGGTGTCCCTGTTTTTGGTGCATGTTATTGTAGGCTAAAACTTTTCAAAGATAGCAAAAAAAAATAGAGTGGTGAACGGGGTGGTTCTCAAACCCAGGGAGCCAGGGACCCTCAGGGGGTTCCCTTGAGGTGGGTTCCAAAAGGACCCTTATGTGTCTCTAACGCGGAGAGTGTACAAATGGAACCAGAATGGACCCGTAAATTGAAATTAAAACGTCTGAGAACCACTGATCCACGAGAACATGGCAGATCTACAAGTTCACCACGTGCCCCGATGCGACGCATTAGTGGTTCTCATGGTTGTCAAGGACCCCCAAAATTATATATATTTGGCTGCGGACCCCCATCTCAAAATGTGTTGTTCCAGGAACCCCCCCCCAGAAGCAAAGATTTGAGTAAAAAAAATGCTTTAATTTTTTTTAAATGTTCACGATTTTTCAAAAATAGCAGATAAACAAGCTCATAGGCACGGACTAAAATAACATATGGCCTTTTTTCCTACTTCTATCGATCCCAAATGACTGGCCATTGTCGCTGTCGTCCAGTTTCCCCAGCAGTCCCCATAGCATAGAGCAGAGCCCATAAGCATATCACTACTTATGCTATCTGTTGCGGTCAAAAATGCATGTATTTTTTCATGAATCTGTTATTAGTTGTCATTACACACTCATCCATGCCTTGGTTGTCCAACGAGCCGCCACAGTCTCGTAAATCGTGTTTTGGGGTGAGCGTTCGGCACAACTGCCGATCAAAGCGCGTCTTTTCCGGGACTTGGCAAAACACATAACAGCTGTTGGTCTGTTTAGCAGACTGTGGCGGCTCGTGTGGGACAACCAAGGCATGGATGTGTGCGTAATGACAACTAATAACAGATTCATGAAAAGAATATCGCTTTTGACCGCAACAGATAGCATAGCAGATAGACCCCCATGGACAGTCATTTGGGATCAATGAAATAGGGGGGAAAAAGGCTATATGTTATTTTAGTCCGGACTTGTCCTTTTTAAGTGGTTAACTATAGTTCACATTGATTGGGCATTCAGGAGCTCTGAATAATGTACAGTAGAATAAGTAAAAGGATTATCTATAAACCTGCTGTAAATGCCTAAAGGTATTCCTGACAGCGCTTGTAAGAGAGACTGTATTTTGTCGTCCCAGTAGGTGTGCAACATCTGGTCTGGAAAACTGTGAAAAAAGAAAGAAAAAAAAAGAAAGTTTAAATATTTTAACATTCATTCAGCCTGTTGTAGTCTAGTGCTGTGTTGTCAGAATTCACCATAGTTATGAATTTAATTACGCCCCTGCTTGCCGTCTATCATCCAAACGGGCCATAAGGAAGTCGCGGCGTGTCTTTGTTGAAAAAAAAAGCAATACTACTTACAGGTTGACTTCAAGTGAACCATCTCTTTTTAATTGCTGACTCGCTCTCCCTTGAGTGATGGAATGTATGTGAACGCATGCAGTCTGTAGTAATGGTGCGCAGATTTGACACCGCGGGTCCCTGAACATCTTGCCGTTAACCCCTTCAATCCGGGACACGCATCTCTGTCATTTTAGATTTTGTTCGGCTATTTGAAAATAGCAGATATACAAGCTCATAGCGCGGCACCGAGTGCCGCGCTATGAGCTTGTAGATCTGCTATTTAAAAAAAAAATCTTTGTGTTACTCTTTGAATATATATATTTTTTAAAGCGGAAATTTTTCTTTTTTCTTTTTTCCCCCCGCGATTTTGTAACCCTTTTTTCACCCGGTGCCAATTTTCTAAGTGATCCTGGGCGCTACACTCCCCCCACCAGCCTAGGAAGCCCAGGGCTGAGCTCATGCCTCCGAACATTTGTAACTCAAATCTTTGCTTCTGGAGGTCCCTGGAACAAAAATGTGTTTCAAATGTTCGCTTTAAAAAATATATATTCAAAGATTTGCACACATTTTCACGATTTTTCCAAAAATAGCAGGTCTACAAGCTCATAGCGCGGCACTCGGTGCCGCGCTATGAGCTTGTAGATCTGCTATTTTTGAATAGCTCAAAGACATCTAAAAATGACAGAGCCGCGTTCCCCGGGCCTTAATGGATTAATTACACTGTCTTACCTTTTTGCACACACTGTACTGTACTGTACTGTACTGTACTGTACCCGTGCATGCTAAAGCGTCATAATTGAATCTCTCTGGTCGACCACCTTGCCAAATAGACTGCCGCGGTCTGCCGTGCGCGCGGCTCTGAGTGAATTAGAGATTCCCCACAATAATTTGTAAGACAAATAATTTTCACATGAATCACACTCAAAGGACGTCGGCGTATGATAATAGACTTGCTGATTTGCACGTCGGGGATGGCAAATTATTGCAGCTTGTAATTTTGATTCATTACATGATATTAAAGTAAAAAAAAAAAAGAGACTCTCGTTAAACTTGAAATTAACCCGTTAAGACCAGGATCTGTGTCATTTTTAGATTTGAGGGGAAAAAATACATTATTTTACACTTTGGCTATTCAAAAATAGCAGATCTAGATCTGCTATTTTTGAGAAATCGTAAACATTTGTGCAAATCTTTGAATATGTTTTTTTCAATCGAACATTTGTAGCTCAAATCTTTGCTTCTGGGGGGTCCCTAGAACAAAATATTTTGAGATGGGGTTCCTTGGCCAAATACATATACATTTTGTCCTTCACATGGAAAAGTTTGAGAACCACTGACATAGTAACATAAGTTTTTTCAAAAAGAAAAAAGAGAAGACATTTAGAAGACATTCTAAAAACAGACATTTTGGCCTCAGGGCCTCAGGGTCTCAGGGTCTTAACTCTTAATGGGTTAAAACATGAATTGGAGAAAAAACACGGTGCTTAGAACTTTATCAGGCAAATACATAAATAATATTTAACTATGGTGGGGGGGAAAAAAACACTGTACTAATGTACTTGCACTTCTGTTATATTTGAATGAACTTTCCGAGATTTGCACGCAAGTACGAAACCATTTGCTTCCACTTTGCACTGATGCTCAGCTATTCCTTTTCAACATTTTGGAAGTAGATTATACGACAAACATTCAAAAATAAAAGATGCATGCATTAAGTGATACTTACAGAATTCAGACTTTTTTTCTTCCATCGGATAGTTATTACTCAGCTTTTACAACTGGTGATGATCACCATGAACCTAATCTAAGACATATTTTCCTGCGCGATGCTAAAAGTAGCATAAATTCACGAATGCTGATTATTATTAGTATTAGCACACTCAGTGGTGGAAAAAGTACTCAAATTCTTTACTTAAGTAAAAGTACCAATACTGCAAAATAAAAATACTCTGTTACAAGTAAAAGTCCAGAATTCAAAATTTACTTGAGTAAAAGTACAAAAGTATTGGCATCAAAATGTACTTAAAGTACCAAAAGTAAAAGTACTAAAATGTTTGAAAATAGCAGATCTACAAGCTCACAACGCGTCGCTTCGCGACGCGTTGTGAGCTTGTAGATCTGCTATTTTCAAATAGCCTATGTATAAAACAGGGCTAAAGTGGTTAATGTATGTTTCATAATATCATAATTTATATCTGAAAAGTAACTAGTAACTAATGTTCTCAAATAATTGTAGTGGAGTAAAAGTACAATATTTGCCTCTGAGATGTAGTGGAGTAGAAGTAAAAGTATTGGAAATTGGAAATACTCAAGTAAAGTACAAATACCTCAAAATTGTACTTAAGTACAGTACTTAAGTAAATGTACTTAGTTACTTTCCACCACTGAGCACACTCCCTAGAGGCCAAGGAAAAAACATCCGCCCTGCGTTTTTCACATCGGCTTTTTACAGCGCCACCAGGAGGCCGACTTATGTAAAACACATGTTTGGATCACTCAAATTGGTACACAGTAGTGATGAGCGGGCCGACCCGTAACCCGCGGGTCAACCCGCGGCGCGGGTGGGTCGAGTCAGGATTTCAGAGGCAATTATGCGGGCTGCGGGTGAGCGGGTCAGCCGCTCTCACACACACAAAAAAAGAAGAAAAAAACTATTTTGAACAACATGCTTGTTTATTTAGCCCATGACAATGTTGTGCTACTGTAGACATTTAAAGCGACTTTGGGTACTTAACCCATTGAGACCTGAAGCCGATTCTACATGTCTCCTAAATCCCAACATTATTCTGAAAAACGTATGTTTCTATATCAGTGGTGCTCAATCTTTTTCATGTCAAGGACCCCCAAAATTATATGTATTTGGCCGCGAACCCCCATCAAAATATTTAGTTCCAGGGACCCCCCCAGAAGCAAAGATTTGAGTTAAAAATGTTCGCTTTAAAAATATATATATATTCAAAGATTTGCACACATTTTCACGAATTTTCAAAAATAGCAGATCTACAAGCTCGTAGCGCGGCACTCGGTGCCGCGCTATGAGCTTGTATATCTGCTATTTTTGAATAGCCCAAAGTGTAAAATAATGCTTTTTTAGCTCAAATCTAAAAATGACACAGTTCCAGGTCTTAATGGGTTAACCACTTATAGCCTAGTTGACTAGGGTCCCCTACGGCATTGGTTGTGGGGTCCCCCAGGGGGTCCCCAGCAAAATGAGTTAATAACGCGTCACTATCATTTTAACCACTTTATCCATATTTTACACTTTGGCGAATATTTTGAACTCAAATCTTTGCGCTATGAGCTTGTATATCTGCTATTTTTGAATAGCCAAAGTGTAAAATAAAGCTTTTTAGCTCAAATCTAAAAATGACACAGTTCCAGGTCTTAATGGGTTAAAAGAGCGCTATATAAATCTGAGATATTATGATGACGATTATCTTTTTTTTCCCACCGCGGGTCGCGGGGCGGTTTGAGCCATAGATTTATATAAATATGGGTTCGCGGGGCGGGTTGAGGCGGGTTGGGTTCCGTGGCGGGGCGGGGCGGGGCCATGAAAAAACCCGACCCGCACATCACTAGTACACAGTATCTCCATAGTCATGTGATTCTGATGGATCTTTCCGATATTTCATATTCCATCCTAATTGGCTAACAGTGGCTTACAAAGTTTGCAGGATTGGTCAGTTTTGAACAAAATGCCTCAAAACATGAACGCAGTGTGGAAATTCCCTGAAATTTTGCACGCACATTCCCATTAGGCAGAGGAAGAAATGCCCCCCTTTTCACATTGGCCTGTTATAGCGCCACCAGCAGGTCTGATTTAGCAAAACACATTTTTGGAACAAAATGCCTCAAATCATGAATGCAGTGTCCGATTGAAAGAAGAAATGGCACCCTTTTCACATTGGCCTATTATAGCGCCACCAGGAGGCCACAATAACCTACTTTTTTTATTATTTTTATTATTATCATTTTTGTTGTTGGTGTTTTGTAGGACAGGATCTGGCGATTGTTTTTAATCCATCAAGCCTTGTCTCATAGCTGTCCACCAGGTTTCATGGGGGACTTCTGCGAAGTGGACGTTAATGAGTGTTGCTCAGCCCCCTGCCTACACGGTGCCGTGTGCCAAGATCTTGTTAACAGCTACGAATGCCTCTGTAGGCCAGGTGAGTCACTAAAATAACCTGTTTCTCCTCCTCCCGCAGTTCACTCTGAACGCAGCAGTCCCCCCTCCCTTTCTACAGGAGCGGTTTGTTAGACCTCAGCGCACACATTCACTGCTCAGGATGATTAGGACGTAACTTGTCAGCGTTGTGCAAAGTTTCACACTTCGCAGGAGCCGGCTCAAAAAGTTCATTCCTCGCACATTAACCCTTTTAGACCGGGAACGCATCTGTGTGTCATTTTTTGATTTCTTTGAGCTTGTAGATCTGCTATTTTTGAAAATGTGTGCAAATCTTTGAATATATATATACATTCAAAGAATATTTGTAAACTCAAAAAAGATTTTTTTAGATGGGGTTCCGCGGCCAAAAAGTTTGAGAACCACTGATATTATAGCAACATACGTTTAAAAAAAACTGTTAGGATTTAGAATTTGTAGAATCCCCAGAAGCAAAGATTTCAGTTCAAATATATATATATTCAATAAGATTTGCACAAATGTTCACAAATTTTCTAAAATAGCAGATCTACAAGCTCATAGCGCGGCACTCGGTGCCGCGCTATGAGCTTGTAGATCTGCTATTTTTTAATAGCCAAAGAAATCTTAAAATGACACACAGATGTGTTCCCGGTGTTAAAGGGTTAAAATGATTGATGATTTTGAATTTTGAACTAAGTTCACGCTAAAAAAATGAACTAGTTCACGTTCATTTCTTCCGTTGCCCCGAGCTATTCCTTTTTCGATAGCACCCCCTCCTATCCGCCCATACTCTGCCCCCAATCATTGCCACTGTGCGCACTTTGCCAAGCTAAATGGATTACTGTATACTATAGAATCACAGACAGAACCGGCAGTACTGTTAAAAGACAAGAGAAATTATGCAGAAAGTGAAAAGAGCATACTTTAGATGCAAAAGCCTTTTGCCCCGTCATTATCAGTGTGTTGCATGAATGAATACATGGATTTCAGTGACGTGAGGTCCCGCGGTTTTCCTGAAACACGCACAGCTGCAAGCTGCCGTGCACGATCACATGTGTGACCTCAAGGTCAAGTTCATCTCAAACTAGAAAGAAGCATTTTCTGTTCTAATGAACTTGAGAGAACATTCTTCCCAAGTTAACTTACTGTAACAAGTACATTCGTCCAAAGGATGCCAAGCGGCCCAAGCCTGTTCTTTTCTTTCTTGGTATTGAGAAACAGCCACAGTCTGGCGTCTTTATTCGATATTAGTTGGCGAAGGGATACGTACGGTTCACCAATGAATGCGCTCTATTAACGCGTTCATGCACAACACTGCATCCTGTATGGCCGATGTTTCAAGGTTCAAATTTTCTTTATTTTCACATCTTCCTTCAAATCTTCTAACAATAATAATAATAATATAATAATAATGATAATAAATTAGGGATGTTCGATATTTCCGATACCGATATCGACCGATACCGATCTATGCGGGCTTTTTCGACAAAAGTCAACTAGTTGTCAGGTAACAACATCACATATCTAATAAAATAAAAGCTATAATATCGATACAATATCCAATAAATCTAATATAATACAGTGATGTTAGTTTTTCAATAAAGTGAGTCCTGGGACTCACTGGTGGTCATTTGAATGAGTCCCACTAATCTTAGATTAGATGTTGGCCTATAGACCCCTTAACAGACGACGTCACACTGATAAGAACCAGTATGCGTGCAACCAGTATGCGCGCAATGAAACCCATTCTGTCATGTCTCGCTAGGACGCGCCTCACTAGCCAACACACAAGAGGGGGTTGGGGTGTGCTGAAACCAGCGCACCCCAAAACAACAGGTTGGGAATTGATTGCGTGAAACAATCACCTGTGCGTCCAGTCTCAATGTTGGTAAACAAATAATTTGTCTATTTGACAGTGCAGAAGCATAATTGCTTTGATGCCTATAACATTAACGAGCGTCAACGAGCGTCAGCTGGACCCACACACACACACCTGCCCTCTGCAGTGCTCTAATTTGAAAGTGACTGGAAGCCCTTGAATATGATGGAATATGATTAAGGATTACTGTGGTTATGGTAAGCTCACATTTCATATCACACACACACCATACAGTAAGAACTCCTGTAACTTTTTATTTTATTTTATTATTTTTATTTATTTTTTAAAATCCAGATACTGATATTTTCCGATATTAATTGTTATGCTAATATCGGGAGGTCGATAATATCGGACATCCCTATAATAAATCAGACAAAACATCCAAATGAAAGCGAAGACTTCTGACTTCTCACTTCTGACTTCTCTTGGTGCTTCAGCTGTGGTGGAAAAGTATATTATATCGTACGTAGGTCAGTGTAGAGAGGCAGGACATCAAGGGCAGAGAGAGACAGAGGAGAGACATGTGAGACAAGAGCAAGGTTGGATTCGAACCCAGGGTTCCTGGTGCTCTCACTATACAGGAGCTGGTTCTGTAGTTCTGCACACTAACTGGCTGGTGCACCCCCTCTCTAAATACTTCAGTGAGCCCTCGTTGTGTTGAAACAGGCCGCGTAAAATGTCACAAGGTTGCCAATATGTCTGCGTTCGTCGCCGTGCCTACGCTGTGCGCCTTTCAAAAAAATCTCCTCTCTCTCTCCAGGGAGTAATTTACAGTCATACAGTACTAAAAACAGACAGTGATAAAAACGACGATACCCGCTTCGCCTCATTAAAATGTATGCCGCGTCTTCCTCTTTAGTGAAAGCCCCTTCTTGTCTGCGTGCGTATGCGTGTCTGTGTGTGTATGTGTGTGCACGCACGCACGCACACCCCCCCCGAAAAGAAGCAAATCAATGTTGGGGAGAGATCTGATTGATATTCACTTCAGAGGGTGGAAGTGGTGGGGAGAGTCGGAGAGGGGCTTCACCAACACCACTCTATGGGCTTTTGTTCCTGGCAGGTTGGACAGGCCTTCACTGTGAGGATGACATTAATGAGTGCCTTCCACCGCCCTGCAACCGGGGGATGTGCATCCAGAATGATCCGGGCTACGGCTACACCTGTTTCTGTCGTCCTGGATTTGTGGTGAGGCTCACCCCACCTTACTATCTCCATCTCTGTGTGTGTGTGTGTGTGTGTGTGTGTGTGTGTGTGTGTGTGTGTGTGTGTGTGTGTGTGTGTGTGTGTGTGTGTGTGTGTGTGTGTGTGTGTGTGTGTGTGTGTGTGTGTGTGTGTGTGTGTGTGTGTGTGTGCGTGCGTGCGTGCGTGCGTGCGTGCGTCATCTTCTCCCCGCCCCCCTCTTGCACCCTCTGCTCTTCTTGTCATCTCTCTTTCTCTCTGTTCGGTAACTTGTGTGAATCGCTTAAAAAAAACGTGCCGATGTTTTGTGTCTTATTTGTGTCTGGAGTCTATATCTACCTTTTAACACGTTAAAACCGGGACACTTTAACCATTATTTTATACTTTGGCTATTCAAAAATAGCAAGCTCATAGCAAGCTCATCTACAAGCTCATAGCGTGGCACCGAGTGTCGCCCTATGAGCTTGTAGATCTTCTATTTTTGAAAAATGTAGGACATTTGAGCAAATCTTTCAATATATATAACATTTTAAACTCAAATCTTTGCTTCTGGGGGTCCCTGGAACAACGTATTTTGAGATGGGGGTCCGCGGCCAAATACGTATACATTTTGGGGGTCCTTGACATGGAAAAAGTTTGAGAACCACTGATATAGCAGCAATAGTTTTTTCAGAAAAATGACAGTTACAAATGTTTGCTTTAAAAATATATATTCAAAGATTTGCACACATTCTCACGATAAAAAATAAATAGCAGATCTACAAGCTCATAGCGCGGCACTCGGTGCCGCGCTATGAGCTTGTAGATCTGCTATTTTTGAATAGCCCAAAGTATAAAAGAATGGTTATAGCTCAAATCTAAAATGACACAGATGCGTTCCCGGGTCTTAATGGGTTAATGTTAGTTTCAGTGTCCTAAAGTAAGAAAGACAACTTCCTCCAAGTGTTCTACAGTAAGCATTCGGTCCAGCTTGAGACATACTGTAGTGCGGTAATTGTTCCCTGCTGCTACATCTTGTAAACCTAATGTAAACCATGATAGAGTGTTACTATTACAGCTCGCAGTCCAAAAACACAGACGCGAGTTAATAATGGGTTCACCGGCTGGATTTACAATGCCTCCTTTCCTCAAAGGTTTTTTTTTGATTTATGCAGAAAATAAGGTCTGCGCTTAACTCAAGTTTAAGAGAGTTTCATCTTTCGTTTTATGACATCGGTTACAGTTAATATCTCAACTGTGAATATTTTTGAAGCCATGCTATCCATCCACGTACGCTTAATCTGGAGGCAGCAGATCCAGCGGAGAATCCCAGACTTCCATTTCCCCGGCCACAGGAAATGTGCATTTTAGAACTGTATGTCTTTTTTCCCCCCCTTAACTCATTAAGACCTGAGGCCGATCCTACAAAAATGCCTTCTGAATCCTAACAGTTTTCTAAAAAACCCTATGTTGCTAATATGAGTGGTTCTCAAACCTTTTCAAAATGATATGTATTTGGCCGCGGATCCCCATTTAAAAATATTGTTGTTCCAGGGACCCCCCCCAGAAGCAAAGATTTGAGTTACAAATGTTCGCTTTAAAAAATGTATATTCAAAGATTTGCACAACTTTTCACGACTTTTCTAAAATAGCCAAAGTATAAAATAATGGTCATAGCTCAAATCTAAAATTACACAGATGCGTTCCCGGTCTTAATGGGTTAACTTGTATATTAATTATGTGTGTGTTGTTGTTCTTTTTTTTTTTGTTGCTACAGGGTGTTTTGTTTTTTGTGTGAGTTTTTTATTCCAAAACCAAACTTTAAAAATGCCATTGTAAATCTGCAGTGGGAGCACATCATCAGAGGTCATCTTCCAGGTTGGCCTACAAAATTAACCCATTGATACCTGGAACGCATCTGTGTAACTTTAGATGTCTTTGGCTATTCAAAAATAGCAGATCTACAAGCTCATAGCGCGGCACCGAGTGCCGCGCTACGAGCTTGTAGATCTGCTATTTTTGAAAAATCTTTAATTTCTTTTTTTTTTTTTTTTTTCAAAAAACTGTTAGGATTTAGATTTTTTTTTATAATCGCCTCAGGTCTTAATGGGTTAACGGCATCCCTTCAGCACTCTTATCAATGGCTCGGTGTCCTTACTGAGCACGTTGAACGTGCTGTAGAAGGTGTTATTGGGAACAGTAAAACATCCCGTTGAATATTGGATTATCAGTGACAACGCACACCATTTGTATCAAAGTTACATGATTCTAGGCAGTGGAAAAAGTATTCAAATTCTTTACTTAAGTAAAAGTACCAATACTGCAATATAAAAATACTCTGTTACAAGTAAAAGTCCAGAATAAAAAAAATTACTTGAGTAAAAGTACAAAAGTATTGGCATCAAAATGTACTTAAAGTACCAAAAGTAAAAGTACTAAATATTTGAAAATAGCAGATCTACAAGCTCACAACGCGTCGCATCGCGACGCGTTGTGAGCTTGTAGATCGGCTATTTTCAAATAGCCTACGTATAAAATAGGGCTAAAGTGGTTAATGTATGTTTTATTATATCATAGTTTATATCTGAAAAGTAACTAGTAACTAAAGTTTTCAAGTAAATGTAGTGGAGTAAAAAGTACAATATTTGCCTCTGAGATGTAGTGGAGTAGAAGTAAAAGTATTGGAAATTGGAAATACTCAAGTAAAGTAGAAATACCTCAAAATTGTACTTAAGTACAGTACTTGAGTAAATGTACTTAGTTACTTTCCACCACTGTCAGACAGTCTACATTTCCAAAAAGTAAAATCATGTACTGTATATAGTTCGTCCCCAAAAAGACTTTTTGACTCCGCCAGGCCAAAAGGCATGGCGAGAGAGTATGTTTTGCCCCCTGTCCGTCCGTCCGTCCGTGTGTCCGTCTGTGTGTCCTGTCCGTCTGCGGACGGCTAATCTCCGGCACCGTTGGCCCGGTCGCTGCAAAACTGTGCACACACACTCCCTGGATGCCAATTCAGAACCTCGGCCGAGGCCGAATTGTGCAAGACCCATTTTTCATATTACTCCTACAGAATTTATCCAAAGGTCATGCAAATCGGTACACAGTATCTCTATAGTCATGTGATCAACCCGGATATGTCTGACTTTCCATATTCCATCCTCATTGGCTAGCCTAAGGTTTGCAGGATTGGTCCATTTTGAACAACATGCCTCAAATCATGAACGCGCGCAGCTTGCAATTTCCGCGAAATTTCACACGCACATTCCCACTAGGCCGAGTAAGAAATGCCACCCTTTTCACATTGGCCTGTTATGGCGCCACCAGCAGGTCTAATTTAGCAACACACATTTTTGGCACAAAATGCCTCCAATCAGAATCAGAGTCAGAATCAGAATCAGAATCAGAATCAGTTTTATTGTCACATCACAGGTTTACAAGGTAAAAAAGTGGGTGAAATTCGTTTTTGTACATCGTTCCCATCGCAACGTTAATTTCCATAGAAAGAAGAGGGGGGGGGGGGGGGGGGGAGAAGAAGAGGGGGGTGGGGGGCAAGTGGGAAGGAGATCAAAAACAAGAGAGCAACAGAAGGCCGGACAAGTTATCTACATATTTACAAAGTACCTGAGATAATCAAAAACTAAGGTGCCTGAGCATAGCAGCAATGTATGTATACTGTGCATGTTATACTTATACTGTGCATGATATACATTATGGACGTTAAGGTGCTTAGAGAAAAAAAAAAAGAGCACAATAAGAAAAAGACAAAAAAATCATGAATGCAGTGTCTGATTGAAAGGCCTAAGAAGAAATGCCACTCTTTTCACATTGGCCTATTATAGCGCCACCAGGAGGCCACAATAACGTACCTGACCTGGCGGAGACCAGTGCTCCGAGGAGCACTTTTTCTAGTTTTCTATTGGTTAGTTGAATTCATGGATATTTCTTTTTTTATTTTTATCGCATTCCTAAGCCAATAATTTGATGACCTGCAGCGGTTCCGGTAGGAGACACAAAGATTCTCCTTTGTGTCTCCTATACCGGAACCACTGCCTATACCGGTCCGCTGGTCATCAAATTATTGGCTTAGGAATGCGACAAAAAAAAATCAAGTCTCCATGGGGTGACTAATCAATAGAAAAAATGACCTTTTTGGGTGAATTATCCCTTTAACCCATTAATACCTGGAACTGTGTCATTTTTAGATTTGAGCTAAAAAGCATTATTTTACACTTTAGGCTATTCAAAAATAGCAGATATACAAGCTCATAGCGCGGCACCGAGTGCCGCGCTACGAGCTTGTAGATCTGCTATTTTTGAAAAATCGTGAAAATGTGTGCAAATCTTTAATATATTTTTAAAGCGAATATTTTTAACTCAAATCTTTGCTTCTGGGGGTCCCTGGAACAAAATATTTTGATGGGGGTCCGCGGCCAAATACATATCATTTTGGGGGTCCTGGACATGAAAAAGATTGAACACCACTGATATAGAAACATACGTTTTTCGGAATACTGTTGAGATTTAGGAGACATGTAGAATCGGCTTCAGGTCTCAATGGGTTAATGTGTTAAGAACAGAAATCAGACAGTCTACATTTCCCAAAAGGAGAAAAAGCATGTATTTAATTCAGTCTGACCAGAAAGCAGGGATAATAAAAAAAAAACATATCCACACTGGCCATGAAAATGAATGACCCGAGGAGGGGGGGGGGGGGGGGGGGGGATATCACACGGATCCTCTCCATCAGTGGTGGAAAGTAACTAAGTACATTTACTTAAGTACTGTACTTAAGTAAAATTTTGAGGTATTTGTACTTTACTTGAGTATTTCCAATTTCCAATACTTTTACTTCTACTCCACTACATCTCAGAGGCAAATATTGTACTTTTACTCCACTACAATTATTTGAAAACTTTAGTTACTAGTTACTTTTCAGATATAAATTATGATATCACAAAACATACATTAACCACTTTAGCCCTATTTTATACCTAGGCTATTTGAAAATAGCAGATCTACAACGTTGTGAGCTTGTAGATCGGCTATTTTCAAATATTTAGTACTTTTACTTTTGGTACTTTAAGTACATTTTGATGCCAATACTTTTGTACTTTTACTCAAGTAACATTTTGAACACAGGCCTTTTACTTGTAACAGAGTAGTTTTATATTGTGGTATTGCTACTTTTACTTAAGTAAAATATCTGAGTACTTTTTCCACCACTGCACGGATCCTCTCCATCCTCACCAGCAAATTGAACCCTGTGTGAGGCTCATTATATGGCTGTGTACTCCGTGGCAGAATGAAGAAAGAACCAGCAATTACACACAGAGACACCATGTACTGTACCCCCGTACGCCATTAACCCATTCAATCCCCGGGGGCTGCATCCCTGTCCTTTTTTTTAGATCTACAAGCTCGTAGCACGCTATGAGCTTGTAGATCTGCTCATTTCGTTTTAAATCGTGAAGATTTGTGCAAATCTTTGAATATATATATTTTTAAAGCATTTGTAACTCAAATCTTTGCTTCTGGGCGGTCCCTGGAACAACATATTTTACAAATGTTCGCTTTGCAAAATATATATTCAAAGATTTGCAAATATTTTCACGCTTGCCATTTTTGAAAAATCGTGATTTTTTTTTTGGCAAATCTTTGAATGTATATATTTTTTAAGCGAACATGTGTAACTCAAATCTTTGCTTCTGGGGGGTCCCTGGAACAAAATATTTGACAAATGTTCGCTTTAAAAAAATATACATTTAAAGATTTGCAAAAAGAAATCAAGATTCTTTTTTAAATAGCAGATCTACAAGCTCGTAGTGCGGCACTCGAGCTATGAGTGCTATGAGCTTGTATATCTACTATTTTTGAATAGCCAAATAAATCTAAAATGACACGGGACGCGCTCCCGGATCGAACAGGTTAACCCTGCATCCTCTGGCTGTTATGTAACAAGTGCAAAGACTACTTATTGAACCCATTTTTTTCCTCCCCGTTCCATTACATATAGGGGCAGACCTGCGAGCACAATTATGACGATTGCCTGTTGAGTCCATGTCCGGATGGATACTCTTGTGTAGACGGCGTCAACGAGGCAAGCTGCCTTCCTACCATTCCCCAGGACACCGCTGGCACAAATATCACTCAGAGCTTCGTAGTGACGACGTTGAGTCCAACGCTGGCTGTAGAGCCAACAGGTAGGAGGAATGTTGCATGCATATTGTCACTGAAACCTTGTGTTTCCATTGGAAACAGAATTGGTAATCCGTTGCATAGTTGTGGCCAGTTGAGAGTTGAATGTGGCTTGTTTTTGCCGTAAAGCAACAGGAATGGAGAAGATAAAACAATTTTTCCACAATGAATAAACAGGAAGTGGCCAGTTGAATGTGGCTTGTTTTTGCCATAAAGCAACAGGAACGGAGGAGATAAAGCCATTTTTCCACAAGGAAGTGGTCAGTTGAATGTGGCTTGTTTTTGCCATAAAGCAACAGGAACGGAGGAGATAAAGCCATTTTTCCACAATGAATAAACAGGAAGTGGCCAGTTGAATGTGGCTTGTTTTTGCCATAAAGCAACAGGAACGGTGGAGATAAAGCCATTTTTCCACAACGAATAAACAGGAAGTAAACGAGCTGTTTAAAAAATATATATATTTCCAGGTCTTTCCTTTTCTAACAGACAAGGAATCATTCATAGGTTAGCGAACAGCACCATCTGGTGGAAAACCAACCGGTAACACAAATCTCGTCAAACTCGTCAGTTTCTCGGCAGAATCTGACGAGAAATCTTGTGTCATTTTCATAAATGAATGCCCTATTTTATACTGTATGTCAACATAACACTGTCACGCAACAATGACACTCAACAACATGACTTTGTAAATGTGTTATTTTTGCTATTCTTGGAACAATTCGGAAAGATGCTGACCATTTTTGCCAGGTTGAAAGTGGTCAAGTCTGTCTGTGGGTTTGTATACATATTTTAACCAACAAAAGGGAATTAACGAGCTTGTGACTAAATAACTGCATTGAACATTTTTTTTGGACATGCAAAGTATCGGCCTGACAAGCAACTATATATTCTTGTGCTCCATTCTCCAAAGGCTGTGCATGTTGTAGATGTTTCACCAGCGTAGTGACCTACATTGTTTGGTCTAACTTTTGCTGTCGGGTTCCTTCCCCTCATAAAACTTTATCCAGAGAATTCAGATATGAGCAGTCGCAATAAATCTGATCATGGATTGTACTCGTGTAAAACACAATTCCATGACTCACGGGATAGAGAATCGTTTCGAGGGGGGAAGCTCTCATCCTTGTTACTAACAACGATACCTGTAGCATAATGTGGCCGTGTCTCAGCTGCAGTGCAGTGGTGGAAAAAGTACTCAAATTTGGTACTTAAGTAAAAGTATCAATACTGCAATGTAGAAATACTCCATTACAAGTAAAAGTCCGGAATTAAAAATGTACTTGAGTAATAGTACAAAAGTATTGGCATAAAAATGTACTTAAAGTACCAAAAGTAAAAGTACTCATTATGCAGAATTTCCCAATTCACAAGTTTAAAAAATATATATATCTACAAGCTCACAATGCGTCGCATCGCGACGCATTGTGAGCTTGTAAATCGTCTATTTTCAAATGGCCTAAATGAATATAAGTGGTTAATGTATGTTTTGTAATAATAATCAAAATCTACAAAGTAACTAGTAACTAAAGTTGTCAAATAATTATAGTGGAGTAAAAGTACAATATTTGCCTCTGAGATGTAGTGGAGTACAAGTAAAAGTATTGGAAATTGGAGATACTCAAGTAAAGTACAAATACCTCAAAATTGTACTTAAGTACAGTACTTGAGTAAATGTACTTAGTTACTTTCCACCACTGCTCAGCTGGCATCGAGCTTTTCAACCAAGGCCAGGCTGACTTTACAACGCTATTATCTCTAGTACCATTACAGTATGTGTGCAAGGAAATTACACTAAATTGCTTCAAAAGATATCATGTACCCACCAATTTCTACAAAACGCAGTCAAGGGATTTAGCACTAATTATTAACCTTATCCTTCCTCTGTCCTTCCCTCTCGAATTCAGACCATTGTACAGTACCTGTGCTGAGCCTCCAACTGAGTTGGTCCTCCAAATGTGATTTTAGACTTTTCGAAAACACAGCTTGTGATGTTTTCTTAAAATTGGATTGAGAGATGTTCATACTCGTACAACTGCAGCGAGGGAAAAAAAACAATCAAAGAACTTTCTGTTAGAACAATTCTGATAGTGGAGAGTTAAAGTATTTTCTGTCTGAGAGCAGTGACATCAAACACCACAGCCATAATTGGATTTATTTCCTTTCAAAACTCTCAGTGTTACACATCCACTACATGTTATACATTATCAATACCGCGATTTAGTCATCAATCCGAGGAAGAGGAATTGCAAGCACTACTAGACAGATTGTTATTCTGTGACAGATGAGGTCCTGTCTACCTTTGGAACTGTTCACGGTGGCTGTAAAACAGAACTATTGAACACAGGCGTGCTTGAAACAATTCAGAGTGACATTCCGAAAATCACTGTGGTTCCTGCACTTAATGGAGTCCTAGCCACTGCACCTGATCCATGCTCTGATTCTCTTCTTATTGTCTCGCTTTAGAACACCAAGAAAGATTGCCACTTTGCTTGACTATTCTGACTGGTGTGTATACACACTCAAAATGAATGAAGTATTTGAAAGATCAAGAAACTGATGGATTTATATAACTAGGTCACCATCTAAAGAAACAGTTTTGTCCGTGCTGTTTTGTAATAGACTCAGACGGTACGTCTTTAAACATAAAGCCTTTTAAAGACACTCTGTAAGAACGTAACCACTTAAACCCTATCATTTACTTCATTGAACGGAGTCGCCCAGGGCTCTATACTAGCCCCCCCCCCCCCCAGTTTTTCCTTTAATTTCACGGAAATTAGCCGATCTGCAAGCTTCGACCTTGTAGATCTGCTATTTTTTGGGATTGAGAGGGAGCGGTTGATAATGTGTATTGATTAGACTACCTGGGTCTTGCCAAATGCATGCATAGTATAGTATTTTTCAAAAATGAGTAAATATAAATAACATTATAGTTTTTTGGGCCATGATGTTCTTGTATGTGCATGACTGCATTCTTCTATGCAGTCGCACAAAGGAGGTCTTAACCCCATCAGACCGGGAGCGCATCTGTGTGTCATTTTTAGATTTCTTTGGCTATTCAAAAAAAGCAGATCTACAAGCTCATAGAGCTCATATGAGCTTGTAGATCTGCTATTTATTTTTTAAATCGTGCAAATATTTGAATGTATGTATTTCTTAAAGCGTACATTTTTTACTCAAATCTTTGCTTCTGGGGATTCTACAAAATAAAAATACAATCTTAGCAGTTTTCTTGAAAAAGAAAACATGTTTCTATAACTTTTTTCATGTCAAGGACCCCCAAAATGATATATTTGTTCTCGGACCCCCCCCCCATCTCAAAATATGATGTTCCTGGGACCCCCAAAAGCAAATATTTGAGTTAAAATTGCAGATTTGCACAGATTTTCACGATTTTTTTCTCCAAAAATAGCAGATCGACAAGCTCATGGCGCGGCACTCGGTGCCGCGCCATGAGCTTGTATATATGCTATTTTTGAATAGCCCAAAGAAATCTAAAATGACACCGATGCGTTCCCGTGGCCTTAATGGATTAAGAAAGAAAAATTATTTCAGAGGTTTCAGGGTCGCGGGCTGAGGTTTGTATCGCGCTTATTGTGGCACATTCTGGTGCTGCCATCAACTGGGCTTTGATCTCCAAATCATATCTATAAGTGACAGCGGTGTTGGAGCGAGGCTGGCACCTGAGCGATTTCGGTGGACCTTTTCTTGAAATGATCACTGCGGCACAAATCAAACTTGTTATCACTCGCAGCCAAGTGTAGCCGAAATGAAATGACTTAACCCTTTAAGACCCGGAACTCATCTGTGTCATTTTAAGATTTCTTTGGCTATTCAAAAATAGCAGATATACAAGCTCATAGCGCGGCACTGGCACCGAGTGCCGCGCTATGAGCTTGTAGATCTGCTATTTTTTTGAAAAATCATGAAAATTTGTGCAAATCTTTGAATATGTATATATTTTTAAAGCGAACTTCCCTGGAACAACATATTTTAATGGGGATCGGCGGCCAAAAACATACAATTTTGGGGGTCCTTGACAAGAAAAGGTTTGAGCGCCACTGATATAGAAACAATAGTTTTTCAGAAAAACTAAGACATTTGTTGAGACATTTGACGGTTACATAGTTCGCTTAAAAATATATATAAATTCAAAGATTTGCAGAAATTGTCACGTTTTTTCAAAAACAGCAGATCTACAAGCTCATACCGCGCTATGAGCTTGTAGATCTGCTGTTTTTGAATAGCCCAAAGAAATCTAAAAATGACACGGATGCGTTCCCGGTCTTAATGGGTTAAGCTGCAGCCTCTTGAAATCAATTTGATGAGTAAAGTGAAGATAGCCAGATGGTCACTAAATGCATTTGTCTTGGTGCTCGGCCCCGGTCGAGCAGGTTCACCTCCCAGCCAGGTTATTATATTTACAGCACGTTGCAACTATCTATTATTTTCGGATTATTCCAGCAATTTCTTTTTCGATTAATCGAGTAATGGAGAAGCAAGGTTTCTTATTTTATTTTATACTTTGTCGCACAACGGTGTCGTGCAAAAAAAATAGTGAAAATAACAGATCTACAAGCTCACAAGGATAAGGATAATTCCTTTTAACAGGTCGTTCATGAAAGTCCTTGCGGTCTTGTTTCCAATGAGAACCTGTGAGCAATTAGGGGTTAAGAGTCTTGCTCAGGGACAAATTTCATTTCATCGACACATATGCTGGCCTGGCCTGGAATTGAACCTGGGGCAACCAGAGCCTCTCGCTCCCTAGGCGGGCTCACTAACCACTCAGCTATGGCCGCCCCCAACAACGCTTTGTGAAATTGCAGATCGGCTATTTTCACCATTTGTATTATCATTTAATCTCATAAAGATATCATACTAATAATGGTGAAAATAGACGATCTACATCACATCAGTGGTGGAAAAAGTACTCAAATATTTTAGTATCAATACTGCATTGTAGAAGTACTCCGTTACAAGTAAAAGTCCGGAATTAAAAATTTACTTGAGTAAAAGTACAAAAGTATTGGTATCAAAATGTACTTAAAGTACCAAAAGTAAAAGTACTAAAATGTTTGAAAATAGCAGATCTACAAGCTCACAACGCATCGCGTTGTGAGCTTGTAGATCGGCTGTTTTCAAATAGCCTATGTATAAAATAGGGCTAAAGTGGTTAATGTATGTTTTATAATGTAATAATTTATACCTACAAAGTAACTAGTAACTAAAGTTATTCTTTCATTTCTTCTTAAGAAACTTACTTATGGGATATCATCGCCCTCTTGGCGATGGCACAGAGCACAACACATAAGCTCCCGGAAACAATCTTCGATTGGACAGGGTTCTGTGACGCAAACCGGAAACCGGTTGGTTATAAAACCCCCTGCGTCACCAGGTTCGTCCTCTTCCTTCACTCTGCTAGCAGCGAATGCGCACGAGTCCTGAAGACAACACGACTAGCAACCGCGATCCCAACTTAACCCATAGCGAGGGCACCCAGTGTCGCTCTACGGACGTTTTCGTTATTTCTACAGTTCATCGTTGTTAGATTAAAAACGCTCCCGCGTTACTTTTCCTGTCCTCTCAGTTTTCTATGAGCTAAGAAGTTAGCTAACGCCGCTAGCCAGACTGCAGGCCGCGTTAAGCTAACAGGCGTATGCTAGGTTGGGTTAGCCTAGCTGCGCTTACCTGCCTCGTGGTGACTGGAGGAAAAGAAGATGGAGGCGCCTCGTGTCTGCGGTCTGACGGGCTGCGGCCTACCAGTAGCAGCGGACGACCGCCATCGGCTGTGCATCCTGTGCCTGGGGCCCAACCATGCGTGGCTCGCCCTGAACCACGCAGGCGACGAAGACGCATGCAGGCCCTGTGATGACTTCACGGTCCACCAGCTGGAGTGCCGCCTCAGGAGGACCCAGGGCCTGGCGGCCGCCAGCAGCAATGCTAACACCGACGCTGGCCTAGCCACAGGCCACACGGCGTCGGTGGGAAGATCAGGCCTCGGGCCAGGCCTACCGCAGGATGCGCCGCGATCCAGCGGCGCCAGGAGGAAAGTCCGGAGAGAGGCTCCTCCGTCGCCTACACCGGACCGCGCAGCTTCAGCCGAGGCCAGTGGGCTACCGGCCGGGGACTGCCTTCCTCCCTCCTCCCCCTCCTTCTCCGTCCTTGCCTGGGGCGACACTCCGACGCCAGGAGGCTTGGATGGGGAGGACGCCGGGATAGGTGAGGCTTCCCAAGACGAGGTGGAGGCCGGACCCTCCCCCCGTCGGGCACGAGAGGCCCCGAGGTCCAGTCCGGGGCCTCTCGTACCTACATCGGCGCGAGCGGAGATCCTCGCGCCTACAGCAGCGGCCTGGATGGAGGCTCCCGCACCAGCAGCACCGTGGGTGATGGCTCCTAGCGTGGTGAGGGAGCCTCCCGAGCCCGTGTCGGCAGTGCTGAGAAGGGCTATCTCCAGGTGCGGCCTGGAACAGCCAATGGAGGCAGCGAGGGCCTCAGTCGGGGCCCCCATCCCAGGATTCCAGGGCCTGGCACCCCTCGCTCCTCGGCAGGTCCCCTTCAAAGCTCCTACCCGAGGCGGTGGGAGTCCGTGAAGCCCTGCACCACTCCTGGCGGCGAGGTAGGGGGGAACCGGAGCGACTTGGTTTCGCAACCAAGATCCTCTCCGGGGCGGACCTGGGGGTCATTGGCCTTCCCCCCATGGACGCTGCTCTGGCGACTCGAATCGAGAGGGCAAGGAGAGGCTCGGTGGGAATTGGACCGGGACACCGGCCCATCTTCGCCGAGCATGCCAGGCAGGATCGCGCCGCGGCCCTCAACGTTCTCTACAGGGCCTCGGGCTCGGCCGCGGAGGCGCTCAACGTAGTGTCGTTGCTGCAGGGGTCGGCCGCCGTCAGACTTAAAGAGCTAGTGGCCAAACCCCTGGTGGACGGGATGCCTGCGGCAGCGGTCCACAGAGAGTGGGTGGAGGATGCGACGGAGCTGGACAGGCTAACGCAGTTAGCCATCCTCTGCACCTGCCAGAGCCTGATGTGGACAGGTCGGGCGATGGCCCTCACCGCGCTCTTCTTGCCCCGACGGACAGGGCCACGGGTGGCTCTGCGGGAACACAGAGACTATAACAGACGCTAAAAAAAGACAGTTTAATTGCCATGCTGTCCTTTAAGTCGAATGTGTGTAATGTGATTTGTGTGTGTGGAATAAACCTGTTGCCGAAAACACAAATGCTCATTTCTTCTCATACTAATGTTAGAGGCGGATCGCACCCCGGTGGGGTGCCCTGTCCTCGAAGCTATGCTATGAGCTCTCAGTGTTGGGTTTGCACCCTGGACGGCATTCCGAACACTGCAGGGACAACTCCTGTGCGTGCCATGAACATAACTTTTTCTGCTATAAATTAAATGTCTATTGAGTGTTGTTTTCACAATGTAAAACAGGGGCCTTCTGTGATAAAAAAACATTTCCAACTGCGACTGTGCAGTTCCCTCTTCCGTCCCGCAGATGGCTGCAAAGCTCATCTGTGGGACGGTCGAGAGCCAAAATGGCGGCCTCCCGCAAAAGCCCTAAAATGGCGGACGAGGGAAGGCGGAAATGCGTTTTCCGGACAGCCCCGGTGTTGCACCGTCAAAACTCCCCTGGTGGGACGAAAGACTTGTTCCGTGCAGCAACAACGTCTCCGCACAAGAGGCCCGCCCCAGTTGACCTCCCTAAGATGGCGGTCGTCAAGAGGCGGAAGTTGACGGACCAACGGACCCTGGTGTTACCTCGTCAACTCTCCCCGAGAGGGACGGGAGTTTCGTTCCGGGTAGAAACTCGACCGAGTAAGGGTTCCGCTGTCTCGTCGAGAGGAGTGTCGACGCCTACGGTTCCCATGGAAATGGGCTCGTCCTCCGAAGCGGTGAGTCCTTCACGTCCGTTGAGACACGGACGGAGGCGACCACTGCTGCCCCCTGTGGACGCCCTCCCACTGGTTACGCCGGTCGGGCCGGCAGTTTCACCGGTTACCTTGGTAACGGGGCAACGCTCTTCGGAGCTGATGACGTCATTGACCCCCTCCGACCCCACGAACCCTCTGGCTCGTTGCTTGGCGCAATGGGAAGCTTGCAAACCGAATCCTTGGGTACTGCGTACCATTACGAAAGGGTATAGGTTGCAATTTTCCTGTAAACCTCCCCTGTCGGACGAGGTTATTTTCTCCCGAGCATCAGGCTAGGCGGCTGTGACGCTACGGGAGGAAGTGGTGTCTCTGCTGAGCAAGGGTGCTATCAGAGATTATCTCCGAATCAGAGCCGGCTAGGTTTCTATTCGGAATATTTCCTGGTGAAAAAGAAAGGGGGGGGGGCGTGAGACCTATTCTGAACCTAACAGGTTTAAATAGGTTTCTGACGATCTTCAAATTTCGAATGCTAACAACGGCCAGGTTGTTGCGATCGATGCGTCAGGGGGATTGGTGGACGAGTATAGATCTGAAAGATGCCTACTTTCACGTCCCAATCTACCCCGCCCACCGGAAGTTCCTACGTTTTGGCTTTGAAGGCAAAATATACGAGTACATGGTGCTCCCGTTCGGCATGTCACTGAGCCCTCGGGTCTTCGTGAAGTGCACGGACGCGGCTATCGCCCCGCTACACCGGCAGGGTCTCCGTCTGGCAACGTACATAGATGACTGACTGCTGGCGGCGGGGTCGAGGGAGGAGGTGGCGCGGCACACTCCGGTGGAGTCAGGATGGGCAAGGTGGTGTCACGAAAAGTGATTACCACAGACGCTAGCCTCTCAGGTTGGGGGGCTGTCCACGAAGGCTACTCAGCCAGGGGGGTGTGGGCTTCTGCTCAGAAGGTATACCACATCAACTATTTGGAGTTGTTGGCGGTCTTCCTCGCCCTCCGACGGTTCGAGGACCGTATTGTGGGATGTCATGTTCTGGTTAGAACGGATAACACCACGACGATGTGCTATGTCAATAAACAAGGGGGCCTGGGCTCTGTTGTTTTGGACAATTTAGCACGCGAACTGACGCTATGGAGCACTTTGCGCCTAGCCTCGTTACGCGCCTCCCATGTGCCGGGTCTCCTCAACAGCGGAGCGGATCTGCTGTCTAGGGGCGAACTTCGGTACGAGGAGTGGTCTCTCAACCCGCAGGTGGCGAGCCTGATCTGGCTTCGGTTCGGTCTGGCTCGGATTGACCTGTTTGCGTCCAGGGGGAACGCAAAGTGTCCACGATTCTTTTCTCTGAATCACAAGGATTCCTCCTTGGGGGTGGACGCGTTGGCACACGTCTGGCCGGACGTTCTGCTGTATGCCTTCCCACCTTTGGAACTGATCCCGTCCATTTTGGAGCGGGTCTGGGTCCGTGGCAGGACGGTCCTGCTGGTGGCTCCAGCATGGGGGGTGTGGAGGTCAGAGATCGCTCCTCTCCTCTACGCTGAACCTTGGCCTCTCCCGTTTTTCAGAGATCTTCTGAGACACGGTGGAGATGAGGTGTTTCACGAATCCCTCGGGGTCTTGGACCTGTGCGTCTGGCCCGTGAGGGGTCGGTAAAAGACCGGTGGTGGTCGGCCCGGTGATGCATGTCCCTTAGGGGTGCAGTTATTGCCGCTGGCCGTCCGGGGTGTAACCCTAACAGAGGTTTTGGCCTCTGTGGTCCTTGCTCGACCATAGTGGCACCTGGGGTGTCATGTATGGTCTGGGTTAGGTGGGACTATGGTCAGGGGACGTCGGCACTGGCTTTGGCTGGTTGTTCTTCCCCTAACCGGTGGTGTACTTTCTGTTTCCCTGGGGCCGGCTGGGCCAGGCCCAGGGTTGGAAGGTGGGGACAGGAGCCTGGCTCTCTTTCAGGGGGAGATCAGGTCCATCTGATGGGCTCCGGTTTCGTTTCCCTTCTCTTGGCCCTTTTGGGTCATGCGTTTGTTTCCCTGGGGCCGGCTGGGCCAGGCCCAGGGATGGAAGGTGGGGACAGGAGCCTGGCTCTCTTTCACAGGGAGATCAGGTCCGTCTGATGGGCTCCTGTTTCGTTTCCCTTCTCTTTGACCTTTTGGGTCATGCGTCTGGGGGTCGGGTCTTGCCGGGAGGCATGACTTTTTGACCTTGGGGCGTACAGATTGGATAGGGTTGCTCCTGGGACTCCCCAGGGGGGTCTATGTGTCCCATAAGTAACCCCTTCTGTGCGCTTCGACTAGCGTGCAGAGTGAAGGGTATCAGAGGACGAACCTGGTGACACAGGGGGTTTTATAACCAACCGGTTTCCGGTTTGCGTCACAGAACCCTGTCCAATCGAAGATTGTTTCCGGGAGCTTATGTGTTGTGCTCTGTGCCATCGCCAAGAGGGCGATGATATCCCATAAGTAAGTTTCTTACTACGAAACTAAGAAAACTGGGGTTACCTACGTAACCCCTAGTTTTCAAATAATTGTAGTGTAGTAAAAGTACAATATTTGCCTGTAGTGGAGTAGAAGTAAAAGTATAGACAATTGGAAATACTACAGTATCTCAAAATGGTACTTAAGTACAGTACTTGAGTAAATGTACTTAGTTACTTTACACCACTGCAGCACATCATGTGTTGGTTCAATGCAGACACACCTTCTCTGATTTTCATTTGTTGCTATTCGTGTGTATATTTTTATATATAGCCGAGTTAGCACTGTCTAATTAGTATGCTTTTGACTATGCTGATATGTTCGGTGGGGTAACTTTCTTGTCCAGTCACGGTGTTATGCACATGAGGTACAAGATCATGAATATTCATGAGCCGAGTGTTACTGTTAATGAAAAGCCATAGCGTCCCTTTTGTCATCACAGCGATGTTTAATGTCACGTCTTCCTATACTGTAACTGTCACCGTCATCATCAATGGTGGAAAGTAACTAAGTACATTTACTCAAGTACTCTACATCTTTTACTTGAGTATTTCCATTTTTCAGAACTTTATACTTCAACTCGAGGCAAATATTGTTCTTTTTACTCCACTACATTTATTTGCAAAAACGTTACTTTGTAGTTTTAGAGTATTATTACAAAACATACATTAAACAAATAATCCCTATTTTATACTTAATCTATTCGAAGCACATCGTATCATAACACATTGTGAGCTTGCAAAAAACATGTGTATGTTTACTTTGGTACTTAATGTATTTTTTGATGCCAATACTCTTGTACTTTTACTGAAGTAATTTTTTTAATACAGGCCTTTTCCTTTTAGAGTAGTTTTTAGGTGATTGTGGTTTTACCTCTGAGTACTTCTTCCACCACTGATACTGTCATACAAACACCTTGGATAAACAGTAGTGAAGTGGGGCTTGGATTCGTCTGGTATTTTTAAAGCCCGACAACATAGACATAATAATTAGGCACATGATTTGTGGAAAAAAATAGGTCATAATTATATTTAGGCATCCATTCTTCTGTATGTCATTAATGCATAATAGACGTGCTAACACATACTGTAGAGACGTTCACTCAAGAGACTTCTACGTGACAAATGAATTTAACACTCACTGCTTCATGCAATTTGTTCTAATTCTAATTGCAAGAGGGTTTCTGAAACTGATGTTCCGTTCTTCTGTTTATTATTTCGCCCCAGGGGTCTATATGTGGCCCCCTCCTTTTTTTTCTCTTTTTTTTTAAATCTCCACACCAAATCTCTTCACCGAAAATAGCAGATCTATAAGCTCGACGTGCTTGTAGATCGGCTATATTCGCAAAAAAAAATCGCCTATTTACGGCCAAACGTTTGCCTAATATGACGTGCCCAGAATTGGGACGCTGGGGGTTCTTCGATGTGGTTGAATCGGTTGCTTTTGAAGTGTCTTATCTCTTATCTGCCTTGAATATACACTAGAATGTGTCTCTCTGCCTGTGAGTAAAGGGTGACCTTGTGCCTTTCCCCTCAGGACTGGATTGTAAGAGGGCCCTGGACGGGTCTTCAGCAATATTTTATCTCTGCCCCTGTGACAAGTTCAATCAGTCAGTCTATTACCCTGTCAGATAAATCAGGGACGAAACAGGAACTTACATCCTGGCTTTTTTAAATATATATATATATATATAAATGGGACATTAACCCGTTATAACCGGGAACGCATCTGTGCAACCACTTTAACCATTATTTTATACTTTGGCTGTATTCAAAAATAGCAGATATACAAGCTCATAGCGCGGCACGAGTGCCGCGCTATGAGCTTGTAGATCTGCTATTTTTGAAAGATCGTGGAAATGTGTGCAAATATATGTATATATATATGATGAGATGGGGGGTCCGCGGCCCAATACATTTAATTTTGGGGGTCCTTGATATGAAAAAAGTTTGGGAACCACTGATTATAGCAACATACGTTTAAACAAAACAAAAGACTGCAAAGATTTGAGTTAAAAAAATTCACTTTTAAAAAATATATATATTCAAAGATTTGCTCACATTTTAATGATATTTAAAAAAACATTGCAGATCTACAAGCTCATAGCGCTATGAGCTTGTATATCTGCTATTTTTAAATCGGCCAAATCAATCTTAAAATTACACGAATGCGTTCCCGGTCTAAATGGGTTAAGTCCATATTAATTAAATCTCACTGCCCCAAAGTCTATAGTCACATTAATTGATCCTATAAGTTCACGTTTTCTCCAAACATATTTCTCCTGCGGAATAGCTTGCGCTTTAACCTCTCTCTGACATTCACATATAGCTGCTCTATGCTGCAACATTGCAGTTTTCTTTTAATAGCAACTGTGTGTTATGAATAACATCAATTTATTGCATCTTCCAATGACATGTATTAAGCCTGGGCCTAGATTAAGCTTGATCTGATGGATTTCTCGGTGGGGGAACGTTCCTCTACGATTTCTTTCCCCCCCTTCCCTCAAGTCAGCCGAGTTTTTTTTCAACGAGACTGTGTTGCGTTTCAGAACAGTACAATGGTCACAAATTCCTTGATCAGCAATATTTTGACCTACTAAATTATATCCTTTCTGCCCCTGTCGTACAAGACTTTATATTGCTTTTTTTTATAGTACATTAGCAATGGGCAGTGCCAGTGACTGACCGGAATGTCTTTGCAGTGGCATTTATGGTAGTACTGTATATATGTACAGTTTAGATGAGTTAAGCTCAAGCTCACAACTCAAGATGGTCTATTTGTTGATATTTCTGTTTTTTATTTGTTAGTTAGTTGTTGTTGTTGTTTTTTTGTTTACCATTTCACAATAAGCTATCGCGACACATGTGTCGCATCGCGACACATTGTGAGCTTGTAGAGCTGCTATTTTCAAATGGCCGAAATGTAGGGCTGAAGTGGGTAATGTATGTTTTGTAATAATAATCAAAATCTACAAAGTAACTAGTAACTACATTTTTCAAATAAATGTAGTGGAGTAAAAGTACAATATTTGGATCCGAGATGTAGTGGAGTAGAAGTGAAGTTGGAAATTGGAAATACTCAAGTAAACTAGCAATACCTCAAAATTGTACTTAAGTACGGTACTTAAGTAAATGTACTTAGTTACTTTACACCACTGGTTTAGACCAAGCATTTTAAACACAACACAGTGAAATCCTTAGTGTTCATTTAACTCTGAGTGTACATTTTACTCCCGAGTTGATCTGACTATTTAGTGAGGCGTTACCAAAACTGTAGTTGAACGAGAAGTGCGCATTCAAAATAAAAGTCTGCGATAGGTAAGGTAGAGGAGGCAAACAGGAGGCCTTTGAGGGAGAGACTGGAGCTAACTGCTAATGAGGCATGTTAGTGCCTCCTGGCAGCAGCCTCACACTGCATCAAAGGCTACATCAGACTAAACAAGGCTTTAAAATTAATGAATAGTTTCGTCTCTGAGGGGTAATTTTCCATCATCAGCATTGGCAAACCCCATTGTCAGGACTGGGAGAGAGGGAGGGAGACAGCAGCTGTGTGTGTGTGTGTGTGTGTGTGTGTGTGTGTGTGTGTGTGTGTGTGTGTGTGTGTGTCTGTGTGTGTGTGTGTGTGTGTGTGTGTGTGTGTGTGTGTGTGTGTGTGTGTGTGCGTGCGTGCGTGCGTGCGTGTGCGTGTGTGTGCACTTAACCTCATTAATTCACAGCTCACACACAGTATAGGTTCTGCTCCTGATGATTCTCACTTTTTTTTTGTTGGGGGTGGGGTCCGCAGGGCTTTTGGTCATTTTGCTCTCCTGAGAGAACGGGGGGTATTTAGGTTAGCCTGTTTGCCAACAGCCCTGGGGGGGCTCGCTCTCACTGTCACATCAAAGAGGGGTCTGTGGGTCTATTATGACTTGACGTGCGGCAAATATTGATAAAGGTCCCGGCTCGCAGACGCTCAATTAATCATGACAACAACTTTAAAGACGCACAGCTGATTTCTCCAGTGTAATGAGCTTAACAGATGAGAGCGGATGGAGCGTGAGACACAAGGTGCGTCGTGGAATGCTTTTCATTCTAAACAGGCGCTTTAGAGAGTTTTTTTGGGGGGCTTTTTCCGTAACAAATGACGATATTTTTTTCCTTCAAATGTTGGAATATATGAAGCGTGAGCTCCACCTCAAACGCCTGCATGCGCAGATTGCTAGTCCCCGCGTCAGTCTTTTAAGTTGACCTGCGTCACTACCCTCAATAAGCCCCCGGATGCAGTCAGACCTCGGTGGTGAAATACCCCATTATTGCCGAAACCTCGTGGGTAATATAAACCATGAGGCGTTGAACTATAAAATGAGGCGTGTGATAAACTTGTATGAATTACATTGATTTCAGTCAAGTCACTTCCCTCTGCCAATGTGCCGTATATATATATATCGGCACTGTCGTCGGGCGGAAACCTTGTATGTCCAAAACGGTTACTTTTCAGGACAAGGAAAAAAGAAGCCTATGATCCAGTGAATCCAATGTTATTATTTAGTCACAAAGCTCTTGTTAATCTGTTGGTTAAATATTTATAAAACCCAGAGACAGACTTCACCACTTTCAACCTGGCAAACATGTTCAGCAGTCATTCTATTCCATTTGTTTAGTTTTTTGCTTTAACCCATTAAGACAGTATTCTGAAAAAACATGTTTCTATATTAGTGGTGCTCAAACTTTTTCATGTCAAGGACCCCCAAAATGATATGTATTTGGCCGCCGACCCCCATCTCAAAATATTTTGTTCCAGGGACCCCCAGAAGCACAGAATAGAGTTAAAAATGTTAGCTTTAAACAATATATATTCAAAGATTTGCACACATTTTCACAATTTTACAAAAATAGCAGATATGCAAGCTCATAGTGCGGCACTCGGAGCTTGTACTTTGAGCTTGTACTTTGAATAGCCAAAGTGTAAAATAATGCTTTTTTAGCTCAAATGAAAAAGTTACACAGATGCGTTCCAGGTCTGAATGCGTTAATATATTTTCTTTATGTAGTCCCAAAAACATTTAGAAGCTTGTACCTGTATAAGTCGGTGACAAATACTAACTTCTTTAATCTTTAATCCTCTTGAACCACTTGGCGTCCCTATTTTGAGCACGTCTGCATAGGGCGGAAATGTTTATGTTCAAGATTGTAGATCAAGATCTATTTTTGCTGTTTTGTGCAACAATGTCATACAATGAAGTATAAATTAGGGCATTAGTTTATGAAATAACCTAAAAAGATGAAACATTGAGATACAAGGTTTCTGTCCGACAGTGATGATATACTATACTGTATGTAGCCACTCAATGTTGCTGGAAATGAATGAATTATGTCATTCACATGGTTCAAAGCTTTGAGTAAAGCATTACACCTTTCCTTTACAATGGGCAACTTAGACAGTGAATGCTGTAGTAAAAAAAAAAAAATCTAAATCCTAACGCCTTAAAAAAAATATATATATTCAAAGATTTGCACACATTTTCACAATTTTACAAAAATAGCAGATCTTGTATATCTGCTATTTTTGAATAGCCTAAAGAAATTTAAAAAAATGACACAGATGCGTTCCCGGTCTTAATGGGTTAAAAAATAAATTCCCATCAAGAAATCTGTGCATCAAAACACAATCATGTTCCATAACATAATAAAAATCAATCCATATGGTGCATCACCATAGTGTTAGAACTCTGACCCCTGCTGTTTTACATGACCATGGGTCATGGTGTCGGTTTTGAAGTTATTACGCAGACAGATCGGCTTTGATTTGTTTGTTTGTTGACATTTTCAATGCCTCAAAGGGACGTTGTTAATGGAAATTAAGGATGACATTTTGAATACATTTAGATAAATATGCTTGATTGACCCCCAGTTTGGCACCAACACCACAATACAGACTTTTTGTGTAGCTTTGCACTTAGTTTTGTCTTGTCTTTGCCAGTTTTTCATGCCAGTTCTCTATTTGCTCTCCGTCTCTCAGATCCAAGCTACATTCAGTACTTTGGCAGTTCATATCTGGAGTTTGGGGGCATTGACCTTGGAGCACTCAACAATATTACTGTTAGATTTCAAACGCGAGCGGACCGAGGAACGATCCTGTACGTGGACCAAGGACCCTCTGACAGTGGGGGGGTTTTCATGAAGCTCTTCATATTGGATGGAGTCCTACAGGTACATTTGAAACTCTGTTGTTTATTATCAAGATGTTTATTAGGTTGTTGTATTATCAGTGGTGGGAAAAGTACTCAACCATTTTACTTAAGTAAAAGTATCAATATTGCAATGCAGAAGTACTCCGTTACAAGTAATAGTCCGGAATTCAAAATTTACTTGAGTAAAAGTACAAAAGTATTGGTATCAAAATGTACTTAAAGTACCAAAAGTAAAAGTACTAAAATGTTTGAAAATAGCAGATCTACAAGCTCACAACACGTCGCATCGTGACGCGTTGTGAGCTTGTAGATCTGCTATTTTCAAATAGCCTATGTATGAAATAGGGCTCAAGTGGTTAATGTATGTTTTATAATGTAATAGTTTATATCTGCAAAGTAACTAGTAGGCCTAACTAAAGTTTTCAAAAAGGTGTAGTGAGGGGCACGGTGGCACAGTCGCTAGCCCTGTCGCCTCACAGCTAGAAGGTCCTGGGTTCGATTCCCGCAGGGGACGCTGTGGGCGCTGGGGGCGTGTTCTCTCCTCCGCGTCATCAGTGCCCATACCCTAGATGGGGTTGGCGAAAGGGCCTTTCTGTGTGGTGTTTGCATTTTCTCCCCGTGTCTCCTAGGGTAGGTACCCTCACAAAAACATGCAGTAATCCTGGTCACTATACTGCCTCCCCCTGGCCAGCCGGGACGCCTGATGGAGGGGAAGGGAACTGGTTGGAATAACGTGTTCCTTCCACGCGCTACGTCCAACCAGGGAAACCTCTCCCCTGTCAGGTGACAAGAAGGTCAGTTGGCTCTCATGCATTGAAGGAGACATGAGCTCGGCCCTGGCCTCCCTAGGTTGGCAGAGGGAAGGTAGTGCCCAGGATTACATAGACAATTGGCACTGGGTGTAAAAAATAGGGTTACAAAATCGCGGGATAAAAGTTTAGTAAAAAAAAAAAATAATAATAAATAAGTGTAGTGGAGTAAAAGTACAATATTTGCCTCTGCGATGTAGTGGAGTAGAAGTAAAAGTATAGACAATTGGAAATACTCCAGTAAAGTAAAAGAATCTCAAAATTGTACAGTACTTGAGTAAATGTACTAAGTTACTTTACACGACTGTGTATTATGTTATATTTATCCATGAAATGTAGCCAATAGCATTTACACCCAACATCATTTGCATGCTGTATTTCAGTATACCTTCAGCTGTAACCAAGAGGAAGAGATTGGAAGAATCAATACATTACTTCATGTTGATGATGGAGCAGAGCACATCATTAATGTCAGGTAGGTTTCTATCTGTCTGTCTGTCTGTCTGTCTGTCTGTCTGTCTGTCTGTCTGTCTGTCTGTCTGTCTGTCTGGAATAAATAATTGTTAAAATGTATTGTCAACGAAGAACTGCCCCAGCGAACAAAATGTGACCCAGCTCGAGGAATCATTGGTAATCCAGGCCACGCATTCTCAAACACAGCTCAGACACATCTCACTTTGGTCAAATTTGTTTAACGCAGTTTTAGAATGTTGAAATGCTTCTCCATCATTTACTTAAAAGCAGTGGTGGAAAGTAACTAAGTACATTTACTCAAGTACTGTACTTAAGTACAATTTTGAGGTATTTGTACTTTACTTGAGTATTTCCGATTTCCAATACTTTTACTTCTACTCCACTACATCTCAGAGGCAAATATTGTACTTTTACTCCACTACAATTATTTGAAAACTTTAGTTACTAGTTACTTTTCAGATATAAATTATGATATAATGAAACATACATTAACCACTTTAGCCCTATTTTATACATAGGCTATTTGAAAATAGCAGATCTACAAGCTCTCAACGCGTCGCATCGCGACGCGTTGAGAGCTTGTAGATCGGCTATTTTCAAATATTTAGTACTTTTACTTTTGGTACTTTAAGTACATTTTTATGCCAATACTTTTGTACTTTTACTCAAGTATTTTTTTAATTATGGACTTTTACTTGTAACAGAGTATTTTTATATTGCAGTATTGGTACTTTTACTTAAGTAAAAAAATTGAGTGCTTTTTCCACCACTGCTTAAAAGTCAGAATAAAAATGTTGGCGCGCGACCAAGGACGCGAAAATAAATACTCACAACGCTGAGCTTGTATAGATTGTCTATTTTCAGCATGCAACCAGTGTACAATCAGCCATTACGACGCCATCCAGGCCTGCCAAGATACATATTTGTCGACAAAATCAACTGTACATTTAGTGGACTAAAATCTTAGTACTTAATACTTAATACTAAAACTAGACTAAAATTCAAACTTTTCAGATGACTAAAACATGACAGAAACTAAATGAAATTTATTAAAAAATTTGCTGTCAAAATTAACACTGATTCAAACCGGGAATCTTCCCTTCCCCAGATGTTTGCTCTACTTTATTTTTTTGCAGCATTTTAACTTAAATGTATGCATGCTGAGCAGGATTTGCCCTTGCCCATTACTACTCAATCATTACTTAACAACCAAAATAGCCAATTAACACGCCCCCATCGCTTTGGGTTATGGGATCTAAAGAGCCAACCTCCCGGTTATGGGAACGTGTCGCTTATGAACCCACAGCTGTCCCTTTGGGTTATGGGAACGAGGTCACTTAGAAACACACAACCGTCCCTTTGGGTTATGGGAACAATGTTGCTTGTAAACACAGCTCTTTGTACACTTCTTTTTCACTGGCAAAAAGTGGCAAAATTCGACACACCTTGCACCTTAAAAATACTGGACATTTTAGACACTTGACGGAGAAGTGAAGGAAAATATTGGTTTTGGGACAAAGAACGTTAGAACGTTTATTTGTGGGCTTGGTGCAGTATGGATTTGTATGGCCGTTTTAAACAAGTTACGTTTTAATGTTATAGGCACACACTAAATCAGTGGCGGCCTTTCCTATGTTTCACCTGTTTCAATTGAAACGGGCCCCCAACCTCAGGTCCCCCCCCCCCCAAAAAAGTTTTGTTTTTGTTTTTATTTTTTTTATTTTTTGACTCGCATCCCAGTCCGGGGCCCGCCTCTGGCTGGCCGACGTCCAAGAATTTCATGCAAGAATATCTGATTAAATCAGGGCTCAGCTCAAATTAATTTAGTTCGAAAATGCATCATTATGGATTGTGGAAGCAAACCAACTTCAGTCCACAAATCATTTTTTAATATTTTTTTTTTTTTGCGGGGGGGGGGGGGTGCATATGGGGGCCCCATATGAGCTCTTGAAACGGGCCCCCAGATCATTAACACATTAACCGCCAAGAACGTAGTCCTACGGTCCGTTAAATCCAACTGTTAAGCGCCGAGACCGCAGCCCTACGGGCTGCGGTCTTTTCGCGCATGCGCGGTCCGGGTGCACTTTCGGATTTTTTTTGATCCACTTCCGTTTCCGGTTTGATGACCGGAAACGGAATTATTTGGGATCCGGTTTTGACGATCACGCCCGCTCCCATTCTACAGACGAAACTGAAACTCAATTCTCTTCCTGTAGTTTTTTCTCCTCGCATTTCACTGTTTAACGTAATCCGCTCTAACTACAACATGGATACCCCGTTTGACACGCGATCTTCACTGGGAGATACAGGGAGATCTCGCGGATGTAAACAGACCGGCTCAATCTCAATCTTAAGGATTTTAACAAGATCTATGGCGACATGAAAAAAACAAAAAAACAACAAAAACACCTTGGCACTGGTGAGTACATTATGAGATTAACCTCTGGCGGTCGATGTGTTAAGGCCGCCCCTGCGCCAAATGTATACCCCAGCACAACTTTCCTGCATACAGTATAGTCACGATTTTTACTACATATTTATTTTACGATTTTACCAAGACTGTATCATGGCTGGGTTGGTTATTTGATTTAACAGCTTCCACCCGTAATGCTGCAAAGACAAGCTGCACCCTGCCGTTTCAGTGATGTTTTAATGTGGAGCACCTGCAGTGAGGTTCATCCTGTCTCGCCCTTCTCCTGTTTAATAACTGCAGGAGTTAGAACATTCTGATGAAACTGTTGCACTTTTGCCCAGGGCAGAGTGCTTGATTTGATGTTGGTGCGTGTCAGAATTCTTTCTCATTACTGATGGATCGTGTAAACAGGATGTCTCGTGATCATTTTATTTAGCACATATATAAATATGTTTTGGGGGGGAATTTGGATGTGTTTAATATTGATTTATTTTAATTGGGAACGAAAAAAAATTGGCCTGTGTAATAGGGCTGGTAACTTTCCTCAGAAATTATATTCGAATATTGGTCTTAAAAATTGGCAGATATTTGAATATATTCGAATATTATTATTATTATTATTATTATTAAAAAAAGAATTAAATGATTAATTATTTGTTTATTTGGCAGGGACAATACAAAAAACAATGTATCAAATGTTCGGATCCAATAATACATTGTTTTTTGTATTGTTCTTGTCAAATAAACATGGGGAAAAAATGTAATATTAATTTTCATATTCGAATATACATATTTCCCCCATATTCGAGGAATATTCGAAATTCGAATATTAATTTACCAGCCCTACTGTGTAACCACGGCTGACGTCTCCCTCCCCTCACTCATATGGCCACTCAGACCCCAATTGCCTACCACCTGGTCCTGCACTCGCAAAACAGAGCTGTTGTCATTTCTGATACAGATTGATATGGCTTTCATCTGCCCTAGGACAGACAGCAGTCTGGGGTATCTGGTATATCATATTCCAATCCTTTATTTACCCTGGGTCATGGTGGCAGTGCTAAAATGACCCAAGAGGGTGATAAGCTGTATCAAGCCCCCAGGACTGGTAACTGTTATCAGCCCCTTGGGCTGATATGGGCGGCCATAGCTGACCTAAAGCAGTGGTGTGAAGTAACTAAGTACATTTACTCAAGTACTGTGCTTAAGTACAATTTTGAGGTACTTGTACTTAAGTGGAATATTTCATATTTTCAGTACTTTTACTTCTATACTCCACTACATCTCAGTGGCAAATATTGTTCTTTTACTCCACTACAATTATTTGAAAACTTTAGTTACTTGATTTTGATTATTATTACAAAACATACATTAACCACTTAAGCCCTATATACATTTCGGCCATTTGAAAATAGCCAATCTACAAGCTCACAATGCGTCGCTATTGTGAGTTTGTAGATCTGCTATTTTCGAAAGATTTTTATACCTTTTATACATTTGAAAACTTGTGAAATGGGACATTCTGCATCATGAGTACTTTTACTTTTGGTACTTTAAGTACATTTTGATACCAATACTTTTCACTCAAGTACATTTTTAATTCTGGGCTTTTACTTGTAACAGAGTACTTCTACATTGCAGTAGTGATACTTTTACTTAAGTAAAACATTTGAGTACTTTTTCCACCACTGACCTAAAGTGCCGTCGCGCATTGAATCACCGCGAGCGACTCGCCGCAGAAGAATGTCAGTGTGACGAAAATTGGGCCACCAAACACGGTCGCTGTGGATGGTTTAATAGAATTTACGGCTGAAGAGACACTGGGCTTAAATATGAACCAAAAACACAGAGCAGTAACACAACATATTTGACAATTCAAACAATGGCTTGGTACCAACTATAGGCTGATGCCCACAAGCATCACCTGCCATGTTCCCAGCCAACTCCATCCCTCTCCACATAACTGTCGGTGAATCCCAGCAGGACTATACCGTTTTATTTGCCCGGGCAGTGTCTCATTGGCGGTAATGTGCATTATTTTACACTTTGACTATTCAAAAATAGCAGATCTACAAGCTCGTAGCGCTGCACCGAGTGCCGCGCTACGAGCTTGTAGATCTGCTATTTTTGAAAAATCGTGAAAATGTGTGAAAATCTTTGAATATATATTCTTTTAAAGCCAACATTTTTAACTCAAATCTTTCTGGGGGTCCCTGGATCAAAATATTTTGAGATGGCGGTCCACGGTCAAATACATATCATTTTGAGGGTCCTTGACATGAAAAAGTTTGAGAATCACTGATATAGAAACATATGTTTCTCAGAATACTGTTGGGATTTAGAAGACATTTGTAGAATCGGCCTCAGACCTGAGGCCGATTCTACAAATGTCTTCTAAATCCTTACGGTTTTCTGAAAAACTTATGTTTCTATATCAGTGATTCTCAAACTTTTTCATGTCAAGGAAGGACCCCCAAAATGATATGTATTTGACCACCAACCCCGGTCTCAAAATATGTTGTTCCAGGGACCCCCAGAAGCAAAGATTTTAGTTAAAAATGTTCGCGCTAAAACATATTTAATTTATATTCAAATATTTGCTCATGGCGTGGTACAAAGCTGTTTTTGAATAGTCGAATAGTCTTTTTTAAATAAAATCTAAAATGATACAGATGCTTTCTAGGTTTTAATGGGTTAACCCTACAGTATATACTTAGTTAACTGGTGTCCCTATTGGTACTTGGTCCCCTCCGTCTTCCCCTCTACACCAAATATCTTGCCAAAAATAGCTGCTCTAAAAGCTCACAAAACGTTGTTGCGACGCGTTGCCACCTTGTAGATGCTGTTTTTGTCAACAGCATTATGACATGCCCAGAATAGGGCCATTACGGTTCATGTTGTTAAACAAAAGTGTCGATCAAGTGCTGTTTTCTTGTGTATGTGAATAAATAAGTGCTAATTATATGTGATGTACAAATTACCACCTGGCAGGTGATAAGCCTGTTAAGGGGGTCAAGTTATGTAATACTGTACAGTATATACTATACTGTAGGTCACTTATAAACTGGGTGGTAGTTCCTACTTGAGCCTTGGTTATTCTTAAAAGAAAATCTGTCTGCTGATTGAGGATTTTTGAAGGTGGACATAATTATTATGAATTAGGGCCATGACTGTACATAATAATCCTCCTAAAAACAGGCAGATCAACTATACATCATGCTCTAAATGGGGTCAGACAACACCGCATAGGACAGGACAGTGTTAAGATATATTATTTCGAACACCAGAATGTTTGTGTGTTACTTTTTAAACTGATGCTAAATCCACGTTATAAAGTAATAAAGACAAAGACTGGTATTTATTTTTGCTCTGAAAATGGCATTTAACGAAATAAATTCAACTCGCAACCGCAAGGCTTGGTTTCAGCGTTGCCCACAGAGGCCATTTAACCTTATTCAAAAATGTCTCAATACAATATTAGATAGATGCATTTATTCATGTTGTTTATCTTCCGCAGACAGATGTCTTAACAGATACGGTGGAGGTTTGGGGGAAAACATGAAAGTGATGAAAGATGAATATCACTCTCTCTGTGCTTTTATGGAAGTGAACAAACTTGTTCCCTTTTGTTAATAACATTGACTAAAATAAACCGTGTTCCTCCTTCGCGGACTATTGGGTTGCAGCCAGTGCTGCCAGATTCTGTGAGAGAAACAAGCAACAAGGTCTAGGAAAACCAGCCCAAAAGAACCGACTATGGGCCACATGAGCACTTTAACATATACATCAGCTATTTGAAAATAGCAGATCTACAAGCTCACAACACGTCGCGATGCGACGCGTTGTGAGCTTGTAGATCGGCTATTTTCAAATAAGATATTGCAGGAAAATTATAATAAGCAGATCTGGCAACCCTGGTTGCAGCCTGACCCTAAACACGAGGAAGGCTTTCTAGGATATGGCCAACCAGGTTGTGTGTGTGTGGGGCTTGGGGGGGGGGGGGGGGGGGGCGGAGGGGCGAGGGGCAGGGCTTTCATCCCAGTTGTTCTTCAAGAAAAATGCAACAGCAGTAACAGATCCATCATTATGTACTATACCAGCCCCCTAAGAGACCTGGCAAAGAAAGGGAGCTGTCATAACTAGGCGGCTGTGAGCGCGGGGAGAAATGGTTTCTCGGTGTCACAAAGCAAATTCCTTGTAATTGTCTGATGGCCGAGTCCCTCCATCTTTGTCTTATTTGACCCAGAGCTGCTGCGGCGCCGCGGCCACCCATCTACGTCACTCCCGAACTCATTATAGACTTTTAACCCATTTAGACCGGGCAAAGAATCTGTGTCATTTTTTATTTTTTGTGATTTCTTTGGCTATTCAAAAATAGCAGATATACAAGCTCGTAGTGCGGCACCGAGTGCCGCACTACGAGCTTGTAGATCTGCTATTTTTTTTGAAAAATCGTACAAATGTGTGCAAATCTTTGAATATGTATATTTTTTCAAGCGAGCATCTTTAACTAAAATATTTTCTTCTGGGGGGTGGGGCGGGGGTCCCTAGTACAAAATATTTTCAGATGGCGGTCCGCGGCCAAATACATATAATTTTGGGGGTCCTTCCTTGACGTGAAACAGTTTGAGCACCACTGATATATAGCAACTTATGTTCTTTTCAAAAAACTGTTTGGATTTTAGAAGACATTAGAATCCCCAGAAGCAAAGATTTGTGTTACAAATGTTCACTTTAAAAAATATATAAAATATATATATATATATGATATTTTTTCAAAAATAGCAGATCTACAAGCTTGTGCCGCGCTATGAGCTTGTATATCTGCTATTTTTTTGAATAGCCCAAAGAAATCTTTAAAATGACACGGATGCGTTCCCGGTCTTAAAGGGTTAATATATCTCCCCGTCAAAGACGATTTTCAATATGTTAAATAGAAATCCAGCGGGACCGACTTCTCAAGGACAGTGAGCAGACTGCCCTCTGGCTGCTGGCCAGGCTGCTCTGGCAGAGTGCTTCTAAATTAACCCATTTAGACCGGGAACGCGTCTGTGTGTCCTTTTTAAGATGTCGTTGGGCTATTAAAAAATAGCAGATATGCAAGCTCATAGCGCGGCACCGAGTGCCGCGCTATGAGCTTGTAGATCTGCTATTTTTGAAAGACATTTTGTGCAATCTTGTGCATCTTTGAATATATATATCTTTAAAGCAAACATTTGTAACTCAAATCTTTGCTTCTGGGGATTTCTGGAACAACACATTTTTATATTTTTTATATTTTTTTATATTTTTATATTTTTATATTTTTATATTTTTATATTTTTATATTTTTATATTTTTATATTTTTATATTTTTATATTTTTACATTTTTTATGTAAAAAAAAAAAAAAAGATTTAGAAAACATTTTTAGAATCTGCCTCAGTTCTTAATGGATTAACCGTTTCTCCACATCGGCTCTAGAGAAAGGACTTATGGAGCTTGGAGTTGGTGGCCCCCAAGTGTTTAGGCCAACGTATGCAACGGCGTTACAAAGAACAGGCTTAACAAATCAGGCTAGATTGCTTCCCGGGCGTCCGTACCTTCCACGCGGGGATACGCACGGGGGTATCGGGAGACTCCCCGTACATCTGTGGCCGCGCAGACGACCCTCCAGCTGCGGGTAGTTAGTCCAGAATCTGCACTTAGGTAATTATCTTCACTCCCCTGTTGTTTCAAAGTAGAGAATTGGCTTTTGAAAGCTGCCAGTCGCTGTAGGCTGGCTCCAGAGTGGTTGCGTGCATGTGGACGTATTATAGTTATAATGAAGGGCGAAAATAGAATGGAAGAGAACCCTTTTTTAGATATTTTTGGGGGGGATTTTTATGCCTTTTTTGATAGTATATTAGGTAGACAGGAAATGGGGAGAGAGAGATGAGGAGTAACACGCGGAAAAGGCAGTCGGGATCGGGACTCGAACCCGCGACACACTGTCAGGCAATAGCCTGGAAACCAGACTAAACTGCCAGTGCAAAAAAAAAAAAAAAATGCCCTCAGCAGATATGGTCTGGCCCCACTCGGTTGTGATTGGATTTCGCTGCTGTGGGTTGTGGGTCGCCAATCAGGGGCCAGTATGCAAATGTGGGGGCGGGTTTATCACCATCACCATTTTTTTTAAGTCAGCCACTTGGAAATGCAGGTTCCAAACAGAGATTCCAGACTAATATCTATACGCAGTGATATTAGTCTGGCCATGCCAGTGCTAGTCAGGCAATATTGGAGCGTAGGCAGCAGTCAGGGCACCTTTTTTTTTATGTTAAAAATTAAAAGCCACCAAAAGAGGTGAAAATACTGTAGCAGCAGTCCAAAGAAAATGAAAAAAATATATATATCTGAGCGAAAAGTCTTGCTTTTTTTTACGTGCGTCTATTTCCACCTCTTTTTGTGGTTTTTAATATTTAATATTGACTCTAGCTGAGCACCCACGGCCAAGGATGAGGTCCCATCTGCTCCACATCCAAACTTTGTAATATGTGCCCCTCTGAAATAGACACATATTCACTTTTATATTGGAGGAAAAAAACGGATACAAACTCTGCATTCATTACAGTTCATCCATACAAAAAAAAATTCTAATTTCTGAGGCTCAATTAAATGTGTCCTCCATAGAGTCATGTGTTTTCCTCTTGTTGATAGTAGTAATAATAATAACTAGAAAATGTGCTCCTCGGAGCACAAGTCTCCGCCAGCAGACCTGTGCCATCGTTTTTTTGTCATTTAGGGATTCTTTGTCTCTGTTTAGTGTTCTTTGTCTCTGTTTCTTAGCTTTGGCCTTCTGCGCCTTTGCTTCTTCATCAGGTTTCAGACGATGATTTACTGCTTCTTCAATTTGCGTAATATTTATTACGCATGATATATTATATTACATGAAACTTGACCAATGTTAGGTGTTCTCAGAGGGACACACGCACAGACGGGTGATTTGTACTGGAAGGTACTGTTCCAATCAAGACTGATTGATCCTGTCTTACCTCACTTCAAAAACATACATGGCTTTTTGAAGTGACACACCTATTTATAGGATTTTATTTCGTCATGTGTCCCTCTAGCCAATCAAAAGCATTGGTTGAATATTGCTTGACCAATGTTAGCTTGGCTAGGAGGGAGGTGAACACACAGCGGGACGAATCGAAAATATACTCTCCGCCTCCGGCGGAGACAATAATAATAATAATAATAATGATAATAATAATAATAATACTTTATGTATTATTATTATTACAGATTGTCAGGAATATGTGACCTGTTCAAAGACAGTTGATCAAAAACATCACACGATAATAATATTATTTTTATAGAAACATTGATTCATAATGGATGGGTTTTTAAAAGGTGATTCTATTCCAGGCATTGAAAACAAAAAGCATAAGCAACTAGAAAATGTGCTCCTCGGAGCACAAGTCTCCGCCAGCGGACCCGTGCTATTTTAATCAAATGAAATCACCTACCCTATCTTTAACCATAGTTCTCTAGGAATGTTCTAATTTCATAATATCATCATCATAATGCAAAAGGCGTTGGTTAAAATATTTTCTCTGTGTGATGTCTTTTTCTCTTTCTGTTTTTAAACCACCACGGCCATAAGGGTACTTTGATGGATTTGCCAATTCTTCAAACTTGTCGTCTAGATAGAATGCGCGTGGTTTTTGGTGTTCTGCAGGGGCGACTGAATATGTAGTGTCTTTCAGATTTACTGATGGCGTTCTCATCCTTAGAAGCGGTCAGTTGACACACCTATTTATAGAATTGTATTTCGTCATGCATCCCTCATGCATCCCTCTAGCCAATCAAAGGCATTGGTGTCAACATATTAACACGTATTAAGACTTCGGCCTTGTTGTGGGATCAATTCAACTCTATAGTCCTCTTCTGTGTTACTGTTGTAGATGAGTATGCTTTCTTAGCTTTGGCCTTCTGCACCTTTGCTTGACCAATGTTAGGTGTTCTCAAAGGGACACACACACGCACGGACGGGTGATTTGGACTAGAAGATACTGTTCCAATCAAGACTGATTGATCCTGTCTTACCTCGCTTCAAAAACGTAAACGGCTTTTTGAAGTGACACACCTATTTATAGGATTGTATTTCGTCATGCGTCCCTCTAGCCAATCAGAGACATTGATGTCAACATATTGACACGTATTAAGAGTTCGGCTTTGTTGTGGGATCATTTCAACTCTAGTCCTCTTCTACGTTACAATTGTGGATGAGTATGCTTTCTTAGCTTTGGCCTTCTGCGCCTTTGCTTGACCAATGTTAGGTGTTCTCAGAGGGAAACACACACGCACAGACGGGTGACTTGGACTTACTGAAGGTACTGTTCCAATCAAGTCTGATTGATCCTGTTTTACCTCACTTCAAAAAGTAGGTGCTTTTTGAAGTGACACACCTATTTATAGAATTTTATTTCGTCACGCGTCCCTCTAGCCAATCAGAGGCATTGGTGTCGACAAATTGACACGTGTCACGTGGAGCTTGCCCAATGTTAGCTTGGCTAACAATGTTTGCTCACACAAAGCGAAAACATATTCTCCACCTTCGGCGGAGACAATAATACAAGGAAATATAATGAGCATTAGGTATGCTGAGCTTTTAATTGTATTATGTATCCTTTGTGCTGAAGTAAAATAACAATGCTTGCATTAATACACTATAAGAAACATCAGATTTGTACATTTACAACTACAGTATAAGATACAGTGTGATAGCAATCGAAAGCTTCTTATAGTTAAATGCATCTTGGGACTCAGATCATGTTCACATCAAGCTTAAATCACAGGGGTAAATGTTGTCTGAATGCATTTAAAATAGTTTGTAATTCTATCATGAGAGAGGCCCCCTGCTGGCTCTCACTTTTCAACAATGAGCTCATAAGTATGTGATGTGTCCTATGACATCACACTGTAGTATGTGATGTGTCCTATGACATCACACTGTAGTATGTGATGTGTCCTATGACATCACACTGTAGTATGTGATGTGTCCTATGACATCACACTGTGCTGCCAACACCACGGGGGGTTGAACACGTTCCAAACTGGGATGAAGGTTGACTTCATTTCACATTGTTGTGCAAATAGACTGAAAAGAACTGGCCTGGTTAACATCGCCAGCTGGACAACGGCTCAATTGTAAACTCTCCAAAGTCATCCAAGTTCCCGGGGTCCGCCATCTTCAACAACCTCACTTCAGTTGAAAACATTGTTGCTTAATCACACACGGCCAACAAAGACAGTTTCATCCCGCAGCAACAGACTAACCTCAACCCTCGCAACCTCTCTTAGCCCACTTCTACCGCGCATACCCACAAGTGTCCGCATGCCGAGTCGCGATTGGCTATTGGGCCGCCCGGCTGCACGATATGTCACGGTGAAGAAAAGGGCAGGAGGAATTGCTGTCTACGAGCACCTGTTCTATAAACGTTCCTCTGGGAGACAGCCTTGGTCCATTAAGCTCATCAACCACATAAACAGCTTCTTCCTGAGAGCCATCACGGCACGCAGCCCCCTTTCTGCCCTCCTGAACACCCACACAGCGTCTACATGGGTCCAGCATGTCCTGGAAAACATTGAAACACTGGAATGTTGTCGCATGGTTTTCCAAGTCATGGAAAATAAATGGAAAATGACGAAATAATCCGTAAATCCTGGAAAATACGTTGTCCTGGAAACCAGTGATGGAAGAAGTACTCACATGTTTTACTTAAGTAAAAGTATCAATACTGCAATGTACTCTGTTAGTATAAATCCCGTATTCAAAATGTACTTGAGTAAAAGTACAATACTGTCGGCATCAAAATATACTTATAGTACCAAAAGTAGTAATCATTGTGCAAGTTCAAAATGTATAGAAAATATTTAGAAAATAGCCGATCTACAAGCTCACAATGATTCACATCACGACACATTGTGAGCATGTAGATCTGCTTTTTCCAAGTGGCTGAAATATATATACGGCTGAAGTGGGTATTGTATTTTGTAATCATAATACAAATCTACAAAGTACAGTAACTAGTAACTAAAGTTTTTCATACAATTGTTGTGAAGTAAAAGTATATTATTTCCCTCTGAGATATAGTGGGGTAGATGTAAAAGTATTGACATTTTTAAATACTGAAGAAAGTAAAAAAAATACCTCAAAATTCTACTTAAGTACAGTACTTGAGTACACTTACTTAGATACTTTACACCACCGCTGGAAACTATTCTGTGTGAAATAATAAGTGATGACTGCAGATTACAGATTGTGTGTGTGTGTGTGTGTGTGTGCGTGTGTGTGCGTGTGCGTGCTCGTGTGCGTGCGTGCGTGTGTGAGAGAAATGCTGAGATGACATGAGAATACACATGTGTACTGATATATATGTTTTTCCTCTTTCATAGACAACAGCTTGCCCCTTGTGAGGCTGCAGTGACCGTCCTTGGTTATGGTCAATTCAAAAGCACGGCAAGTAATTACTGGACAGGAGTCCATACAAATGGAACCTACCATATCTTCATAGGTGGTCTGCCATCTAGATATCAGCCTAAACAGGTGAGACTGATGGAATTTCTCTTATCTCAACTGATAATAGTTACTGTAAAGCTGCACTATGTAACTTTCCTCGGATTTGAAATGGGTTTCCTGCCCAAGTGCTAAATGCTTTTTACCATTGAGCTAAAAGAGCCTGCCTGCTTGCTCAGGAGATAAATTGAATCTTGACCATTAGATAAAAATTCGTGTCAGATCCTGTGTCTAGGTGAGACATGACCCTTGACACGATCTAAATGTCTCAATAGAAAAGCAGGGAGAGAACATACAACCACCCCAATTGTATAAGTTATAATGTATTAACATACTCTACCATACAGATTGGACAAAATTACTTTATGCATACAAAAAAGTTACATAGTAACGGTAAAATTAAAAAAAAAAAAAATGTCCATTTCAGAGATATTTCGGTTTTGATGTGTTTCAAGGGTGCGTTTTGAAATTGCGCACCGGAGCGACACTCGCCTATTAGTTTGTATCGGCCAGTGCGCTCACAGTGCTGTATCTCCGAACGCACCCAAAACGTGAATAATTTCCCCCATAGAGAGCCAAACCTTTCCACAACTATACTGGATGCATTGAGATGATTGAAATCAACAAGCGGAAGGGATTCTACAGATCCAGTGCCATTTTCAGCAACAACGTTGGGAACTGCAGGTACAGTAATTTGATTCTCAAAGTTATTGGTGCTATAAGGTTTCCTATTTTAGTAGTCTTTTTTTTTCATTCCAGTACAGTTGGTTCTTACAGTAATATGTTCAGTCATCTGCACCACATGCAGATACTGTACGCCTACGGGCCCTGTGCGCACCAACTCCCTAATGCCCGGAAAAAGTCCTTAACCCATTGAGACCTGAAGCCGATTCTACATGTCTCCTAAATCTCAACAGTATTCTGAAAAACGTATGTTTCTATATCAGTGGTGCTCAATCTTTTTCACGTCAAGGACCCCCAAAATTATATGTATTTGGCCGCAGACCCCCATCAAAATATTTTGTTCCAGGGACCCCCAGAAGCAAAGATTTGAGTTAAAAATGTTCGCTTTAAAAATATATATATTCAAAGATTTGCACACATTTTCAAGATTTTTCAAAAATAGCAGATCTACAAGCTCGTAGCGCGGCACTCGGTGCCGCGCTATGAGCTTGTATATCTGCTATTTTTGAATAGCCAAAGTGTAAAATAATGCTTTTTAGCTCAAATCCAAAAAATGACACAGTTCCAGGTCTTAATGGGTTAATAAAATGTTTCATACTATTTATGGTACAGCGTGCACATTATGCTGAGTTAGATGATTTAGTGATCCAAGGGCCCCCAAAGTAGAAGGCTAATTATCTTCTACATTGCAATCGAACAAAAATCATCATGTCGACTTAACCCTTATCAATGGATTGTACTGTAAAATGGATCTAGTTAACAAATCTGTTCATTCTTCAGTGCACGGCCGGCCACTGATGCAAAACTCTAAAATCATCAGATTTACACATAACATCACATGCACACTACCGGCTACCATGGGAACATTAGCATTAACCACCAGTGGTGGAAAGTAACTAAGTACATTTACTTAAGTACTGTACTTTAGTACAATTTTGAGGTACTGTATTTGTACTTTACTTGAGTATCTCCAATTTCCAATACTTTTACTTAACTCCACTACATCTCAGAGGCAAATATTGTACTTTTACTCTTACTAAGTAGTACTTTTACTCTTTTACTATTTGAAAACTTAAGTTACTATTTACTTTTCAGATATAAATTTGCGATGCGTTGTGAGCTTGTAGATCTGCTATTTTCAAATATTTTAGTACTTTTACTTTTAGTACTTTAAGTACATTTTGATGCCAATACTTTAGTACTTTTACTCAAGTCAATTTGGAATTCTGGACTTTTACTTGTAACAGAGTATTTCTATATTGCAGTATTGGTACTTTTACTTAAGTAATGAATTTGAGTACTTTTTCCACCACTGACCACTTAGACCCTACTTTGTTGGCTGGGGGTACTTGAGTCCTTTTGATCTCTACACAAAATAAAAAAAATGGCCGATCTACAAGCACACAAACACGTCGCACCGTGAGCTTGTAGATCTGCTATTTTTTTAACAAACAAAAAATATAAAATACAAATCAAACAAAACAAAACCTATAATCATATGCCCTAAATAGCGATGCCAGGTTGAAAGTGATTAAGCCAAGACCATCAGTATTCCTTGTGCACATGTGGTCTTTATTTACTTTACTTATTTTGCCTGGCCTACTTGTTGTCAATTAGTTGTACGAGCTCTTGTCTTATTGGATCTTGTTTATTCGATACACTTATTTGTTTTAGCTCTTGCTCATTTTATTTTCCTATTTTGTCTCATCTGTTTATGAAAGTAGGCAGCTGATATATTGCACTTTTACTTTAGCGCTAGGTATACTCTTAGTTGCTTGTTTTAGAAGGGAATGCACTTAATGCTTCTGACGATTAGTAGTTTTGTTCCCTACCTATGTTGAATGTACTTATTGTAAGTCGCTTTGGATAAAAGCGTCTGCTAAATGACTGTAATGTAATGTCTTCGTGTGCACGATTCTGTTGTCTGAAAGTATGGGAACTGTTCAAAAATGTTTGCTGATATCGTTTTTGCATAGCTACTGTTACACCACAGCAGTGGTGGAAAGTAACTAAGTACATTTACTTAAGTACTGTACTTAAGTACAATTTTGAGGTATTTGTACTTTACTTGAGTATTTCCAATTTCCAATACTTTTACTTCTACTCCACTACATCTCAGAGGCAAATATTGTACTTTTACTCCACTACAATTACTTGAAAACTTTAGTTACTAGTTACTTTTCAGATATAAACCATTTCAGATTTCACATACATTAACCACTTTAGCCCTATTTTATACCTAGGCTATTTGAAAATAGCCGATCTACAAGCTCACAACGCGTCGCATCGCGACGCGTTGTGAGCTTGTAGATCTGCTATTTTCAAATATTTAGTACTTTTACTTTTGGTACTTTAAGTACATTTTGATGCCAATACTTTTGTACTTTTACTCAAGTAAATTTTGAATTCTGGACTTTTACTTGTAACAGAGTATTTTTATATTGCAGTATTGGTACTTTTACTTAAGTAAAGAATTTGAGTACTTTTTCCACCACTGCTGTTACACCACAGTGGCCTCTGCCTCTTGGCTAATTGCTCGTCCTCCCCGTTTGGCAGAGCGAACGCGTCCGCAGCAGCTCCCACGTCGTCGGCGCCAGAACCGACTCGGCCCGGCCCGCCACATCTCTGTCGCGATGGACTCTGCCGCAACGGAGGGACATGTCGACGTCTAGAGCTGCCTGGAGGAGGAGGAGCCCGGCCTTTCTGTGACTGTCCCCTCCACTTCACCGGGACCTTCTGTGAGAAAGGTAGGTTTTGAAAAGTTTGGGGGAATGTTTTTTTTTCTTTTTTCTTTTTTTTTTTGGAGCTGACAGTCCCCTCTTTATTTTGTCCTCGCTAAGGCCTTTTAGGAATAAATTATGTTTTTTTTTTCTTCTTCTTTTAAAGCTACTGTACTGCAGTGGTGGAAAGTAACTAAGTACATTTACTCAAGTACTGTACTTAAGTACAATTTTGAGGTATTTGTACTTTACTTGAGTATTTCCAATTTCCAATACTTTTACTTCTACTCCACTACATCTCAGAGGCAAATATTGTACTTTTTACTCCACTACAATTATTTGAAAACTTTAGTTACTAGTTACTTTTCAGATATAAACTATGATATAATGAAACATACATTAACCACTTTAGCCATATTTTATACCTAGGCTATTTGAAAATAGCAGATCTACAAGCTCACAACGCGTCGCATCGCGACGCGTTGTGAGCTTGTAGATCGGCTATTTTCAAATATTTAGTACTTTTACTTTTGGTACTTTAAGTACATTTTGATGCCAATACTTTTGTACTTTTACTCAAGTAAATTTTTTATTTCTGACTTTTACTTGTAACAGAGTATTTTTATATTGCAGTATTGGTACTTTTACTTAAGTAAAGAATTTGAGTACTTTTTCCACCACTGCTGTACTGTGACCTCCATAGTGGTATCATCAAGAGCCAGCCAACAAATTACGGTTCTTAATATTATGCTGAGCTGCTCTGGGGTAATGGCTTTCACTATGAGAGAAAAAAAGAGCGAGACTGCATTAGGAATTTTGAGTGATGTAAATTATTCAGGATATGATTAATGAAATGAGAGATCCATATAAGAAGGCTGTGAGCCATCGCTGTTGTATCGCTGTTCACCCACACCACTCCTTTGCCAATGAGAACATGACCTTGCCACGTAGTCGTTCAGCATTAAGCTAGTAGTAGTCACCCCAGTCCCCATGGGGCCGACCGCTGGCATAAACACGATGGGTATTTTTAACCCAACTCTCTCAGTGCCACACAACGAGATATCCCGAGTTTTTTCTGAATGCCCTCAGTGCCAAAACGAGAGATCCCGAGTAAAAAAAAAATATATATATTTTTTTTTTTTTTATTTAAAACATTTTTTGGGGGGGGGAAATGTTCAGAACCCAAGATATCATTGTCTGAAGATTTGCAGCTCCATCCACTCTTTGTTTAACTCATAACTGAAAAAGTCTGTATCTCGCTTCCTAAGCACTTTTTTTTTTACTTGCTATTGCTATTGTATGAACATATTTTTTTATTTCATTGGCACTGAGAGAGTTAAGACCTGGAACGCATCTGTGTCACTTTTTGATTTGAGCTAAAAAGCATTATTTTACACTTTGGCTATTCAAAAATAGCAGATATACAAGCTCATAGCGCGGCACTGAGTGCCGCGCTATGAGCTTTTTTCAAAAATCGTGACAATGTGTGCAAATCTTTGAATATATACAAGTAAGACGCGCGAACGCTGGAAGCGAACGCAGCTCGAAAATAACAATAAGAAGAATCGAAAGGAATTAGAAATTGTAGAGAAGTTGGTGGTACAGTGAAATTAGTGAGAACAGGGCCGCCAGAAGAGTTTGTGAAATGTGTTTGGTTTAAGCATGTTGCAGGCTATTTTGTGTATTTTAATCAGAGCATCGTCTACATTCCTGGTGGTGCACTCTGGCGCACTCTGGCGGCTGCTTACAGGCAGTGCACGCAAGTGAGTCACATGGGGGCGCGAGCCAATGAGAGCATGAACACAGAGACACACACGGACAGAGACACACACAACCCGAGCACAGTTGCACAGTAAGCTCCACTTGGGCGGAGGCGCGGCTTTGCCGCGCCTCCTTCCGCGCCTCCTTCCGCGCCTCCTTCCGCGTTCGCAATTATTTTAAAGCGATTTTTTTTTACTCAAATCTTTGCTTCTGGGGGGTCCCTGGAACAAAATATTTTGAGATGGGGGTCTGCGGCCAAATTCGTGTCGTTTTGGGGGTCCTTGAGCAAAAGTTTTGAGCACCACTGACATAGGGGGGCCTGAGGGGGCCTGGCACCCTCAGTTTCAAATTGTGCCCCCTCAGTTTATTTAGCAAAAAAGAAGAAAAAAATATAATACTTTTTTTGATAAAAAATCGGTAAAATCAGGCAAAAATAAGAATTAAATAACATGAGCCTAACCTAACCCTAACCCTAAAACCGAAATAAAGTAACAAAAAACGCCACTCGTATAAAAATAGAATTGGGTCAAAAACGGTCCGGACCGTTTTCGGCACTTCTCTTTTGGATCCTCAAAAAACGGTCCGGACCGTTTATGGCACTCGATGTGTTAAAACATATATAAACATGCAGTTGAACGCAATATAACTGACACACCAACTGCATAATTGAAGCAACTAACTTCATGGAATGCAGTGAGCAGACGGAGACTGCAAGATGAACAGCGTTCAAATAAAGTTAGTCATCTCTCACCTGTCTTTATGAAGATGTTTTCCATTGCCTTGTGGTTTCCTGGTTGTCAATTAAAGTTTCAGAGCAAAGTTTGACGTCAAGCCCTTCAACATGAAAGTGAAACTTAACTGGGAGTGGGATTTATAGATAACAAAGCCGCCTATCCCCTGCCTTGGAAGTTAATATAGATTTCATGGCGGCTTTTTCTGTCAAGCTAAATTGGCAGAGTATGTGGCTCATAATTATCCCATCAGAAACCTAAAGCCTGGCACATCCACTTCATTTGAAGGCCTGCGTCCGTCACTCGTGGCGCACATGGGCATTAACTCGCTTTTTTTACCCACCCCATCCTTTGTAACAGTAGTTTATACAGTCGTCTACCTGTTGTTTGTACAATAGTTCACTTCTGTAGTGCTCACTTTATTTATTTGGAATATTTTGCACTTTTATTTTGATGTTTTGTTGTTGTCATATACAACATATAACATATTTTGGTTTGTTGCCTTAATAGCTTATTGTAAATATGTTGACTTTATCAGTTATTATTTTGAATACTTTTCAATATACTTTAATATTGGTTTCAAATAAAGGAGAGATTCGCTGATCTCTTACACGCACACGCACGCACGCACACGCACGCACGCACGCACGCGCACACACACACACACACACACACACACACACACGCACACACGGACACACGCAGTGCAATTTCCACTACTCTGCTCCAAACCAAGCCAGTCAAACTCAATACAAGTTCCTGTCGTAGAAATGTGGTGTGTGTGTGTGTGTGTGTGTGTGTGTGCGTGTTTGTGTGCGTGCACAAGTGTGTTTATTCGTTATGAGCAGCAATGTGATTTGGTGGATGCAGGGGACTGTTTTTGGGGCCACAAGCAAAAACTGTTTAGGGCCACCGAAATGTTTGGGCCGGCGCTGCCCATCCCCACCCAAAAACGTATTGTCGCTGTTCGGCGGAAACCTTTTCCAAAACTGTTGCTTTTCAGGAAATGGAAAACAGAACCAGTGTTCCAATAGATCCAATGTATAGTTATTATTTAGGCATAAGCTCATGTAAAAACTTTGGTCATTGGTTAAATATTTATAAAACCCACAGACAGACTTAACCACTTTCAACCTGGAGTCCTTATTTGGGCATGTTATCGTAGGCGAAAATGTTCAGAAATGTTTGAAAATAAAAACAACAGGTGAATCTCACAACATGTCACTTTGCAATGCCTTGTGAACTTGTAGATCGGCGTACTTTGTTATACTTTTGTGTGACTCTTGTCATGCGACAAAGTACAAAATAGGCCATTCGATCATTTATGAAAAAAAAATGTATGGTGATGCAAGGTTTCTGCCGTCAGCGACAATATATGTACATTTGGAATCGGAAGAAAAGACAGTAAAATATGAATTCTTTGTTGTAACTCTAAAGATATCTCATGCTGTTCGTTAACAGCGGTGCCTCTATGCAGCACTGCCATCCGTGTGCGGCACACTGCCCTGTCCTGCATTGTGGTAACACAAGGACCTTCAGGCGCTTTGGTTTTGTCCAGTCAGCGCTAATTATCAGCCATGTTAGGCTGTACAGCTATGGTATTATTTTTTATGTAAAGTTGTATAATAATCCTTTAACCCATTAAGACCTGGAACTGTGTCATTTTTTGATTTGAGCTAAAAAGCATTATTTTACACTTTGGGCTATTCAAAAATAGCAGATCTACAAGCTCATTTTTGAAAAATCGTGAAAATGTGTGCAAATCTTTGGAATATATATATTTTTAAAGCGAACATTTTTAACTCAAATCGTTGCTTCTGGGGGTCCCTGATACAAAATATTTTGATGGGGGTCCGTGGCCAAAAACATATAATTCTGGGGGTCCTTGACATGAAAAAGATTGAGCACCACTGATATAGAAACATACGTTTTTCAGAAAACTGTTGAGATTTAGGAGACATGTCAGGTCCTAAAGGGTTAATTACGCTAATAGCCAGTTCACTGCACTTTCCCCCACCTTCAGCGACCGAGCACATATTGTCAGTAATCCGTTCCAAAAGCCTCGAAGGGGAATTGTCCTATATATATAGCCTTATTGACTAGGGGCAGTGGTTCTCAACCTTCTCAGGCCGTGACCCCCCCAAAATGATCATGTTTGAGCTGGGGACCCCCACCCTGACAGGCACTTGGAATGTAGGAGTTGAGGCATTCAATTTGGCTTGACTCGGTTCCACAGATAAATGTTGTGAAAATAGCAGATCTACAAGCTCACAACGCGTTGTGAGGCGTTGTGAGCTTGTGGATCACAACAGTGTTGTGAGCTTGTAGATCACGTTGTGAGGCGTTGTGAGCTTGTAACTATTCTTTAAAAAAATTGAAACTTTTAACAGTAGATGTATGGGTAACCGGAGTCCCACAGGGCTGGTTAAAAGGTATAATCTTTACTTGAGGGATAAAAGGACGAAAAGCATATTATTTTAGACAGAGACTGGCAATGTAAATAATAATATCTAACACAACAACGCATAGCAACAACAATACAGTGAAACGTGCCCTTTATGTTCTGCCTCGTCAAGGTGACAAAAAGACTGCAGTACAGGCCCCGGGGCCTCTCCAAGACTCTGTGCACCCCGTCCGCCTCGCCTCACCTTGCCTACAGTGTACTATAGGCCAACCCGCAGCCTAATATTCCATTATGATGATTAATTTGTTGATTTCAAAAGAGGTGACATTGCATAAAAAACCTATACACACTTCAACCTGCACTTCAACTGCACCCGGGCCTGATTGACATTTCAAAGGCATAATTTCCTCACACATTAAATATTTAGTCCGAGAGCACAGTCGTGGGAGTAGGTTTCAAGTCATCTGGGTAAAGAATCCATACTGTGTGTGTCACACATGTAAACCCAGTCAATAAAAGTTCAAGGTTTTTTTTATTACAAACAATACAGCTGGTAGTGGCATTATAGCCAGTGAAAATATTGTACTTCGGGCTTCCTCAACACTGTGGATGACAATAAAATAAGAATAAAATAAACTAGGAAGGGTAAAATAGTAGTGATAAAAAAGGAATAATAAAAACTAAATAGCCATAAAAGTAGGAAATATCAACATTCCCTGAACAGTCTGTAATATAAATATATATACCATATATCCAACTATCAACAATCCTGTACTATGATATATGTTATACTGTACATAGCTGTGTATATAAATAGCACAGTGTCTGCAGTGGTGGCAGGAAAGTGAACGGGTGGCGAGAAAAGTGAACATGAAAAATTGCAGTAAATATCAGAAATGGCCATAACAAAATGTGACCAGAATCTGCACACTCCGTAAGCATAAACCAGTGGCTTTCAAACTTTTTGTGTCCAAAGTACACCAACAGGGCAGTTCATACTGTGTTCATGATGAACATAGCCGTAGCCGATCTACAAGCTCACTATATAAGGAGTTCCCCATGCATCTACACCCAAATATGGAGTGTGTTGTCTAACCTCAATGTGTCGTCATGGCATCAGGCGCAAACAAATCAGTCAGCTCCATATATGGGCACAAAAGGGGGCATGCTCACATGGGACAAGGATTGACAGATACAGAGATCTCCATATACTGTATGGGCATATCGATTAGATTGGCGGTGCAACGTAGGTACTGTAAGACGGCCGCGTAGCGGCCCAAACTCTAGAGGTTCGGTCCACTTAGCCAATATATATCGTTAACTTACAGAGAATACGATCTGACATGGAATCACCTGAATACGGCATTACATCGTTGTGATGCCTTCGCATGACGTCACATATTTATATATTTATATACATATTTATATATTACTTTAATATAAAGTAAATACAAGAACGGTCCACATTTGAATTGAAAGTAGGACCAGTGGAATATACGTACAGTAGAATTATCTCTAAAGGGTCCAACAACATTAACTAGAATTAGCCAAGTCAACTAATCAACGTATCATCTGCCGTGTTTAAAGTTGCAATCCATAACTTTGTTTTTTTTTGTAACCAATCTGTGTGCATGTCATTAAAGGCGTTGTAAACTCGTAGATTGGCTATTTTTGCTGCACGGCGCAATTATGCAACAAAGGGCTGGGGTGGTACCATCGTCGGTCACAGAGATCATACCGTATTATCCTTCATACTCATTGTGTAGGTTGTGTTTATAGCGTACACAGAGATATTTCCTATTCTAGGGCATAAACAAGTACACACCATTACTCACGGCATGGTCTGACATGTCCATAATTAACAGAGAACAGAGGTGACTTGTTCTGTCATCATTCTTGTCCTGCTGTGGCTATCACCGAATTCAACATGGACACCGATGTGGCCCCGTAACACGGACCATGAACCTACAGCATAACCTACTGTACACCAGTGGTTTTTAAATTGCGGGTCACGACCCCATAATTGGGCCACAGTTAGGGGCCCAGGTGGGTCACGGGATGGCCACAATAAACTATTTTGTTTTTATAATGTAGAGGGGGGGGGGGATGCATGCAGACTTACTTACTTGCCTTATAGTTGTTACCATTTTCCTTTAAATACAATTATGTTTTGTTAAGACAGATATTCATGCACTTTATTATGAATGTCATTATAAAATGTAAATGATATCAAACTAATTACTTATATGTGAAATATGCATGATCTTGACATGTTTGTTTCTTTAGATTTTTCGAAAAAGATTCAACTGTATTGTCGAACAGTATGCAAAGAGAAATGCTTTTTTTAATATGGTGCTGCGTAAGAATGAGAATGTACTGATTATTTAAATGCCAGTTGGAAAGGACAGGGAGGTCGGGGGGGGGGGGGGGGGGGTAATTGTGTGCTAGTTTAACCACTTTCAACCTTGCATCCCATTAACCCATTAAGACCTGAGGCGATTCTTTAAAAAAATCTAAATCCTAACAGTTTTTTGAAAAATAATCCAAAAAAAAAAATCAAGATTTTTCAAAAATAGCAGATCTACAAGCTCGTAGCGCGGCACTCGGTGCCGCGCTATGAGCTTGTATATCTGCTATTTTTGAATAGCCAAAGACATCCAAAGTTACACAGATGCGTTCCAGGTATCAATGGGTTAATGTCAAAACTTTCCTAAAAATGTTCAAACATTTTCCAAAGATGTGGAAGTGAATGAAAACAGGCAATCTGCAAGCTTCAGCTTAATTTGAAGTTATGATTAAAACATATTTTTGTTAATTTATATTCAAGCCATTGTTTAAGCCATTTCACAATAGGGGGAGGGGGGGGTCGCAGCCAGAGCCTATGGCTATACTTGGGGGTCCTTGGCATGGAAAACTTTAGGAACCCCTGGTGTAGTGCGCGTACATTCAGAGACAGTCAGTGCATGCAAACACGCGCTGGAGTTCTCCTGCAGGCTTACAGAGTGACTGTTGCAGAGCACGTCATTGGGATGGCTGCTAGTATGAGATTGCACTCTGTTAATAGTGAGAGACTGAATTGCTTCTGAAGAGCACCGATTCCTCTAACTCAGCAGAAAGCGCTGCAGAATGCCAGCAGTGGTATTTAAAGGCAATTTTATGAGTGATGAACCAGAGGGGCGGAGCGGTAACTCATTTTGTGGTCACAGAGAAGAGGTGGGGGGGGGGTTTTGTTCTCACAATTATTTATGTAAAAAACACAGAATGTGCGGCAGCATGTCGGAATACACCTTTGCTTTGGGGTGAAGATTGATCGCTAGGCACGCCATTTTGTTTGTGCATAAAATACTAATTATAATGCCAGAAATCTGGGTTGAATTCTAATCGGAAAGGCTTCACCCCCGAAGGTTTTCGGGCACCGTCTCAAACAAAATGCAGCCAGGTGTTGGTAAATGAGCACCGGTGTGTGTGTTTTGAATCTAGTTGAGGTTTATTCACTCCAGTAGTGTAAAGTAACTAAGTACATGTACTCAAGTACTGTACTTAAGTACAATTTTTAGGTATTTTTTAATTTACAGGAGTATCTCCAATTGTCAGTACTTTTACTTCTACTCCACTACATCGCAGAGGCAAATATTGTACTTTAAATCCACTACAATTATTTGAAAACTTTAGTTACTAAGTTACTTTGCAGATACAAATTATGACATTATGAAACATACATTAACCACTTTAGCCAGATCTACAAGCTCACAACGTGTCGCATCGTGACGCGTTGTGAGCTTGTAGATCTGCTATTTTCAAACATTTTAGTAAGTTTTACTTTTGGTACTTTAAGTGCATTTTGATACCAATACTTTTGTACTTTTACTAAAGTAAATGTTGAATTCCGGACTTTTACTTGTAAAGGCGGTTACACACCGGCGAATATGCGAATATACGCAAAATTCGGACTCGTTCCGAATAATTAAAAGACGCTTTTTCGCTCCATGTAAGCTTGCATTGCCTTTATAAGGTTTTTTTTTAAAATACGTATTATTTGCATGAAAAAAATCGCCCCGTTGTGTAAGGACCTTAACAGAGTACTACTACATTGCAGTATTGATACTTTTACTTAAGTAAAATATTTTAAGTGCTTTTTCCATCAATGATTCACTCTGAGTTTATTGTTGTTAATAAGAGAAGGAGGAGGGATTTCCTTGTGGCTTGTGGGTGATGATCGTGTGATATCATGTCGCCCTCCTGGGAAAAACGAATGAGACCGCAGCGTCTGAAAATAGAGCCCCCGTTGCTCTGTGGCGATGCCCTGTGACACTTGGTGAGACAAATAACAGCTGAACAAGATTACTTAATCATTGCAATTAGAGCACATGGTACATGTGTCAAATGGGGCGGGAGGTTCATAAACCCAGTTTAACCTGTTAGGACCGGGAACGCATCTGTGTCATTTTTACATTTCTTTGGCTGTTCAAAAATAGCAGATATACTGTACAAGCTCATGAGCTTGTATATCTGCTATTTTTGTGAAACATTTGTGAAAATCTTTTTTTTTTTTTATAGCGAACGTTTGTAACTCAAATCATTTTTCTTTCTGGGGGTTCTACAAATGTCTTCTAAATCCTGATAGTTTTTTTTTTAAAATGCTATAATCAGTGGTTCTTTTTTTTTCACGGCAAGGACCACCAAAATTCAGTATTTTGCCGCGGACCCCCATCTCAAAATATTTTTTTTAGATGGCAAAGAAGCTAAGATTTTAGTTAAAATGTTCGCTTTAAAAAAAAAAAAAAAAAATATATATATATATATATATATATATATATATATATATATATATATATATATATATATATATATATATATATATATATATATATATTCAATGATTTGCACAAATGTTCACGATTTAAAAAAAATAGCAGATCTACAAGCTCTAAAATGACACAGATGCGTTCCCGGTCTTAATGGGTTAAACCAGTACAGAGCCTTGGTAACTGCATTTTTTTTAAAGCCCCAGCAGGAAACAAACCCATGACCTATAGAGGCTCAGCAGCATACTGAGGTTAATGTCATAAGTGCCCTGAACAATACGCCACATACATTTATAATGACCTCACTTGAAGCAAAATGGTGTGATTTATTGTTTTGGCAGAATAACCTGAATATCAGCACCTGATTCAATTTGATCCCAGTTATAGATAATGATATTGTCTGAAATAGCGATGGTTGGGGAAGTATTATATAGACATAATTTCAGGGATGTCTCCTGTGGTAAAATGTGCCATTAAATGCACCAATCAGAAAGGCATGAATTTTGCCTGTCATTTTAAAAGGATTTTCTTTTCTGACTCTGGGGGTTTGTGCGATGTTTGATCATGTGAGGGTGTCCACGAGATTTTCCCGTATTCCAGGAGACTCCCGGAACGTCTGGGAGAGGTGGCATGTCAAGCTTAAGCAAGTGCACATGTAAGATAATAAAGCATAATTTTCACCATTATTAGTAATTGTAATTATTTAGCTTGTTTCTTTTTTCTTTTTTCAAATTTTAAGTCTAGTTTTAATGCAAATTGTTTTGTATACATCTATGTACAATATAATGTCTTCATTTACGTATGCAGTTTGTTTCACAAATTTATTCCGTGAACAAATATCCTTCTTTAACAGTAACGGCAATTAGGGCCGTTAAGTACAGCTTATCACCGGCCTTTGTAATTACACATCGAAACCACCTGGGTTCAGCTGCAGGATAAATAATTACTGGAACTGCAGAAAAGAGAAATACTGTATATTATACACAATTAAAGACGAGGTCTGAATATTTAATCCACTAATTCACACAACGTTTTGTTTACAATGACCATGATGCCTGACGAAGGTCTATGTGACCAAAACATTGTGGGAGTGAATTAAATAATGTGTGTGCTGATATCTCTTTTTGTAGTTGCAGAGGGCAGCAATGCAATCTTTGTTTATCACATACCCATAGCCTTACAGTACTTAGTCACAAAAATTAGGAGTAAATCACATTTGATCAAGGCAGCAATAAGTTTGACATGGCAAGTTCCCTCCACACATTCAATGGGTAATGAAATATCTCTGTCCTCTGTCCTTTTATCATTCCACTCACTTGGGGCCAGTGGTGTAAAGTAACTAAGTACATTTGGTAGCACTTTATATTAACTATACACTATAAAGCATTAGTTAAGCATTAGTAAATGCTTAATTCATCATGATCTCATCATTAGTAAAGCATTATTCATACATTACTAAGCATTAGTAAACACAGTTATAAATGTTATAAAATGCGAGGATGAAAAACTACATAGGTTTACAGGGGTTTTTGTGTACGACTTAGAATGGAGGCAGACGGGAAACAAAAAACGGGATCGCACTTCCGGTTGACTTCGGGTGGTGTTACACTGAAAATGGTCCCCCTAGAAAATTGAAAAAAATAAGTTTTTTCGAAAAAAAGGAAAAAGCACCACAGCCCGTAGGCTACGGGATCGGCGCTTAACCGTTGGATTTAACGGCCCGTAGAACTACGGGCCCGGCGGTCAATGTGTTAATAATACATTAATAAGCGTTTGTAAACACAGTTATAAGTGTTTTATTGCCCATTGATAACCTAATCTTTAATGTGCTTAATGATTGTATTCTCATACTTTGTAAATGATAGATTCAACATTTATAAATAGGTATTATATCAATTTACAATCCAGTTATTTAAGAGTTGTTAATGGTTCATACGATCATTTAGAAAGTCTAAGACCACACCATATACAAACCACTTGGATGTATATTTATGCAGACATTTGTACATGGTTAGTGAGTGTGTCAATAAATGTCTTATAAACACTTATTCATACTCAATGAATGATTTATTAAGGTTGTTACAACTTGTTAGTTAAGTATTTTGCGTGAGCCCATCTAAAGTGAGGACTATCTACTGTATGCCTTATAAAGCATTTATAAATGAGATAGTGTGAGCCCATCTAAAGAGAGGACTATCTATGCCTTATAAAGCATTTATAAATGAGATAGAAGCAGTGATATAGAAAATGCCCATATTTATTGCAACAATTGAGACAGAAAATGGCCAGTGCAGTGTAAAAATAAAATTAACATTCTTGTGCTGTATGAAAATAAACAAACAATATGCAATGCTATAAACGTGTACACATGGCTGATAAATTAAATAAACATTTGACTTCATGAAAATAAACAATAAACAATCTGCTATGCTATAAACATGTAAACATGGCTGATAAATTAAATAAACATTGTACTTTATGAAAAGAAACAATAAACAATCTGCTATGCTACAAACATGTAAACATGGCTGATAAATTAAATAAACATTGTACTAACTTTATGAAAATAAACAATAAAAAATCTGCTATACTATGAACATGTAAACATGGCTGAAAAATGTAATAAACATTCTTGTACTGTATGAAAAAAAACATTCTGTGTTCTGCCTTCACTATGCATATAGCCACCCTTGCAGAGCTAGGCAGACAGTTAACATCAGGAAGTAAAAAAAAAGTCAAAGTCTTTCTTCTTTAAATTATCTTCTTTGGTTTTTCTTATTTGTAGAACAGCAATGACATGGAAAACACATTGAATGGATTTGTTAAAATGTGTACTACTGAATAATGTTTTCCACAGTAAATATGTTAACTTTTTAACAATGCTTTTAAAGAAATGAATTAACTTGCAAACATGAATTAAGCAGCTAAACATTCACACAGTTGCAATGATATGAAATTAACATGTACATGAACACATCCCTGATTGTGCTGGAAATAATAATATGCAAATCTCTCCTAATATGCACAAGTAAATCACTTGAGTGAAAATAAAAACACAACATTGCTGCCTATAATGGCATTACAGCATTAGCTCAGAGCAGAATAGCCTATAAGCTAACATGACACACAGCAGCCTGCAGCCTGCAACCTAATGGCTGACAGGCTAACAGGCTAACAGGCTAACAGGCTAACAGGCTAGGCCATATGACTGGTACTGATTAGCAACAAACATGACGTTTTTACCACAGACAATACACAGTTGGGCTGTGAAAAAGGTTCTAGCAATCATGTTTCATCATTACTGAGACAATACATCACAAGGACAGTACTTACAGACACAGCTGCATATAGCTTTGCTGTATGCTAAATAGGAAGTGAATGCATACTGCAGGTGTTGCCAGATTTAGCAAAAAAAACAAGCGGCCAGGTCTTTGAAAACAAGCCCAAAAAAGCAAGCAACTAGGCTCAGTTTTACCACTTTACGTCTGCAATTTGAAAATAGCAGATCAACAAGCTCACAATGTGTCACATCAAGACACGTTGTGAGCTTGTAGATCTGTTTTTCAAAAAAATATTAGGAAAAAATGTAAAATATTTTCAAAAAATATTTTTCCTTTCCATGAACATTTTTGGGAACCACTGGTTTTGGGAACCACTGGTTTAAAATACATTAGAAAGCAAGCCCAATGAAGCAACTACACATAAAAAAAAGCCCCAAATTGTTTATTATAAGCAGACAAGGCAACACTGGTAAACAGGAAACTCATTGATATCCCCTACCTGGCCACGCCCACAGTGGGCAGGTGGGTGGACAATGTAATACAATGTAATAAACAATGTGGGGCTTTTTTTAAGTGTAGTTGCTTAATTGGGCTTGCTTTCTAATGTTTTTTTTTTTAAACCAGTGGTTCCCAATTTTTTTCATGAAAATATTTACTTTTTTTCCCAATATTTTTTTGAAAATAAGATTTACAAGCTCACAACGTGTCATGATGTGACACATAGTGTGCTTGTTGATCTGCTATTTTCAAATGGCCGATAGCTGGTAAAACTGAGCCTAGTTGCTTGCTTCTTTTGGGCTTGTTTTCAAAGACCTGGCCGCTTGTTTTATTTGCTAAATCTGGCAACACCTGCAGTATGCATTCACTTCCTGTTTAGCATACAGCAAAGCTATGTGCAGCTGTGTCTCTAAGTACTGTCCTTGTGATGTATTGTCTCAGTAATGATGAAACATGATTGCTAGAACCTTTTTCACAGCCCAAATGTGTATTCTGTCTGTGGTAAAAACGTCATGTTTGTTGCTAATCAGTACCAGTCATATGGCCTAGCCTGTTAGCCTGTCAGCCATTAGGCTGCAGGTTGCAGGCTGCTGTGTGTCATGTTAGCTTATAGGCTATTCTGCTCTGAGCTAATGCTGTAATGCCATTATAGGGAGCAATGTTGTGTTTTTATTTTCACTCATGTGATTTATTTGTGCATATTGGGAGATATTTGCATATTATTATTTCCATCAAAATCAGGGATGTGTTTATGTACATATTAATTTCATATCATTGCAACTGTGTGAATGTTTAGCTGCTTAAGTCATGTTTGCAAGTTAATTCATTTCTTTAAAAGCATTGTTAAAAAGTTAAAATATTTACTGTGGAAAACACTATTTAGCAAATCCATTCTATGTGTATTTCATGTCATTGCTGTTCTACAAATAAGAAAAAACAAAGAAGATAATTTAAAGAAGAAACCCAAAACAAGCCTTTTTTTTGTTGTTTTTACCTTCTGATGTTAACTGTCTGCCTAGCTCTGCAAGGGTGGCTATACTCATAGTGAAGGCAGAACCCAGATTTATTTTTTCATACAGTACAATAATGTTTATTACATTTTTCAGCCATGTTTACATGTTTATAGCATAGCAGATTCTGTATGGTTTATTTTCATAAAGTACTATAATGTTTACTTAATTAATCAGCCATGTTTACATGTTTATAGCATATCAGATTGTTTATCGTTTATCTTCATAAAGTACAATGTTTATTTAATTTATCAGCCATGTTTACATGTTTATAGCATAGCAGATTGTTTATTGTTTAATTTTCATGAAGTAAAATGTTTATTTAATTTATCAGCCATGTGTACACGTTTATAGCATTGCATATTGTTTGTTTATTTTCATACAGCACAAGAATGTTAATTTTATTTTTACACTGCACGGGCCATGTTCTGTCTCAATTGTTGCAATAAATATTGGCACTTTCTATATCACTGCTTCTATCTCATTTATAAATGCTTTATAAGGCATAGATAGTCCTCACTTTAGATGGGCTCACGCTATCTCATTTATAAATGCTTTATAAGGCATAGATAGTCCTCACTTTAGATGGGCTCACGCAAAATACTTAACTAACAATTAGTAACTACCTTAATAAATCATTCATTGAGTATGAATAAGTGTTTATAAGACATTTATTAACACACTCACTAACCATGTACAAATGTCCGCATAAATATACAACCAAGTGGTTTGTATATGGTGTTTACTTAGACTTTCTAAATAATCGTATGAACCATTAACAACTCATAAATAACTGGTTTGTAAATTGATACAATACCTATTTATAAATGTTGAATCTATCATTTACAAAGTATGAGAATACAATCATTAAGCACATTAAAGATGAGGTTATCAATGGGCAAAAATACGCTTATAACTGTGTTTACAAACGCTTATTAATGTATTATTAATGCTATATAAATGATGAATTCATGATGAACTACTAGAGAATGTGCTCCGAGGAGCACATTCTCTAGTCCAGCGGACCCGTGCTATTTTAATCAAATGAAATCACCTACCTTATCTCTAACCATAGTTCTTTAGGAATGTTCTAATTTTTACGTAAAATAGAACATGTTACTATATTATAGCAATTATATTATCATAACAATAAGTAATGAGATACAATAAGTAATGAGATACAACCTCCGGCAGGTGAACAGACAATAATACTAATTTTCATAAATGTATTACTGTATTACAAAAATGTATATATACTTTGACGCATCTGATATATAGCAATTATATTATCATAGCAATAACTAATGAGATAATAAAATAAAATAAAATAAAGAGACAATAGGGTAAAAGATATATAGTAGTGGAGAGCTTACGGGAGGACACGGGACGGACAGAGCGCTGCTTGGGACGACAGCTTGGACAGAACCAGTCTCCTTCCGGGACAGACTTCAGTCTGGGTCTCAAACACTGCAAATGATGTCCTCGGTCACATCCGTCACACAGTAACATAGTCTCTGCGTCTCCTTTCCATCTGCACAGTTTACAGCGAGCGTTGTGGAGAGACTTTGCCCAAATGATGCTCTTTTCCAAAGTGGACAGGTGGACAAACACTTGGGAAAGACTGGAGCAGGACTGCAGAGATTCTCTCCAACGTTCCAAAACCATCTTACCACTGGCACTGCCATTGTCACTGTCACTGGACGGGTCGTCATTTTTTCTTCCTGTTTTTACCGTTCTTCTTGTCTTTCTTGGACTCCTCGCCGCCCAGAGGAACTTGGAGAAACCTGCGTTTGATTTCCTGTTCTATCTGAAACAGGGCATGAGCAAGGCAGTGGACGGTACTGTTCACTGGCTGAGAGTCATCCACCTCCATCTCCTCTCCACCATTCATCTCTCTGTTCTTTCTGCCATCAGCAGCCAGCAGTTCATATTGTCCTCTCTCCAATGCTGATCTCCATGTCTCTCTCTCCGTTATCTTCAGCGTTCACAGATTTCCTTCGTAGATTCTTTCCTCAATGTCCAACAGCATATCTCTGAGTCGGCTCTCCACGAAACTCTCAGCTGTAGCAAGGGATTCTGGGGCCTTGGTTTTATAATTATATTTGACAGCAGCAGTGTTGTTCAGTATCTGTGTGATTCTGTCTTTCTCCTGGTGTAGCGTCTCCTTGAGGCTGCTCTCTCTGTGACCTCGCGGGTTCAATGCCTCCATCAGCTGCTCCACCTCCTCCACGAGCTGTAGAAGGCCCATTGGTTGGGGCGTATGACTGGCAGGCAACTGGCAGGGATACAGGTGGGGCTATGTATGGTGTCCATCTGTGTGTCCTGCTGTCCTTCATTCTCCATCTGTTCATCCTGTAGAGATGCAGGGTGGGGTTCCAGCATGTCCTCCGTCAGCCCAAAGTAATCATCCTCCACAAACAGAGCACAGGTGGAAGGGAAAAAACAGTATTGTTTGTAGATTCTGTCTCTGCCCAGAGGAACGAGCAACGTACGACGGAAAGCCTTCTGGATACGATTTTTCTTCTTCTTGAACCTTCTGCTGTTCCTCCTCCAGCTCTTCAGCTGTGAGGCTGACAGGGGCAACTGTGGAGGAGACTGCCTGATGTCCCTGTTGTAGATGAGTATGCTTTCTTAGCTTTGGCCTTCTGCGCCTTTGCTTGACCAATGTTAGGTGTTCTCAGAGGGACACACACACGCACGGACGGGTGATTTGGACTGGAAGGTACTGTTCCAATCAAGACTGATTGATCCTGTCTTACCTCACTTCAAAAAGTAGTGGCCTTTTGAAGTGACACACCTATTTATAGAATTTTATTTCGTCATGCGTCCCTCTAGCCAATCAAAAGCATTGGTGTCAACATATTGACACGTATCACGTGGAGCTTGACCAATGTTAGCTTGGCTAACAATGTTTGCTCACACACGGCGGGACGAAGCGAAAACATATTCTCCACCTACGGCGGAGACAATAAAGTACTTACTTGGTATATAAATGAGGAATTCATGATGAAGTAAATACTTAATAATGCTTAACTAATTGTAAATTGTGTTTAGTTGAAAGGTTTATAACTGTGTTTACTAATGCTTAGTAATGTATGAATAATGCTATACAAATGATGAATTAATGATAGATTAAGTGTTTTACTAGTGCTTAACTAATACTTAATAGTGTATAGTTGCAACATTTATAACTGTGTTTACTAATGCTTAGTAATGTATGAATAATGCTTTACTAATGATGAGTTCATGAGGAATTAAGCATTTACTAATGCTTAACTAATGCTTTATAGTGTATAGTTATTATAAAGTGCTACCGGAATGGGTTCTGTGATCGCCCTCCTCACGCCGATCGCCTCATTACACCCACGGGGGGGGTCTCGTAGAATAAACCACTCCATAGTTATGGCCAGTTGAATGTGGCTTGTTTTCACCCAAAACAACAGAATACAGTACAGTACAAGCTGAGAAAATTGACTTTTATAAATTCTATAACACTACAGGAAACCAGCTTCATTTTGTTGTGATCACGTGATTTCTAGGTGTACCTCTTCTTCGGTTTGCCTACGAGTTGCCTAGGGCGCCACTAGGGGGGCCCTAGATTTTGCAGGCTCTAGGTGGCGCTGTGGCGGAAAACGGTGGCGCGGCGCTGTCAGACATAGGATAGGCTCCTGTCCTCTGTATTACTTTCTGTTTAAAAGAGACTGAGGTGCTCTTATTTTTAAGAGCACCTCCTAAAGGTGTCTCGCACCATGTCGTCGAAGACCAGCCAGTAGACCCGCAGCACCTCCCGGGCGGAGGGCCGCAGGGCAGGGTCCGTCCTCTTACACTCCGCGTGGACCTGGGACAGGCGGGAGAGGACCATGTCGCCCCCGGCCACGCTCCCCATCAGGCGGCGAGTCACCCCCGGGATCTTCCAGACGTCCGTCTTCTCGTCGTAGGCGGGCATGAGCTTGTCGTCGAAGGCCAGGCCCTCGAACGGCCAGAGCATCTCCGGCGCCAACGAGTCCCCGATCATCTCCTGGTTGCAGCATTTGGCGCCCCTGGCGGCGGTCACCTCCGGCAGGCCGTCCAGGTCGTTGACCACCAAGCGGAAGTCGCTGGTCAGCAGGAACTGGGAGAGGGCCTTCTCAGGCGTGATGGAGTCGCACATGACGCGACGGCCCAAAGGGCTGTCGTGAAGGTAGCCGAGGACGGACACGTGGTCCGCGGCCAACCTCAGGCGTACCTGCCAGGTGTCGTGCTGCCGGTGTCTCTCCTGTGCCAGCACGGTGTCCAGCTTGTCCATGGAGCCCAGTGGGTGGTACTCGGTGACCATCATGTGCTCCTCCAGGCACAGGCCCACCAGCTGCACCACCAGGGGGCCCTGCAGGGCCTGCAGCTTGGCAGCACCATCGTGGAAGCTCCACCTGAACTCCTGAGAGGTCATTTTGGACAACGCCACCTTCTGACCTCTCCACTCTGACAGGAACACCCGCTTCACAACTCCCTGGCCGATCAGTTTCAAGCTGCGCACCTCCGCGTTGATGTGCGGACACTGCAGCCAGGGAGAGCAGTTTGTCATGTTGCCCACTTTGAAGTGTCTGGGAGGGCAGCCCTCGTCTGTTGCGTTCGTCAATGCGTTGACGAACAGCAGAGCCGTCAGACCATAGACATATAAAGGTAGACGCCTCCTTCGGCTCTGAGGCATTTGTATCTCGGGCGCCATTTTAGAGGAGGCAAACTTCGGAATACAGACAATTTTGTCACCTACCTGAAAATGCACTGTATTCTGTTTACTAAAGAGCTGGAGAGACCTCTGTGCCCAAACAAACGCTTGTGCATTAACCTGTAAAATAATGGAGTTTTATTGTGCAGGGGCACAAACGGGACGCAAAGCTCGGCCTATCCGTGAAGCCAATGGGATGGATGGATGGATGGATGGATGGATGGATAGACAGACAGACAGATAGATGGATACTCCAGGGGAAATTCAGGCGCCAAAGACGGCACAGCAGTAACAATCACAGATACAGAACTTCTATGCCCTGTATCTGTGACTGTTACAAGTACAGTAGGTACAGAAGAGTAACCTCACAGTAAAGACACAATGAATGATTAACTCATTCACTGCCAGACTTATTTCTGGCTGCGTTTGCCCACTGCCAGAGATTTTCGTTAATCTTACCTTTTCAACAGGTCACAGAATATTTATATCCAGTATGATCGCTCCAAGTAGTGTTGCTAAGCACATAGGGTTCCACTGTACTGCCGTGAGAAGAAAAAAGAAACTGACCGGGAGTCCTCCCTCCCTTCTTACAGGCTATTGAATATAGCATGCCTGGTCAAAATGCAGGGGAAAAGAAACACTAAACAGGAAGCGGGGGGGGGGGTTTGATCACATGAACTGGATCTGTTTGACTTGAGGGTGAAAATGACAATAAAGTACTTACTATATACCTCAATATAAATGAGGAATTCATGATGAAGTAAATACTTAATAATGCTTAACTAATTGTAAATTGTGTTTAGTTGAAAGGTTTATAACTGTGTTTACTAATGCTTAGTAATGTATGAATAATGCTATACAAATGATGAATTAATGATAGATCAAGTGTTTTACTAGTGCTTAACTAATACTTAATAGTGTATAGTTGCAACATTTATAACTGTGTTTACTAATGCTTAGTAATGTATGAATAATGCTTTACTAATGATGAGTTCATGAGGAATTAAGCATTTACTAATGCTTAACTAATGCTTTATAGTTTATAGTTATTATAAAGTGCTACCGTACAGGTACTCAAGTACTGTACTTAAGTACAAGTTTGAGGTATTTTTTACTTTACTGGAGTATTTCCAATTTTCAGTACTTTTACTTCTACTCCACTACATCTCAGAGGCAAATATTATACTTTCACTCCACTACAATTATTTGAAAACTTTAGTTACTAGTTACTTTGTAGATTTTGATTATTATTACAAAACATACATTACTCACTTAACAGCCCTATATACATTTAGGCCATTTGAAAATACCAGATCTACAAGCTTGTAGATCTGCTTGTAGATCTGCTATTTTCAAATTATTTTTAGACATTTTATTTGAAAACTTGTGAAATGGGACATTCTACATAATGAGTACTTTCTACTTTGGTACTTTAAGTACATTTTGATACCAATACTTTTGTACTTTTACTCAAGTAAATTGGGAATTTCTGACTTTTACTTGTAACGGAGTATTTCCACATTGCAGTATTGATACTTTTACTTAACATTTGAGTACTTTTTCCACCACTGCTTGGGGCAAATAAAGGCTGAGAATTAAGTCCTAGTATGTAACACACCTACAAACCACTTTATAACTGAAGTTCATGATGTCATGAATAGTTCGTGACGAAAGGGGACGTCACAAACTTTTCTTTGGCTGGGGCCGGAGGACAAAGTGACCATGCCCATGTATGGACGAAACAGGTACAAAGCCTCATGTAAGCCCGACCCCTTGGGTCTGGCAAATATATACATACATATTTCAAGATATTTAAAAAGTCTCAGCTTGTGTCAGATGTGAGAAAGGGGGGCTGAAAGGAAAAAAAGGGCGGGCGAACCACTGCTATAACGGATAGTTCCATTACTTGATTCTGATCGGATGACTCCCGTTCTGAAATACTCGATAAACACAGACTTTATGCCGAATGCATCGTGGTTTACTGGTGATTTTACAACGGCTGAGAGAACGGCTCTTAGCTGTTCCAAAATCCACAGTAAACCACAGCCTCTTGTGGCTTATATATAACTCGCCAACGGAAATTATATCACTCTAACAAAGTCAAAGAAGTAAAGAGTGCAAGTTTCACACTGATAGCCATTCCCAGGAATTGTAACAGAACCGCACCTTTTAAACTTGCCAAAGGTGAAGGTTAGAACATGCTGCGCAACATTAATAAGCCAATTTAATGCCTTATAGCAGCCAACAAAGTTTCTTAGAATACAAACATGAGGAACATTTCTTGGTTAGCTGCCAAAGGGTTCATAGAGCAGACAGACTTGTGGTGAACCACAGTGGGAGCGTATCGGTATCTGGCCTGCAGCAAGTGTAAGTACATTTTAAGCCGTTGCCAATAGCAAGTATATATTTACATTCCCAGCAGGGTTTACAGTTGCTGTACAAACACAACGTTGTCCTATTGAGTTAAAGGTTCTCTTTCATGTTTTTTTTTTTTTCATCACACCATGACTAGGTGAAATCCTGTGGAATATCTCTGTTTGGAGCCCCGTCTTTAACTTTTTCTTTTTCTTTCTTTAGCTTTCTATAGCTATTTAAATGATGGCCAAGGTCGAGGCATTGTGATTATATTAATAATAAAAGAGTCTTAGAGAAAACACAACAGCTCTGTCCCTTTCTACCCTCCTCGCTCCGTACCACTGCAATGCTGTGAAGCAAATAAAGGGCAAACCGGGCCAGACGGAAGACGGACTGATATTTTTTACCCCAGCCTTGCAGACTTTTAAAAGTGCACAAGGGGGGGGGGGGGGGGCAGTAATGGTAAGCTGTGTGTTAACCCATTAAGACCGGGAACGCATCTGTGTCATTTTATACATTTCTTTGGGCTATTCAAAAAAAAAAAAATGGAAAAAAAGAAAACAATGAAAAACAAATGGAAGAAAATGAAAAAAATAAATAAATAAAAATGGCAAACTCGTAGAGCGGCACCGAGTGCCGTGCTACGAGCTTGTAGATCTGCTATTTTTAAAAAATCATGGAAAATTGGTGCAAATCTTGGTGCAAAAGTATGTATATTTTTTTGAAACAACATTTTTAACTTAAAGGGATATTTCTTTGGGTCATTTTATCGTCTACTCAGGCTTTTTTGAGCCCCCCAGACCGTTTTTAAGTTGCTTGTTTCAGTATTTAGACATTTGATATTCATTCTATCAGACACGCACCATTCCTATACGAACCCATTATAACTTCAAACAACATTTTTAACATGTTAACATGTCCTAATAAGCGAGGGGGCCGTGTTTTTCTCGATTACTTTTTTCACATATTTTATTCAATTTGTTATTGTAATTTTTTTCATTTTCCAAAAATATTAAAAATAAATGAAAACATTTATCGGAAAAACACGGCCCCCTCGCGATTAAAAAAAAAGTGCGGCACTGAGCTTGTGTAGCCTATTTGCTATTTTTGAATAGCCAAAGAAATCAAAAAATGACACACAGATGCGTTCCAGGTCTTAAAGGGTTAAACCGGGCCATTGCCTCGTGGTTGGATCGCGCTTTGATATCGAGCAGCCAACCTTATAGCCCACCGGCTTTGTCAAGATTAAGCCTCCGCTCATCTAGGTATCTCAAAGGCCCCTAATTTATGATAAATTGGCTTTTCAGGGAAAGACACGGCGTAGGTCATAGAACTCACCTTTGTTAGACTTTTCTGTCGAGTGTGTAAGCATTCAATTGAAGGTGAAGTAATCACAAAAAAGTGGTTCTAAGGGTGTGCGTGGTGGGTGGGTGGGTGGTGGAGAGGTATGCTCGTAGTGTGCATGACACAGGGAACCAGCGATGCAGGAAATTATTCAGACGTGTTCTATATCGATCATGACTTCCCCACTACGGCTCATTACCTTAAGTCCTTACACCTTGAATATTTGAGGCCCTGCAGTCTGGTGTGTCAGCCAGGAGCTGAATGATAAAATGGAAGGTTGGGGACCACAGTTTGGTCCAAATTTGTCCATTTCAAAACAAAATACGTCATTAATCAAAATATAAGCTCGGCCCTCCACTTCATCTTCATTATCGTCACCCGCTATATATCGCTATATTGCGACTTGTGTTTAAAACATAGGTCACCCTTCAGATTCAGGCCATGAACAATGTAATTCGAAGTAAGTGGGTAGGATGCTCACGAATTATCATACGGATGATTAAAGAATGTAGTATTTTAAGTGCGTGATTAGTGGGGGACAATAGCAAGTTATATAAAGGGTTTAAAGGTATCATGACATTCATTTTCACTTTTTTTATTTTCAATGTTTTATTTGGGGTTTTATGACCTCAATTACACCCAAAAAACCTGAACTTAAAACATTCAGTGGATTTTCTGTGGTCTGGGGTTTTCTGAATAATTAGGCTGAAAAGTAATCTGAGCTTGGCCCTTCGACAGTGAGGTCACTGTCGAATAATCCCGCCCACTCTCCTCCTCGCCCCTCCCCTCCCCTATCCTTTCCTTTGGGGGGGGCGGAGCAGAGGCGATGATTGACAGGCAAAATCCCTCACCAGCGACACCCGCAGGCAAAGATTTCTTTTTTCATTGCAGTTGAAAAGGCTTTAGAAATGTGAGAGAAAAACACCTGCCATTGATCACTGGAATGGAATTTTCACTTAAAACTTTTTGTACACTTTTGAAGGACCAGGACAAAGACTTTGAATGTGGTGTAAAAGTGAATGTCATTAAACCTTTAAGGAGACAGTTAAGGGGCGTCAGCTGTACTGTAAAGTACTATTCCAAAGGGAATAGGGATAAGTTTTTGCTTCAATATTTAGTTACTAAGGAAAGAATCCACAAATTGGGCTGCAGTAAATATTACACCACTACATGTGTGTTCTGTAAAATATAGGGAACAGGCAACCTTATATGTCCAAAACTGTACATTATAAGGAAATGGAAAAAAAGAAGCATGGATCCAATATTGTTATTATTTAGTCACAAGCTCTTATTAACACTTATCATTGGTTAAATATTTATAAAAACCCACAGGCACACACTTTTTTTTAACGTATAAAAAATAGCAAGAACAGCTATTTCTGCTACTTTGGGGCGGCAGTGGCTCAGGGGTAGAGTGGCCGGGTAGAGTGAACTGGAAAACCGCAAGGTTCCCAGTTCGATCCCGGGCTGGGGCGCTCCCCTAGAGTTAGTGTCGAAGTGTCCTTGAGCAAGACGCTGAACCCCTAATTGCTCCCGATGAGCAGGTTGGTGCCTTGCATGGTTTCCTCCGCCATCGGTGTATGAATGTGTGTGTAAATGGGTTAATGGCAGAATCAATGTAAAGCGCTTTGGATAAAAGCGCTATATAAACGCACCATTTACCATTTACTTTGCATGACTCTAAATTAATAGGGTATCAATTTACACACACCAAAAAAAAAACATGGAAAGTTGAAATATGGAGATACTGCTCGACAGCAACTATATTCCCTTTACACTATGATGCCTCTTGTCAACATAACTGAAAACAGAATCTCTCCTGTGGTTCTAGACTTGTTCTAGTCATGCATATAAGCAACAACCAAAAAGTAAAGTTTAATACAACTCTTCTTCCTCTTGATATTTTATGGTCTTCGGCATTATGATTATCACATTGTCGCCGTTTAGCAGCTTTAACCACTTAAACCCTCTTCACATTGTTGAGCGGAGACCCTATCAGGGCACTATACTAGTGACCTTTCTGTGTTCGCTCTACATTAGATATCGTCGCTGAAAAATTTCAACGTTTTCCGCAGAATATGGATGCAGGGGTTTAAGTGGTTAATGATTTACTTCATTCAAATTACACTGTATATCGTCGCTGTTGGGCAGAAGCCTTGTATGTCCGAAACGGTTACTTTTCACGAAATGGAAAACAGAACCTGTGTTCCAATTGATCAAATGTAGTTAATATTTAGTCACAAGCTTTTCATTTGGTGTTGTTTATAAAAACCCACCGAGAGACTTAACCACTTTAAAGCCTATTTTGGACATGTCACTAGAGGCATACATTTTTTTAAAAACAAATTAAAAGAAAGGAGAAAAAAATGAAAACTACTATTATTATTTGCATGACACTGTAATAATGAAGTATAGGGGGCACGGTGGCACAGTCGGTAGTGCTGTCGCCTCACAGCTAGAAGGTCCTGGGTTCGATTCCCGCAGGGGACGCTGTGGGCGCTGGGGGCGTGTTCTCTCCTCCGCGTCATCAGTGCCCGTACCCTAGGTGGGGTTGGCCTTTCTGTGTGGAGTTTGCATGTTCTCCCCGTGTCTCCTAGGGTAGGTACCCTCACAAAAACATGCAGTAATCCTGGTCACTATACTGCCTCCCCCTGGCCAGCCGGGGCGCCTGATGGAGGGGAAGGAAACTGGTTGGAATAACGTGTTACTTCCACGCGCTACGTCCAACCAGGGAAACTCTCCCCTGTCAGGTGACAAGAAGGTCAGTTGGCTCTCATGCATTGAGCTTGGCCCTGGCCTCCCTAGGTTGGCAGAGGGAAGGTAGTGCCCAGGATTACATAGACAATTGGCACTGGGTGTAAAAAATAGGGTTACAAAATCGTGGGATAATTTTTTTTTTTTTAATAAATAAATAATGAAGTATAAAATAGGGCTTTATGAAAACAAAAAACTCAAGTGGATGAAATATGGATTTTTTTTTTCTTAACATTTTTATCCCGCGATTTTGTAACCCTTTTTTTCACCCGGTGCCAATTTTCTAAGTGATCCTGGGCGCTACACTACACGAAATATGGATATTGTGGAAGCTGACCAACACCAAGACCTTGAGAGAGCTGGAAAGGTCATTTTTTTCTGGGAATTTAACAAAGGCAGGTGGGGAAATAAATGCAGGCAAACATAAATCTGTCACGATGTCTAGTTAGTCCTTGTCTATGTATATGCCCTTGTGTTTTGTTGCATTTCCTAGTTATAGATTTTCCCAGTGTATTCCTAGTATTTGAGCCCCTATGCCCTAGTGTTTTGTTTTCCTCGTGTTGGTTTTCTAATAAACCGCCTGCATTTGAGCTGCTCTGCCTTGGTCTGTCTGTCTGTCACGCGCTTGGGTCCTACCCCTCTCTGCCTCGCACCGTGACAGAATCATCTGCCCCAAACTGGGGTATTTTCATCAATATTCGTCTTTTAGCAGAATTCACCAAAGGTTGCCTAAAAACAGAAAAGACAGTCCATTAGTAGTAGAGAGTTCAATTCAAGCCAATTGTTTGAGAAAGAGTGGAGTGTGCGTCTTACCGCCCGACAGCGTCCCACGCAGAGGAAGAGTGAACCTTCACCGTGCTGAGCAGTGTTGCCAGATTTTTTTTTTGTGAAACAACTGACTCAGAATCAGTTTTATTGTCACATCACAGGTTTACAAGGTAAAAAAGTGGGTGAAATTCTTTTTTGTACATCGTTCCCATCGCAACGTTAGTTTCCATAGAAAGAAGAGGGGGGGGGGAGAAGAAGAGGGTGGGGGGTAAGTGGGAAGGAGATCAAAACAAGAGAGCAACAGAAGGCCAGACAAGTTATCTACATATTTACAAATTACCTGAGATAATAAAAACTAAAAAAAACTAAACTAAGGTGCCTGAGCATAGCAGCAATGTATTGTATACTGTGCATGTTATACTTATACTGTGCATGATAGACAATGGACGTTAAGGTGCTTAGAGGAAAAGGAGCACAATAAAAAAGTCAGTGCGTTATACAAGGGATTAAGGTGCAAAAGGTCAGTGCGTGTCCACCTAGAGTGGACTGACCCTAGTATAATCCGCATGTAGCTCCATGAGGGAGTGCAACAAAAAGTCATTTGTACCTGGTGTAGTCCACAGGTGTGTCCGAGGGGGGGCTAAAGTCCAAGTCATTGTCCCTGGTATAATCCACAGGTGTGTTCAGGAAGAGCCAGAAAAAAGTCTGCGCTGCCTGTTGTCAGGCTGCTGAACAAGGCCTATGCCTCATTCAGGCTTATGCCCCATTCAGCATTCTGACAGCAGCCGGATTGAAACTACACCAGTACCTGGTGGTGGAACTCTTGATACTGCGGTAGAGCCCCTTGCCCGGTCGCGGTCGTTGTAGGGGGTTGAACAGTCTGTGACTTGGGTGGTGCTTGTCCTTGATGATGCGCTTGGCTTTGACCACGCACCGCTTTTTGTACAGTTCCTGGAGCGCTGGGAGCTCGATTCCCATTATCCGCTCTGCCGATCGCACTACTCGTTGTAGGCTGATCTTTTCTCGGGCAGTGCAGTTCCCGTACCAGGCCGTGACACAGCCTGTTAGGATGCCTTCGACAGAACTGTTGTAGTATAGCCTGAGGATGCGACGTCCTACTCCGAGCTTCTTCAGGCGGCGGAGCCAGTAGACTGTGTCTATGAAAACAAGCCCAAAAGAAGCGACCACGTTTTACCACTTGAGCCCTATCGCATCAGCTATTTGAAAATAGCCGATCTACAAGCTTGTAGATCGGCTATTTTCATGTTTTTTTATTTTCTAAAAAATATTTAGAATGTTTTGAAAAAAAAAAAAAAAACGCCAATCTTGTACGGGGATCCCTGGCAAAAAAATATTTTTAGATGGGGGGGTCCGCAGACAATGCCTGTACATAATAATTTGGGGGTCCTTGATATTAAAATGTTTGGGAACCACTGGTTAAAACAACATCAGGAAGCAAGCCCAAATAAGCAACATCTACACTTCAGAAACAAGCCCAAAAAAGCAACCCGCAAGTTCAACCACCAATGTTTACAAGCGACTTTACCGAAAAACAACCCTAAAGTCGCTTGTAATAAGCAGATTTAAGTTGACAACGCTGGTGCCGAGGTGAGCTTCAGTTTGTATGGCCCAGGCAGGCTGATCAGAACCCAGGTGTCGTCGCTTGTTGATGGGACACAGCGGTCATCATTTTGAGCTGATTGAGGAGGCATGCGGGAGGGAACCGCCCCTCAATCACTCTTGCCTCCTAGGGCCGGGACTCGCTGTCTGCAGTGCTGAACCTCAGCCAGAGCACAACTCTTAACCCTTTAAGACCTGAGGCGACTCTTAAAAAAAAAACGTTTTTTGAAAAAAAATACAAAATATTTTTTTTTCAAGATTTTTCAAAAATAGCAGATCTACAAGCTCATAGCGCGGCACTCGGTGCCGCGCTATGAGCTTGTATATCTGCTATTTTTGAATAGCCAAAGACATCTAAAGTGACACAGATGCGTTCCAGGTATCAATGGGTTAAAGGACGACTTTGCCCATTTTCAAACTGTCTTCATATATTTGGTCCTCACTAATGCTCCTGATAAAATGTTCTATTCAGTCTGTGTCTCATAGGAGGGCTGTGGACACTTCAGAAACCTGTCTACCAGTGACATCATCGTTAGGAAGGTTTTTATTTTCTTCAATATTTTGATTTGAGAGCGAGAGGGTACAAATACATTGACCACGGGTCCATTTTGGTTCCATCTGTGGCATAACGTCACACGTTTTGCTGTTTCCCCGTATTGCATGTTTACACAGAGACGCAATTAAGGCTTGGGCGTTTTCAAAGATTTCCACTCTTGAAGGGGGTTTCACTTTGTTGCGTCTTCAACCACTGAAAACACTGTTGCCGTCTAAACGGAAGGCACGTCTGATATTTTATTTTACCGTTCTCCCTGGAGACCGTCTAAACAGGGCCTGAGAAACCAGCTAAAACCACTAATTCTACTTACAGTCTTTTTATCGGCAGCAGAGTGACTATACTGTATATACTGTATCGTCGCTGCCGAGTGGAGATATGAAGATACGAGGTTTCAGCTAAACAGCCTTCATCAGCCTTAACTTATGCATTAAATCTAAATCATCTACTTCTCGTGGCCTTCAAACTAAGTATTTTACTGTAAATAATGTGATATATAGTGGTCATGCATTTTACTGACTGAAATACCCACGTCCCTTTGTCTTAGTATAACTGTAAACTGTCGCCCACACCCTCGGAACGGAGAATACAAAGAAACCCATCTCTTCATAATCTTCTAATGATCTGCAGCATCAGCAATATTCAGATATTCTCTTGCAACCCCGTAGCACTTTTGTTCTCTCCATTTTTTTTTTCTTTTTACATTTTCTAATTTTTACTTCCATGGCAGTTTATGGGCATTGCAATTAATGAGAGGAAGCTTACTTAATCCAGACAAAATAAATAATTATTATCTCCCCCTCAAACTCCATTATGTTATCTTCATGATTCACCTTCAAGTCTCTTGACTGCTTATAACCATCTGAAAAGCCCAACCTGCTCTTATCGCTGTGGCTTTTCCTTCCTTGATCGTTGGTGGACATCCCTGCTTTATCGTTGCTGTCGGACAGAAACCGTGTATTTCCATAATTAAACAGTTTTTTCTTCGTAAATTAACGCCATACTTTGTCATACTACAGTGTCACACAAAAGCAGCAAAAATAACCGATCTACAAGCTCACACGTGAGCTTGTTTTTGCTATTTCTGTTTTCTATTTTAAGTGAAAGGGAAATCAAATTGGTTTTGTGACTGTGGGGTTTATGAATATTTAACCAATAGGCTCTATGCACAGCAGCCATATTAGAAAGAAATTGAGCCTCTTACCTCTTACTTCCTTCACAGGTGTTACCAATGATACTAATGAAGGCTCTGTTCCATTCTGGTCAGGGTGCTGATATCGTGCATGTTGGCTCACTAGAAACACTCCATTTTGGTTCCCTCTGAGAGTGTACAAATGGAACCAAATGGATCCTTACGGGTCCATTTGGTTCCATTTGTACACTGTTATGGGGGTCCTTGAAAATAAGACAACCACTATGCCACACTAATTGGAACAGAGCCTTAATTAGTATCATTGGTTACACCTGTGAAGGAAGTAAGGATTATTAATTCATTCCCAATAGACCGCCGAAGTCTGACGTCATTTACACATCCTTTGTTTGTCTACCTGGTTCGCAGTTTTCCACCCCCGTTCTGAATCCCACAGACGTATTTAATATCGTGTCAAATAAGAACTGTGTTCCAAAAATAAACAAATGACCACGGCGGGTTGACTCTTATGGATATGAAGCATCAACTGACGGTGAGAAAACGCTAATGTTACTTCCGCCGAATTAGTTACATTTTCGCCAGAAACAGACTGTATCAAATATAAGTGACTGACTATCATAAACGATACAGAACCTCCTCCCTGACAATAACGCCGACACGCGGTGTTTATTTTTGGACCACAATTCTTATATGAGACGATTCTAAGATGACCCAATGTTATTCTCCATAGAGAAATTACTTCCGCAAACCTGGGGATGAACGAGTGACGTCAGGACTTCGGTGCTCTATATGACTGCTGTGCATAGAGCCTATTACATGGATTAACAAGACCGTGTGACCAAATAAGGCAGACTTAACCATTGTCAACCTGACATCCCGATGGCATCCCATGTCATTATAGGCATTCACAAATAATGTTTTTAAACTATTTTTTCCCCAAATTGTGAAAACACCAGATGTAGACGCTCACAATGCGTCACAACGCATTGTGAACTTGCTGATGGGCTATTTTTGCATGATAAGTGTCACGGGGCAGCCTGTGCCCTATACACAAGACAATGATCAGGGACATTGCACACAGATGACTACACAGCTAGTTCCAAATTAACCACCATCCAGCCGGCTTGGAAGTGTGGGTCAAGTTGTGTCATTGTATGTTTTATCAGTGATACTGCAAAATGCATTGCTGATGTGTACTACTGCTCATGGTTTCAAATATGTTTATTTATTGAACTGAAGTTTCATTGATTGTGTGGGTCACCTCTCTCCCCTCTGCAGTGGCAATCCTGTGCTGCAGAGGAGGAGGGGTGTTTGATTCAAGAGCAATCTTATTTAAAAAGAGACTAGTTTGTGTTTGAATGGGCGCCCGGAAATTCATGTGAAGTCGATGGTAAAAACCTTCAGTAATTGTGTTTTAACTCATGGGCCTGGTGCTTGTTGTGAGTTAATTGAATTGCCAATTGCTGTTATGTGTTTTGGTATGTCTCAGTCTCTATATAAAAAGGAGCCTGCAGGTGATGACATTCAGTTAGATCTTGGTTGACGCACAGGAAACAGCCTGAGTGAGAGCTGCCAGGGCCCTTTGAAAGTAAAGGTATGGGCTGTTACAGCTTCTCATCTGTGTAGGTGTTGTTCTTTTGCGTTGTCTTCAAGTGTGTTATTTTGGCCAGTCTTATTTTTCGTGTTTGCTGAGAATGCACTGTATTATAGTCTGCACTGGACTGCTGGAGTTGGAGAGGTGAATACAAAACCCAAAAGTGCATTCTTGGAGTCTCTGGTTGTCTTTCTGGAGCCTTGACAGTTAGGCCAACTATCACAATAAGTATAAAATCTGGAATTAACTTAAGAAACAACACAAAACGACGAAATACAGAGGTCCTTCTTGGTCGATACGCATTGGTCGTATTGTTGCCTTGCTCAAAATAAATCTTTACATTTTGAGCCTTGGATTTATTTTCTTTGCAAGTCTGCAGTCCACACCATTTGGGAGTTACGCAGCACTTCTTTGAACAACTTTTTGGCTCTCAGAGATACACGGTTTCTGTCCGACTGCGACCCCCAGGGTACGGTAGAACATGCACATAGTATCTCACTCTGTAACTGACAGATAGACCCTCTCCGGAAACCACCTTCTTCACAGCTGAAAAACATACTTTCATGTTCTCTTTTTTTCCGCCATCATGAAAGCATGGCTGCAATATCTCGCGGCCTGCACACAACTGCAGCTTCAGCATGAGGTGCCACAGCGCCGCTATAAGCCCTTACTCCAAAGCGTCAGGATCCAGTGAAGAGCTCTCAATCCCAGATGAACTCGTGCTCCGTTTGTTATTCAGGGGACACACGCTGGATCCCGACGGTTCCACTGCTTGTTCTCAGTGGTGGAAAAAGCATTCACATATGTTTTACTTACCGTAAGTAAAAGAATAATTCTAAAAGACGAATATTGATGAAAATTCAAAATGTACTTGAGTAAAAGTACAAAAGTATTGGTATCGAAATGTACTTAAAGTACCAAAAGTTGAATGCACTCATTATGCAGAATGTCCCATTTCACAAGTTTTCAAATGTGTAAATTGTATAAAAACCTCTTGAAAAATAGCAGATCTACAAGCTCACAATGTGACGCATTGTGAGCTTGTAGATCGGCTATTTTCAAATGGCCGAAATATGTATACGGTTGAAGTGGTTAATGTATGTTTTGTAATAATAATCAAAATCTACAACGTAACTAGTAACTAAAGTTTTCAAATAATTGTAACGGTGTAAAAAGTACAATAATTGCCTCTGAGATGTAGTGGAGTAGAAGCAAAAGTACTGAAAACTGGAAATATCCCAGTAAAGTAAAAAAATACCTCAAACTACAGTACAGTACTTGAGTAAATGTACTTATAGCTACTTTACACCGCTGCTACTCTGAGGAACCTTCCACATTCGTCTCTGTTGTACTCAGTAAAATAACAATTTAATTGAATTTCCAATTAAACCAAATTTATTTTTGTTGTTCACAATAACCATAACTGAATAAATATGTTTTTATTGACATCTTCTCTAAACACTATTAAACACAATTTGTATTTGCGAGTGTTTGCGTTCAAATGACGTAGGCACCGGAAATTACTGCATTTTAACATGAATAAATATAGTTTCTGACAACTTGTTGTCGCGTTCCAAAATATCCTCGGGCACCAGGGACCCTGCAGCATTACTTTTTGATCGGTACTCCAGTACTCTCAACCGAGCTATGAGAGGTGATTTTTTTTTAACTTAAATATACAGTATGTTACACAGCATGACTTTAAATGAACACTGAGGATGTTACAGTGGTTGGACCTAGTTCTGTTTGTATCAAGCATATGCTAATAATTTAATACTGCATTGTTGATGACTTACATGTCCTCTCAAGGATAGTAAAACCAGACCAAACGTGACTTACGGGGACATTTTTGTGGTTCCCTTGAGGAAAATGAACGTTTAAAATGTTAAGAGCTAAGGTGACAATTAATAAAAAACCTTCCGGTTAGGCAATGTAGGGGATAGGTTTAGGGTCAGGGTTAGGATAAAGGTAAAGAATGCCACACACACACAAAAAAAGGTCAACATGGCATCTTTTATAAATAATTGCTTTGTGGATAGTTGTGAACATGAATGGCAGTTTAGTGCATCTCCTGGTGTGTGCGACTGTGTGTGTGTGTGTGTGTGTGTGTGTGTGTGTGTGTGTGTGTGTGTGTGTGTGTGTGTGTGTGTGTGTGTGTGTGTGTGTGTGTGTGTGTGTGTGTGTGTGTGTGTGTGTGTGTGTGTGTGTGTGTGCGTTTCATCCCAATCACTCCCATAATAGCAGAGGTCCAGCTATGTCAAGGTTATGTTGGACTCTGAGTTGAGCAGCTGTGTTGTGATCTCATGCTGCTGTGCTGTATGATATTAACCCATTAAGACCTGAGGCCGTGGACACCCATCTCAAAATATTTTGTTCTAGAGACCCGACCCCCAGAAACAAAGCACACATTTTCAAGATTTTTCAAAAATAGCAGATCTACAAGCTCGTAGCGCGGCACTCGGTGCCTTTTTATGGTGTTTTATGTCTTCTCTGACTATTTTGAGTTTCTACCTGGAGGCTGAAACCTTGAGGGTCAAACGTGCCAATAGAGAAACAGCGCTTTAGTGACATAGTAAAAACATACCCTCCCCCTCATTATAACACAACAGGTGTGGGCATGAGGAGGAGGAGGGACTAGGACAGGTGGGTGGTGCTAAGGTGGTGGAGGAGGTGCTAAGGTGGTGGAGGAGGTGCTAAGGTGGTGGAGGAGGTGCTAAGGTGAGAACCAGGTATACTTAATGAACTGGAGGCTTGTCCACATGAAAATATAATATTAACAATTTCTGTACACTTTTTTGAAAAAAACCTTCCTCCTAGTTACTAGGAGGAAGGTTTTATACAAGGACCTAGTATAACCATAATACCTGATGATTATGTTGGGGGGGTGGGGGGGATCACTGAAAATCACGGCACCCCGTCTTTAAGGATATGGGGGAGTGTGGATTAGACTGTTTGTCTGCTTTCGCTCGCTAAGATTCCTCCAGGATTCCTCCAGGATTCCTCCCAAGATAAAGAACCTGAAATAAAGATCAGTCTTCCAGAGTAAAGGGGCTGTGTGTGTCCACTGAGGCTTTTCTTTCTCGGCTGCAAACACCAACGCGCTTGCCTTAAAACGCTTCCAAATGCCCAAGTTTAAATTATTTAGCAGAGAAAAACCCCAACATATGAATGCGCGCACGCAAAATATGTAAATGCCCAGCGCCTCATCACGTTGCTGGGATTTCCAAAAATGCGGCGCTCCTCCTACTGTAAATGATTCAAAACATATACGCTGTGCTCAAGGAATACAGGTCTTGGTATATAAACATGGTCCCTAATGTTTTAAATGCTTTAACTCACTGCCCTACACACAGGTAAGTTCTCAGTGTTGCTGCTTTAACTCAGATAGTTTCTGACAAAGGTTTCTTCGTCAGAAACGTACACATGGATGGATTAACACTGAGGATTTTACTGTGTACTTTGAGCTAATCAGGGAAAACTCCCAATTAATTTTTGATCATTAATGCTCCTCTTTTTTCCTTCTTCTTCATTAAATTCTAAATATTCTTCATGTACTGTACAGTTCTCCTTTCAAAATCAATTTTATCCACCATCTATTCTTCTCTAAGAGGATTGGACACATAAGGGCTACACTAATAACATTGTCGGGTACATAGACAAAAGAGTAGATGTACTGTGCATGAATATGATCAAGCAAATGTCACAGGTGGCCTTATGAATCAACAGATATTTATTTGGTGTGCAGCGCGCGCGCACACACACACACACACACACACACACACACACACACACACACACACGCCGGAGGAAGATTTGTTTTGACAGCCCAGTTCAACAAAGAGAAACACAGATATAAACAGAACAGCGTTACAGATAAAGACAATACATATAGTCCCCCATAAATACATTCATACATTCCAGCACACACCAACGCTGTCAGTGAAGCAGTTTTTCAAACGCTGTGATGGCAGAGTGGACAGAACTGCTTCTGAAGTGAGCTCTCCCCCATTTATAAGCCATTAAGACCGGGAACTCATCTGTGTAACGACTTTATCCATGTTTTATACTTTGGCTATTCAAAAAATAGCAGAAATACAAGCTCATAGCACGGCACTCGGTGCCCCGCTATGAGCTTGTACATCTGCTATTTTTGAAAAATCGTAAAAATGTGTGCAAATCTTTCAATATATATATATTTTTAAGCAATTTTTTTAACTCAAATCTTTGCTTCTGGGGGGTCCCTAAAACAACATATTTTGAGATGGGGGTCCGCGGCCAAATACATATAATTTTGGGGCTCCTTGACATGAAAAAGTTTGAGAACCACTGATATTATAGCAACACAAGTGTTTCAGAAAATTGTTAGGATTTAAAATACATTTGTACTAGAACCCCCATGCAGAAGCAAAGATTTGAGTTTAAAAAAAATCGCTTCAAAAAATGTATATTCAAAGATTTGCACACATTTTCCGCGATTTTTCAAAATATAGCAGATCTACAAGCTCATAGCGCGGCACTCGGTGCCACGCTATGAGCTTGTATATCTGCTATTTTTGAATAGCCTAAAGAAATCTTAAAATGACTCAGATGCGTTTTTCCCGGTCTAGATGGGTTAAAGTCCTTGCATCTCAGTCCAGATGGCAGTAATGTGAAGTGATGATTGAGGGGGTGATCAGCGTCGAGTGCCAGGAAACTGATGGCTCTGTCGCTCATGTCTGAGTGTTTGGCTGTTTGGGGCAGATGATTTTAGAGGCAGTATGCGTTGATGCTTTTATTGTCACATCACAAGTTTACTGGTGTAAAAAAAGAGTGGGTGAAATTATTTTCTGTACAAGCTCCAAGGATTTGCAGTCTCAAAGTATAGTCTTAAGGGGGGAAAGGAATACAGTAAAAAGCCAGATAACCGGAAAACTATATAAAATATACATAAGGTGTGTGCTAAAAACAAACAAACAAATAAAAATGAGGCAGAATATTGCAGACTAGCATAGACATTGCTTAACAGCAGATATAGAATATTCATAGTCATACATAAAGTGATAATGCCTGTGTGATGGCCTGTGTCACCAAGATTGACATTGTCTCTCAAGCCAGATAGTTATTCCACAATCTTTGAATGCTACATAGTCTGTAAATACTTCCTCTGAATGCAGTGCACAGGATGCTGTCATCGTTTGTCATTTCCATCACTAGAATATATTTAAAAAAATATTTTTAATGTATTTTTAAACGTCAATTTCTGCTACAGTAAGTAGCAACCTAATGTACATATCTCTGCTCTCGGGCAGAAACCAAAACTCCAAAATGTACGTTTTTCAGGAAATGGAAAAAACTAGGAGGTTTTGTCCATCATTGATATAAGAACAGCTGAATGGACCTTCAAGCTCACGCTGTTTAATACTTTTCATTGTTTCAATATTTTTTGAACCAACAGGACAAAGGGTGTTCAATAGCACTGATTTATGAAAAAGAAAAATGGAGTTAGCTGGTTTCTTTCCAGACAGTGACGATTATGCTTCGACAAAACAGAAGTGTGGGGGAGGAGGGTGGCAGACATCCGTTTTACAGTCTGCGCTTTTTTTTATAGCGCTTCCGTTGCACAGAATGGAAGGCGGAAACATTTGCAAATTGTGTGAGCCTACATACAGCCTGTCTTGAGAGACTTAGATTGACATGACAGGCCCTGGTGGTTGACAGGTGGAAAGTGTTCTATAGTAGGCCTATGGTTGGTACATGGGTATAAGCTTGGTTCTGTTGGAAAGAAGCATGGGTAATATACAGTATATGGTTTGAATGATATGCTTTTTTTAACCCATTTAGACCCGGACAGAATCTGTAATTTTTAGATATCTTTGGCTATTCAAAAAATTGTGAAAGTTTCAGCAAATCTTTTGAATACGTCATTTTTTTAAGCGAACATTTTTAAGTCAAATCTTTCTATTATTTTGACCTTTCTGTTCGATTCTACAAATGTCTTCTAAATCATACAGTTTTTTTTATCAGTGGTTCTCCAACTTTGTCATGTCAAGGACCCCCATAGTTATATATATTTGGTTGCGGACCCCCATCTCAAAATATTTTGTAATAGGGACCCCCAGAAGCAAAGATTTGAGTCAAAAATATTCCCTTTAAAAATATATATATTCAAAGATTTGCACAAATTTTCACGATATTTTTTTTTTTTGCAGATCTACAAGCTCACTCTGTGCCACGCTATTGAGCTTGTAGATCTGCTATTTTTTTAATAGCCAAAGATATCTAAAAATGACACAGATGCGTCCCCCGGATTGAATGGGTTAAACCACCGGGGGGTGAAGGGGTGGGCGGGCAGGCGGGCGAGCACACGGTGCTCATGTTCATGGATATGTCATCTATTCAAAAGGGTTCCACGAAAAACATTCCTTGTACTCTCTTATATTATGATTTAACCCATTGATACCTGGAACGCATCTGTGTCACTTTAGATGTCTTTGGCTATTCAAAAATAGCAGATATACAAGCTCATAGCGCGGCACCGAGTGCCGCGCTATGAGCTTGTAGATCTGCTATTTTTGAAAAAAATCTTGAAAAAAAAATCTTGAAAGAAAATGTTTTAGATTTTTTTTTTCAAAATGTTTCAAAATTTCAAAACTTTCAAAAAACCTCAGGTCTTAATGGGTTAAATTCTACTTTGTGGGAAACGTCAAATATGTTCCCCGACACCTGGACTCTCAGAAGCTCTGACTCCCCCCGAGCTGGAACCCGGGGGTGGCCTTGCGTGTGAATCCTTCTGACATGCATGCTGCGCTCTCCGCTGGGTGTACAGAAGTGTCCTTTTTTTTGTACAGGCCAGCAGATCATCACTACTAGCTGGTCAAGTTGATGACCTGAGCGGCTGCCCGCTCCTCTTCTCCTTAACGCGTTAAGACCGGGAACGCATCTCATGTGTCATTTTTTGATTTGAGGTAAAAAAAGCATTATTTTACACTTTGGCTATTCAAAAATAGCAGATCTACAAGCTCGTAGCGCGGCACCGAGTGCCGCGCTACGAGCTTTTAGATCTACTGTTTTTGAAAAATCGTGAAAATCTTTGAATATATATACACATTTTTACAGCAAACATTTTTAACTCAAATCTTTGCTTCTGGGGGGTCCCTGGAACAAAATATTTTTAGATGGGGGTCCGCGGCCAAATACACATCATTTTGGGGGTCCTTGACATGAAAACATTTGAGAACCACTGATTAAAAAAACATATGTTTTTTTTTTTTTTTACGTAGGATTTGAAGACATTTTATAGAATCAGCCTCAGGCCTTAATGGGTTAAAGTCATCGGCCCTTCTGTCATCCAGTGGGAAATAACAGGGTGAGCACACAGCTCTGACAGGGCCCTGCTGACTCTGCTCATAGCGAAGGTAAACCATCACTGCTGGGGATTACCACAGCCACTCCAATACGAGAGACAGAGAGAGCTTTCGCTACATGCGTTCTCTTAGCTTTGTTTACGCAGTGAGTACTCAAATGTTTTGCTTAAGTAAAAGTATCAATACTGCAATGTAGAAGTACTCTGTTACAAGTAAAAGTCCGGAATTCAAAATTTACTTGAGTGAAAGCAGAAAAGTGTTGGTATTAAAATGTACTTAAAGTACCAAAAGTAAAAGTACTAAAATGTTTGAAAATAGCAGATCTACAAGCTCACAACGAGCTTGTAGATCTGCTATTTTCAAATAGCCTACGTATAAAATAGAGCTAAAGTTGTTAATGTATGTTTTATAATGTAATAATGTATATCTGCAAAGTAACTAGTATCTAAAGTTTTCAAATAATTGTAGTGGAGTAAAAGTACAATATTTGCCTCTGAGATGTAGTGGAGTAGAAGTAAAAGTATAGACAAATAGAAATACTCCAGTAAAGTAAAAGTACCTCAAAATTGTGCTTAAGCACAGTACTTGAAATGTACTTAGTTACTCTACACCACTGGGTTTACTACACAATAAAATCCTCAGTGTTCATTTGACTCTGGGAGCATGATGTAACCAAATGGACCACGCTCTCAGAGTTGCAAATGGATACATGAACACGGAGGATTTTACTGTGTACTTTGAGTGGTAACTCCGTTACCACAGCCACTCCAATATGAGGGAAAGCTTTCGCTACGCCTTCTTTTGTTTTTTGTTTTTAGCTTGGACACTACACAGTAAAATATTGAGTGTGCTTCAGTGTCATTTTGCTTTATTAGTTGGGTCCAAAATTATTGTTTTTGTTTTCATCTGCAAGCTGCCGGCCGCCATTATCCCTGTGCTTCCGATTTCGTTGCATAAGGTTATTTTTTTCCCGGTAAATAAATGCTTGGAGGTGGCTTGCCATGTTGCAATGTTGCAAAATGACTAAATGCTGCCTTACAGACGTGAATCAGGGAAATAAGGAATCTTATGCAACAGGTGTTGATGATGATGATGATGATCATACAGTAATTCAATTGATGATTATTATCGCAATAGGAATAACACTTCTGTACATGTGCATATATTAGTATAAATGTTTTTCCCACTGAGAAAGTACTATTCAGGATGTCTATTGCAGTGGTTCTCAAACGTTTTCATGTCAAGGACCCCCAAATTGACACTTATTAGCCCGCAGACCCCCATTTGAAAAGATATGCCGTAGGGACCCCCATAAGAGAAAATTTTTACGGCTCTAGCAGTGATTCTCAACCATTTTAATTTCAAGGACCCCCAGTTTGACACGCATTAGGCCACGGACCCCCATTTAATGGCATTTCTATCTCTGGGACCCCAATTTATATTGTAAAATCAATGTTAATTTAACTCTGAGAGTCCATTTGGTTCCATTTGTACACTCTCAGAGTTACAGACCCATAAGGGTCCATTTGGTTCCTAACTATTCATCATTTAGCTGGGGACCACCTGGGGGACTCCCTCAAGGACCCCTGGGGGTCCCCGGACCCCACTTTGAGAACCAATGGTCTATTGTGTGATATTTACTTACTAGTTTGTCGTGTTGTTTTTTTTTTGTGGGTTTCCAGATACCACAATATTCATCCCGTGGTTCAACAGTACATCTTACTTGGAGCTGCGGTCCCTTGCATCTTTGCTGCAGTCCTCTGGTGGCGGTGACGATGATCGACCCGCTCCCGCTGACTCTCCTGTGACTCTCTACTTGACAGTGAAAACCAGGGCCACCCAGGGCACCATCCTTTACAGTGAGTTTAGCCTGTTCTTCTCACTAATACTTCAAGCTGTAATCCTGTAAGTTTCATGATCGTTTGCTGTCGGGCGTTAAGCCTCTCATGTCCAATACTGTTACTTTTCGGGATTCAAATTCAAAATGAGCCTAAATAGCCGCGTTAGCTGTAGTATGTTGAGTAGGGCCAGTGGTGGAAAAAGTACCCAAATGTTTTACTTAAGTAAAAGTATCAATACTGCAATGTAGAAGTACTCTGTTACAAGTAAAAGTCCAGAATAAAACATTTACTTGAGTAAAAGTACAAAAGTATTGGTATCAAAATGTACTTAAAGTACTAAAATGTTTGAAAATAGCAGATCTACCAGCTCACAACGTGTCGCATCGCGACGCGTTGTGAGCTTGTAGATCGGCTATTTTGTAGTGAGATGTAGTGGAGTAAAAGTAAAAGTATAGACAATTGGAAATACTCCAGTAAAGTAAAAGTACCTCAAAATTTTACTTAAGTACAGTACTTGAGTAAATGTACTTAGTTATTTTACACCACTGAGTAGGGCATTGATTTCGACAAAAAAATAAAAAATAGTTAAAATATGGACATAAGAGGTTTCTGCCCGACAACAATATTACCCGGGATTCAAACCCCCGGGTGTTCCACGTGAGAGACAAAACATCTACCGCTAGGCCCAAGAGGGAAACCCCCGCTTAGGGAGGTTCCCCCATGGTGCATATCATGGCAAGATATGCATGCGCCTATGAGATTCAGCCAGCACTACTTGTCAACCAGTAGCTGTCCTAAATGTCTCAATAGTAGAGTAGCGTCACCTCCTCCAACCAGTGCAGATGAGCATATATATTGTATTAACATACTCTACCATACAGAGCGGTAAAATAATGTTTTATGCATTAGAAGTTCCAAATTACAGCTTTAGCCCATTGAGACCTGAAGCCGATTCTACAAATGTCTTCTAAATCCCAGCAGTTTTCTGAAAAACATTCTATGTCAGTGGTTCTCAAACTTTTTCATGTCAAGGACCCCCAAAATGATATGCATTTGGCCGCCGACCCCCATCTCAAAATATTTTGTTCCAGGGACCCCCAGAAGCAAAGATTTTAGTTAAAAATGTTGGCTTTAAAAATATATATTTTTTGCACACATTTTCATAATTGTGCAAAAACAAATTGCACACAGATGTGCACACATTTTCATAATTTTTCAAAAATAGCAGATCTACAAGCTCGTAGCGCGGCACTCGGTGCCGCGCTACGAGCTTGTATATCTGCTATTTTTGAATAGCCAAAGTGTAAAATAATGCTTTTTTTAGCTAAAATAAAAAAATGACACAGATGCGTTCCAGGTCTTAAGGGGTTAATTCATGTAAAATCTTGTTAATTTAAATCTGATGGATTTACAAATGGATTTGGCTCCATTTGTAAACCCTCTGAGGATCACACTGTGCATCATTCATATCATATCTAAAGTAAAGGTGACGGTTGCTCATAGTGTATGCGGTGCATGATCTTCAGCATTTTTGCTTCACTGAAAGAAATGAACGCTCACCTCGATATTGCTGTCACTTTGCATTATCAAACAACGTTAACATTATCGTGTGCGTTTTTTACTGCATAATAAATAGCAGCGTTTCCCAATCACTTAGTCAGAACCCATAGACCCCTTAACTCTATAACTGCCAAAGACGTTTATAAACGTCTTTGAGAAATTAGCTGTTGCCTGCCAAAGACGTTTAAAAACGTCATGAAAAAAAAAAAAAAAAAAAAAAAATTCTAAAAAGATTCTCTAATTATTTAAGATTGACACCTTTTCGATATTCCAAACGAATAAGGAGATAACAATTTCCAAAGATTTGCTGCTCCATCCACTTCAATGTTAAAATTGAAACGGACAAACAATTCACAATGTTTTTTGGTTTGAAACCACTGGTTTTGAGCTATTTTCAAACATCAAACAACACATGACAACAAGGTCAAATTGACCTCGTTGACATTTGTGAAACCACACCTGAATCTCATCTGTGATTAGACATTTTCTGGGGATCAATCATACTTGAGAAAAATATTTTGTGGCTATGCGAAAAGGTACCAAAATCGGTCAAAACCCTGGCAGAGGCTACAGACTGTTCTGAAAAAACTCTGGCAGGGTAAGAGTTAACAGACGACGTCACACTGGTTGCAAGCGATAAGAACCAGTATTGCGCTAGGGCTTTCACGACTAGAGATGTTTACAGGTCGACTAATTTAACCCAGTGGTAGTCGACTAGTCGACTAGTCGAAATTTACATTAACAAATAAATAAAATAAAATATATATATATATTTTTATTTATTTTTTATTTAAATTTTTTAGGGGGGGCATTGTTTTAATGCCATCCTACTACTATATTACTATTATTATTATCCTCCTGCCCTTATTTTTATGGCGTTTTAAGGGAAGCGCTTCTGGCACAGCAGCACAGCAGCACAGCACCACAGCAGCGTCTCCAAGGATCCCCATTGCCCAATTATAGGCTTTTATTGGGCATACTTTTGACCCCCTTTTGATAAAAAACTAAGTCAGGAGGATAATAATAATAGTAAGATGGGCCATTACTATGGCATTAACTCTTTGACTGCCCTTGACTCGATAACGCGTCAATAGCTACTTTGTCCAGTTGGCCGTCGACGCGTTGGACGCGCGTTCATTGTTTAATCTCTGTTCTGCAATGAATCACTCTAAGTTTCAGGTTCCACTTACTTCACCCACCACTGCATCCGGTTTTATGACGCGATTTCCGTTTCATTTTTTTTTCTTTTTCTCCACAGTCATTTTCGTCTAGAATAGGGTTTTATACCGTTTTTCACACGGTATAAAAAACGATCGGAGACCTCCCTTTCTATAATCTATGGTCTGGGTGACGAACAGTCATCGCCGTCGTGTATCACATCGTAATTTTCGCCGATCAGAGAATCTGAGACCACTACACATCCGTTTTCATGTAAATGACTGTTGCACTGGCTGAGAGAGCTGTGGGAGACTCAGAGAGCTGATCAAGCTGGCTATGTGCTGCTCTCTAGTGGTGGTTGATCGTATGAGTTCAAAAGTCAGTTTAGACAAGTCTATATGTAAATAAAATAATAAAATAACAAAACAAAAAACCACGAAAATCGCTGGCACTGGGGGAGTACTTTATGAAAATACTCTAGCAGTCAAAAAGTAAAAAAAAAAAAAAATCAACTATTCGACTAGTACCAACAAGGTCGACTAGTGGTTATACTAGTCGACTAGTCGACTAGTTGGTGAAAGCCCTATATTGCGCGCGCAGGTCCGGCACTGAAGGTGCGTTCGGAAATTGCGCACCGGAGCGCACTTGCCTATTAGTTGGTATTGGCCAGTGCGCTCATTGCTGTAATTGAGAACGCAACCTATGTTGGGAATTGATTGCATGAAACAATCACCTGTGTGTTCAGTCTCAATGTTGGTAAACAAAGAATTGGTCTATTTGTGGGTCGCAGACACATTTTTATGGGTCGTGATTAAATCTATTTTTTTTTCATTTAATTTCCTTTTTTTTATCAGCATTTTTCAGAAATAAAATTTGTTTTTCAAAAAAAAAAATCTGAAAATGTCATAAATAAATAAAAAAAATGCATTAGAACTTAATTTAAGAAGTAGTGAAAATAGCACATCTACAAGCTCACAACGCGTTGCATCTTGACGCGTTGTGGGCTTGTAGATCTGCTATTTTCAATAATCTGGGTCCCAGCAAAACATCAAAGTTCGAGAACCACTGATATAGAGAGGTGTGACCGGGAAAGCATCTGTGTCATTTTAGATTTTAGCTACAGTATATATCGTTGCTGTCGGCCAGAAACCTCTCCATATTCAAACTTTTTGTGTTTTTCCGTAAATTAACACCCTACTTGATCATCCTACAGTGTCACACAAAGGCATCAAATGTAGCAGATCTACGAGCACGAAACGCGGCGTGAAGCGACGCGTTTCCACCTTGTAGATCTGCCACATTTGCTATTTTTGAATTTGGTCTTAAAAAATAACATATTTTCTCAATAAGCAACCGTTTGAGTGTGGTCTTCAGTTCCCAGGTTCGATTCCCGGCCCTGGCTATATGTGCCGCGGTGTCCATGAGCAAGACACTTAACCCTTAACTAGGGGTGGGCCGATATATCGTCCTGCGATATATCGCGATACGTTTTTGTGACGATATATGTATCGTTGTGGCGTTAAAAAAAAGGGGAGGGGAAATGAAAGAAAATTTTTCTTTTTTTGTCACGCACCGGAAAGTTTTTTTTGTGCAATAATAACAATGCAAATGCAAACAAAAGTATTTGTTTGCATTTGCTTCCCCCCCCCCCATATATTTATATAATAAAAAAGTGCCATTATATCGTATCGTATCGATATCGTGAACCCAATATCGTGTGTCGTAACGTGAAATTAGTGTATCGGCACACCCCTACCCCTAACTGCTCCCCTCCCCCCGAGCTTTCATTAGAACCATCTGAGCAGCCATCAGCTGTGTGAAGCTGAAAACTGAATGTCTCCCGTGGGATTAAACAGGTCTCTCTCCCCCTTGCCCCTTTATTCCTCAGTGCTTTGAGCTGATGGAACATGAGGAAATGTAAAAAAGTGAGAAAGGCATTTGCTGAGGTTCTTTCTTCGTGACGTGTATTGATTGTAAATGTCTCCATTGCGTCACCACCACAGCTTTAGGTACATTTTCATACAGTATAAATGCCTCTCTGACAGCAGCAGCACTAGCCTAGTCAATTCCCTGTACAAATATCCACCTCACTGCGGGTGAACGTAAATGCCAGCTAATGCATCTCCCTGTGTGTGTGTGTGTGTGTGTGTGTGTGTGTGTGTGTGTGTGTGTGTGAGAGAGAGAGTTATTCGGCTTGCAACTAAGTACAACTCAGGCTTTTAAGGTAAGGATTAAAAATGGCACGCAAAAAAAACGGTAAAAATGACATTCATAAAATTGCTATTCTGAAATCTTGATGTCCTCACGAATATAGTTATACCAATAAGTGTGTGTGAGTGTATGTGTGTGTGCGTGTGTGAGGGCGTGTACTGTATGTCATGTTTAGTTGTGGTGACTCACCCCTGTCTTGCTCGTTGTGTTGCTCTGTGCTGCAGCTGAATTACAAAGGAGGACCTGGTGGGCCAGGGGGTGGAAAGGCTCTTCTTCACATAATGCATGCAATCTAGTTGGCAAGCTTTGACAGAGTAATAATATCCTACTTGTATATCACTATTTTAACCCATTAAGACCTGGAACTGTGTCATTTTTAGATTTGAGCTAAAAAGCATTGTTTTACACTTTGGGCTATTCAAAAATAGCAGATATACAAGCTCATAGCGCGGCACCGAGTGCCGCGCTACGAGCTTGTAGATCTGCTATTTTTGAAAAATCGTGAAAAATGTGTGCAAATCTTTGAATATATATATTTTTAAAGCGAACATTTTTAACTCAAATCTTTGCTTCTGGGGGTCCCTGGAACAAAATATTTTGATGGGGGTCCGCGGCCAAATACATATAATTTTGGGGGTCCTTGACATGAAAAAGATTGAGAACCACTGATACAGAAACATACGTTTTTCAGAAAACTGTTGAGATTTAGGAGACATGTAGAATCGGCTTCAGGTCTTAATGGGTTAACCCATTCAATCCGGGATCTACGCATCTGTGTCATTTTAAGATTTCTTTAAAAAAAAAATAGCAGATCTACAGGCTCATCTCAAGCGAACATTTGGGGGGGGGGGAATCCCTGGAACAAAATATTTTGAGATGGGGGTTCGCTGCCAAATACATATCTAAAAATGTTTTCTAAATCCTAACAGTATGTTGCTATATCAGTGGTGCTCCAACTTTTCAATGTCAAGGACCCCCAAAATGATTTGTTTTTGGCCGCGGACCCCCATCTCAAAATATGTTGTTCCAGGGACCCCCAGAAGCACAGATTGGAGGTAAAAATGTTCGCTTTAAAACGTATATATATTCAAGGATTTGCACTCATTTTCCATGATTTTTCAAAGAATAGCAGATCAAAAGCTCATAGTGCGGCACTATGAGCTTTTAGATCTGCTATTTCTGAATATGTATATGTATTTGGTTGCGGACCCCCATCTCAAAATATTTTTGTTCCAGGGACCCCCAGAAGCAAGGATTTGAGTTACAAATGTTCGCTTAAAAAAAAATTACATTCAAAGATTTGCTAAATTTTTCACGACTTTTCAAAAATAGCAGATCTACAAGCTCGTAGCGCAGCACTCGGTGCCGCGCTACGAGTTTATAGATCTGCTATTTTTGAATAGCCCAAATAAATCTTAAAATGACACAGATGCGTTCCCGGTCTTAATGGATTAAAACACAGTTTACAAGGGGCTTTTTGTACTATAAACCTACTCGGTTATCAGTAAAATAAGGACAAGCATCGTGCTCATAAAACAATGCTTTTAGCAATAATACATCACGGTCATAAGCTCACTGCTGCCTCACTCACGCACCGGAAAGCATGCAGAACAAGTGATCAAGGTCGTTTGTTGGCAGCCACTTGATCTGCTCATCAATATGATCAACACCTTATGAATATGATCAAGTTCAAACCTTTGCATAGTGATTTGTGCATGTTTGAATAGAGAACCAGATCATTTGCATACTTAAAGCCAGTTCGCTAAAGGGGTTCATTTGTCACTCACTCATACAAGTACAAGCGGGACGACGCGATAGCTGAGTGGTTTAGGACACATACTGTACTAGTGTTGATTTTGACAGCAAATTTGTATTCAGTTTTGGTCATAGTCTTTTGAATAAAATTCCATTTAGTTTTAGTCATATTCTAGTCATCTGAAATGTTTTAGTTTTTGTCTAGTTTTCTACAGTTGATTTAGTTGAGTAAGATTTATTTTGGCGGTGCCTTGATGGCGTCGTAATGGCTGATTTTACACTTGGTTGCATGCTGAAAATAGCCGATCTACAAGCTCACAACGCGTCGCAGCGCGACGCGTTGTGAGCTTGTAGATCTGCTATTTTCAGAGCGCAACACCCGAGCGCAACCAAGCATAAAATGACTTGTCTTTTGGTTCTACTGGATCTCTTCTCCACTAGTCCCTCACTAACATTTTGGTCTATTTTGTATTTGTTGACGAAATTGTCAATATATTTAGTCTTGGTTTTAGTCATCGTAGCTTAGTTTTTATTTCGATTTTTATTAATGTTTTGTCAGTGAAAAAGGGTAGTCGACGAACATTTTTCGTCATAGTTTTAGTCGACGAAATCAACACTGACGTATACCACATGGGCTCAAATGTGTGAGCGGGTCCCCGGTTCGGATTCCCTGCCGGCCAGACAGTTTGCTGAATGTCACTCCCCTTCTCTCTCTCTCTCTCTGTTTTTCCTGTCTCTCATAACAATCTTTGTGAAATTGCTTAAAACGCACCCCTCCCCCAAATAACTTTAAAAAATCACACCCAGTGTGAAGAGAGTGGTGCCTTTCATGAGTTCATTTTGTTAGTTACTTTTTACAGACTTTGATGACTTCAAAGTATTTTTACTAATTTTAAGTACTTTAAAATGTTTTTACTGATTTTTACGTGTTTTTACTAATTTTAACATCTTTTAAGTATTTTTACTCATTTTAAGTATTTTTACTCAATGTAAGTATTTTTACTCATTTTAAGTATTTTTACTCAGTTTAGGAACTTTAAAGTATCTTTACTAATATTTAAGTATTTTTACTCATTGTAAGTATTTTTACTCATGTTAAGTATTTTTACTCAAAAGTGTGTGTGTGTGTGTGTGTGTGTGTGTGAGTGTGTGTGTGTGTGTGTGTATAATTAGTTTAACTGGTTGCGTCTTTGTGTTGCAATCAGCCGCAGCTGTTGAGGCTGTGCTCAAACATACAGAGGGGCCGTGCTCATACGCACATACACACAGACAGACAGACAGACACACACACACACAGACAAAGTCACTCCTTGGAGTGGCTAGCACCACTCAAAAATTAGCACAATCAGTCAAATGTTGGTGTGACAGACAATAATATATAGCACGATATGACAGAAAGGCAAAACCTCTAGCAGCAAATAAAGAATATAAGGTACAGTATATGAAGGGTGATTAATTTGTATTGAGTTTTCATCACATTTTTCATATGCATTCGGAATAAGCAGGTAATCAGCAAAGAGCTCTTTGTGCATGCAACAGTGGCCGTTTTGCATCCTTATGAGGGCCACCAAATGCAAATCACCGCAGACATGTAGAATATAGATAGAATAGCGTATTATAAGTAGAGATAGAGGAGGAGCAAATTGGAAAAATCCGATGTGAATTATCAGATGTGAAGTGAAAAGTGAATTAGATTGTGAGTCTCGATGTCAAGCTTAGAAACTCATTTCACCTCCACGCTGTCACATTAGCTGCCTTGGGTGTCTCAACTGCCATTAGCTATCTCTGTGCAATGTTTATCTCAAGTCACTGCGTGTCAAAGTCCTCATGGATTCTCTTTATAGATTATTTTATGAAAAAAAGAATGATTGCCCTGACAGCATGATGCTGTTTTTCACCGTTTTCCCAGACCTTTACTTTGTTCCATTTATCTGCTCTCCCATACGACTGTCCTTCACCGCCCTGTACTGAATAATGAGTTTTCTATTTTTCATCTAAACTTGTTAACCACTTAACCCATTTAGACCGGGAAAAAACTTTTAGATTTCTTTGGCTATTCAAAAATAGCAGATATGCAAGCTGGAAGCGCGGCACCGAGTGCCGCGCTACCAGCTTGGATATCTGCTATTTTTGAATCTTGCAAATCTTTGAATTATATTTTTTAAGGCGAACATTTGTACAATATTTTGTTCCAGGGACCACCCAGAAGCAAAGATTTGAGTTACAAACGTCGCTTTAAAAAATATATTATATTCAAAGATTTGCACAACTTTTCACGCATTTTCAAAAATAGCAGATCTACAAGCTCATAGCGCGGCACTCGGTGCCGCGCTATGAGCTTGTATATCTGCTATTTTTGAATAGCCGAAGAAATAAAAAGACAGAGATGCGTCCCCCGGACTGAAAGGGTTAAACACTTAACTTCGCCACCCTATTGTACCCGTTAGGATTGTTCTCTTTTTTTTTCTTTCATTCTTTCTTTCTTTCTTTCTCTCTTTCTTTCTCTCTTTCCTTTGCTTCGCAGAAACCATTACAGCTACTGTTCCCAAAAGTAGTTATTATAGGTTAGATATCTCACCCACTGAGACAATTTTTGATTGGCCAGATGGTTAGACTTTGGCCTTTAACTTTCAATGGGGGGAAAAAACACATATCTTTGTGCCTAGATAAATTTTCTAGACACGTTTTTGACATCTGCTAAACTGTAGATCCTATTGCTACCATATGTTATGTAGATCATTAATTGACCAAGCTCATCAACACTCATATACGAGCTTATTGATGATATCTTATTTAGTTTTGAAGACATTGGCCAAAAAGTGTGTGGCTCATAAATACACAAATCTCAACAACCAATAAGAACAAGACTAACAGGATCTACATAAGACTAATGGGTACATAAGAAATAATGGGTGTAACATCCTATCCTATATTAAAATTGGCTAATGGAAGATCTCCATATATAAAAGGGACACAGGTATACGAATATATGGAGAATCTCCGTACGTATGGGCACAAAAGGCACACAGACAGACAGTTACAACGCGTTGGTCATACTTATTTGCCTTGCTCTAAATAAATTCATACAAACATTTTCACGTGAGACGGAGTGCCTTGAAATTATTTTCTTTGCAAGTCTGCATTTCACACCTTCTTGGCAAGCAGTACTTCTTTGGAAATCCTTTTTTGTTTATATGATCCTACCTGTGTCACCAAAGAGCACCTATCTCAGAGCCACTGAATGATCCCTGCAGAAATGTGGCCTTAAATCAATGACAGTTTGTCCAAACATCACCAGATTTTCCTGCTTAGATTTAATTAAGCTATTGAAGCATGTCCCCAAAATCCTATTGTTGTGTCAATATTGTTCCAAAAGGAAGTGGCCTGGCACAAATTTGTCTTTTAAATGAGTGAGTGTCTGTTCAGTCGTGCTAAAATGTTATCTTTAAACAGGTGTCGGAAACAATCAAAGCTCCATACTCCTCGCTAGCCTGGTAAACCCTCTCTCGAAATCTCATTTGTAATTTATGTCAGGAGTGAGTCTGGCATGATCGCCCATTCGACAATTTGGCTGTGGTCTCGAGTTGGGCGGGAGTAATACCGTTGACTGACAACCCCTTCAGCCAATTAGGTGTGTTCCCCTTCAGCCAGTGCATTTTTACCAGCTCCAGACTAATGTGACGCAACGGGACTTTTGAGACGGCCATGCCCAAAATAGGTTGCCTTATTCGGATACATGCGTGTCACTGCCCGCCCCTGCCGGTTCTCTGAATTTTTATTTTTAAATAGGCTCTGTCATGATTAATTGACCACATATATGAAGTTAAACAACTAAATTCTATCCAAACGATATCTTAAAAGTAAATTCCGTGCCTCAAAATAGAAGTTTGAGAGCGTTTTGAAGTTTAAAAGAGAGTAGAAAACACTGCGGTCAAAAAAGATGGCTGCCGTTCGTTTTTGGTCGGCTGCACTCAGGCTGCACTTGGTTCCATTCGGGCTCACTCGAACTCGCCACCTGATTGGCCAACTTTCGCTGTCAATCACAGAACGATGAGCGACGACGCTGATAGGCTCGTCCATTTGGTGAACGGGCTCGAAACGCCCAGACAAGCCTTCAGGCCAGACTCCTTCCTGAAATCAAATGCAAATGAGATTTCCGGAGGGAGGGGGGTTTACCAGGCTAACTCCTCGCAGCTTTCAACAATGAACAGTCCTCGTTGGCCGAATCACCGCTTTGAGCTTATATTGATTTGTCCGTTTCTTCATCACTTTCATCGCCTTCTGAAAGTCGCCAACTTTAACTTCTTGACCGCCTTACTCTCCATCATGTTCTCATAGTCATCTTCGTATTCGCTTGGACCCCATTAAATGCCACGTGTGGCTCTATTTGTATTTATATTTGTTCCTAATTGGATTGATAACGCCTTCTCCTAATGCCTAGTGGAAAACAAAACAGAAAGCATAGTCTTGCAGTATAAACAGAGGGGGGGTGTTCAGAAAGCACATAGAGGACACCGTGCCTTTTATCTCGGTATCCTTCACTGGGCTTGTGGAGCAACCATCTTCCCCTGCATCACAAGATGGAAACTGAAAAGAAAAACTCCAGAGATCAAACAGACAAAGTTAACCCATTCAATCCGGGAACACATCTGTGTCATTTTAAATTTGAGCTATAACCATTATTTTATACTTTGGCTATTCAAAAGTGTGCCGCGCGAGATCTGCAATATTTTTTTTTTTATCGTGAAAATGTGTGCAAATCTTCGAATATATCAATATTTTTTAAAGCAAACGTTTGTAACTCAAATCTTTGCTTCTGGGGGTTCTACAAATGTCTTCTAAATCCTAATAGTTTTTTGAAAAATGCTATAATCAGTGGTTATTTTTTTTCATGTCAAGGACCCCCAAAATTATGTATTTGGCCGCGGACCCCCATCTCAAAATATTTAGTTCCAGGGACCCCCCCCCCCCCCCAGAAGCAAAGATTTTAGTTAAAAATGCGCTATGAGCTTGTAGATCTGCAATTCTTTTGAGAAATCATGAACATTTGTGCAAATCTGGGGGTCCCTGGAACAAAATATTTTGAGATCGGGGTCCACGGCCAAATACATATCATTTTGGGGGTCCTTGACATGAAAAGGTTTGAGCACCACTGATTATTATAGCAACATAATAATATACGTTTTTCAGAAACCTATTAGGATTTAGAAGACATTTCGCAGATGCGTTTCCCGGACTGAACGGGTTAATCAGAAGAGAACCAAAAGACATGCATTGAGATGCGTAGATTCTCCTCTCCGCAGACCTGCTCCTCATTTCTCACTCCCCTTTATGCAGCCCTCCCCGAAGAACACCGGCAGTCTCCCTGTGGAGTTCACTTGTCAAGCTCGGCGAGAGAGAGAGAGAGAGAGGGAGAGAGAGAGAGAGGGGGAGAGGGGAAGGTAGAGAGAGAGCGGGGGAGGGGGGAGAAAACAAGGTGACAGGCGTTGACAAAGGAAGCAAGGCTCGGTGCAGGGTAACAGGGCCATTGGGATGGCAAGGAACAATTTCCTCACTGAAGAAAAACAGAAAAATAAAAGTATATAGGGCCAACACATGAGCGTCTCTACCACAAGAGATGCCTCCTCACGCCATGGTTTGTACTCGGTCACACGCCGCGTCGCGTGCTGAAAATAGTAGATCTACAAGCTCGCAACGTGTCGCACTGCGACACGTTGCGAGCTTGTATATATTCTATTTCCTAAGTATGAATCACCCTTCATATTGTACCAAATAAGCCACGGCTCTAACCGGAAAACGGAGACGGCGGATCATTGCGTGTGTAATGATTATCTTTCCCATTTGCTGTTTGGTTGTTAAACCTTCTGTACTGAAGCGTTGATGATTTATTGTAGACCGAAGCCGTTGCATAGAGACTAACTGGTTCTATTCTAGAGCGATACGTGAGCTTGCTGTAAGAGAATGCACTCATATCAACGTACTAACACAAAGAGAAATGACTGCTCTTTATGAATTATTAGAAATTTCACACTGTTTTGCTAGTGCCGTGCATCAAAAAACAAGTGTCTGAATCATGCCTATACTTCAAAGCAAAGCAGTACTTTATTATTTGCCGAGTAATTACCAAGTGTGGATGTATCAAATAGGACTTGTTTGCTTTTGTTTTGTGGCCTTACGTTTTGTCTTTACTCTCAGCAACAAGAAATTAATTAAACGGCTCGCTGTTGAACATGATCCCCCCCATAACACGTGCCGTTATTAGCATTACAAAGCCATATTCCACTACAGAAATCCACTTTTCTAAGCTTTTCTGACTATGATCCTGAACAGGTGACGCATGATAAAGTTGTGTTCAAGTGTGAAGCGGCACAGGGGGATGATGGCTGTGATACCAGACTGTGTTTTTTAACGCGTTAAGGACCTGAGGCCGATTCTAAAAATGTCTTCTAAAACAGTTTTCTGAAAAACCTGTGTTTCTATATCAGTGGTGCTCAAACATTTCCATGTCAAGGACCCCCAAAATTATATGTATTTGGCCGCCGACCCTCATCTCAAAATACGTTGTCCCAGGGACCCCCAGAAGCAAAGACTTGAGTTAAAAAAGATTTGCACACATTTTCACGATTTTTCAAAAAATATCAGATCTACAAGCTCATAGCGCGTCACTTCGTGCCACGCTATGAGCTTGTATATCTGCTATATCTGAATAGCCAAAGCATAAAATAATGGTTAAAGGGGTTAAAATCTAAAATGACACAGATGCTTTCCCGGTTTGAATGGGTTAATTGGCAGAGAGCAGTCGGCACTCCCATTGGCACTCTGTAAGCAAAAGGAAATAATCTAATAATTATGCCCGGAGCAGAAATTAAATGTTTGATGAAATTACACTGGATGCTATAAAAACACACAGCTTGACTTTAGCCCGACAGTGCAATGCAGCTTGACATCTCGGCATGGAGTTTTACTTTACTTTGTGGTTGTGTGTGGATTGTGTGGAAGACATTCAGAAAGCCTTTTGGAAAAAACAGCAAGCTTTTCAGCACTTCTGTTCTGCTGTGCGTGGATTAAAGTTCTCAGTCATTTGGATTCCATGGAGTCTACCATGTCATTCTCTTGGCTAACTCTTGGCTTTCTCTAAAGCAGTGGTTCTCAACCTGTGGGTCGGGGGTTCCCCCAGGGGGGTGGTACCCACATGATTATTTCTTTGGGGGGGCGGGGGTCCGTAGATGAAAGTTAAGTGACAATTTAAGGACATTTAACACATTCTTCAACAAGTTTTTTTTTTTTTTTAAGTGACGTTGAGTGCCAGAGATCTCACCGTTTGTAACGCCACGCTGTTTACAGCTGCAGACTCCACGACGAGCACCCGATTGTAAACAATATATATGCGTGCACGATGGTGGATGGTCCTGGCTAACTCCTGGAACAATAACATCTCTCACGCGAGTCACCATGGCGGAGTGATCTCGGATCGAACGGGACTCGTTTTCCCCACTGTTAAAAGTTAAGGAAATATGGAGGGTTTTTTTTGCAAGGAGATAGAATGGGAGCGGACGGGAGACAGGTTTTTTGGCACGGTGATCCATCTGTCCCTTCCTTCTCAGAGTCACCGTGGGTGATTCCAGAGCTGCGCTAGCCCCCCCCCCCCTTGTGGGAAAAAAATGAAAAGATTGATAACGCGTTTTTTTTTTACGGTTTTGGCACCAAAGCGCTACTCTTTGATAACACAGTAAATCACGGTTTTGGCACCCAATGTGTTAAAGAATTCTCCACTTCCTATTTCTTGTATTTGCAACTTACATCATCCAAGGTATTGGCGGAGATTGACGTGTATTTTAGGGGATTTATTGAAAAGTACAATCTTTTATATCCATCCAAAACAAAATGTTCCTCCTGAGCTTCTCTCAAATAGGATCCTCTTGATTAAAACACGTTACGTTATTACGGTTTCGGTCACAAACCTTTATCGTCCTACTCCTGCGGTTACATCATCTAGAATGAACCTCTTCTCTCACTTTCACTTCAAGACAACCCTGACGTCACTTTTCACATGCGCAATAGCTCTTATAACACTTAAAATAATACTGAGTTTTCAGAAATGTGTCAAAATATTTTCAAATAAACAATGCTACAAAATACCATCACGATATGCACAAAAAAAGACATAATAGTATAAATCACTCAAAATTAGTTTTGGCTTACAAATATCTTGGTATATGGCTGGACGACAAACTTAATTTCAAACATCACATAGATAACCTTGTTGCAAAACTCCGTCAAAAGATTGGCTGCCAAATAGGAATAAAACTAGTTTCCCCATGCTCTGTAGGAAAAGGATTATTGAAGCCACATTTCTATCTGTACTGGACTACGGAGATATAATCTACCGCCTCCACACTCAAGCCTTTGGACTCAGTTTACCACTCAGCTCTGAAGTTTATTACTGGTGACAGCTACAACACTCATCATTGTGCCCTTTAGGTTAAGGTGGGTCTTCTCTGACTGAGAGGCGCAATAATCATTGGCACCTCTTTATTTATAAAGCCCTGGTTGGAAAATTACCACCATATATCTCATCCATGCTACGTCAGAAACCTAGTCACATTCTAACTCGCTCCAGCGATTGGATAGTCCTTCTGGTTCCTTTTGCCAATTCGGAACTGGGAAAGACTTTCAGCTTTGGTGCACCTGAGTCTTGGAACCTCTTGCAACAAGAGCTCAAATTGAATACCCTATAGCATCTATTGGCCATTTTAGGAATTTATATAATAACCGTGCATTACCTGTACGCAACTGTTTTAACTGATTGCTGTTAACATGCAACTGTTTTAACTGTTTGTGTCAACTTTATTGTTTTTTTCTTGTTGTTCTGAAGTTATTTATATGTGTGTAGTTTTGGCATCATTGTAAATGAGGGTCTCCCACAATGATCTCTCCGAGAATCTTAAATAAAGGTTGAATTATTACTTGCTTAGTTTTTGGCTCTTGAATGCAATCCATCAAAAGTAAAGGCCTTAAGGTTTTCTGCATTTTCTACTGCTTGCTTGTTCGTCCGTTCCTTCAGTATTTCAAGAAAAGTTGGCAAACAAGAGTCACAGCTGTTGGAGCAAAACTAAGAAATAGTCAAAGTAGGTTACTCCTTTCACTTGCCAGTGCAAAAAAATGAAACTTTTCACTGATCTCAAACATTTTGCCTCTCCAGCCCAGGAACAGAATTTCGGGGATCGGTTCCTGCATGTGTTCCTGCAAGACGGAGGACCTGTTGCTAAACTCGGTTGTAGTGGCAGACACATTTTGACGGCAGCCGCAAGCCAGAACGTCAACAATGACAGATGGACGTCAATCAGAATCCGGTAGGAATGTGCAACTCTTCTATTGAAACTGACAATAATGCACACACATCCACTCACTGAAAAAAACAGGTGCTGGGCTGAGGTCAGAATCCAAAAAATAATAAAGTCCACACACTGGGTCATGTGCTCCAAGGCTTAAAAAATGTATTTGGTTCCTTTACACCGTTGGACGTTACGTCCAACGGTGTAAAGCAGTGGTTCTCAAACTTTTTCCTGTCAAGGACCCCCAAAATGACACCTGCGGACCCCCATTTGAAAAGATATGCCAGGGACCCCCATAAGAGAAGACTTTTTACGGCTCTAGCAGTGATTTTCAACCATTTTAATTTCAAGGACCCCCAGTTTGACATGCATTAGACTACGGACCCCCATTTAATGGCATTTCTATCTCTGGGACCCCAATTTCTATTGTAAAATAAATGTTAATCTAACTCAGAGAGTGTACAAAATGGACCCTAACGGGTCCATTTGGTTCCATTTGTACACACTCTGAGTTACAGACCAATAAGGGTCCATTTGGTTCCTATCCATCATTTAGCTGGGGACCCCCTGGAACTCCCTCAAGGACCCTTGGGGGTCCCCGGACCCCACTTTGAGAACCAATGGTGTAAAGGAACCAAATACAAATTTCAACTCGTCTATTGACACTTAATTCTCCCAAGTTTCTGTTACATGAACCACTGTAGTGCTTCTGTAAGCGTCCTGTGATTATAATTTAGTGTGTATGTGTATCTGTACGTATATTATGTACAGTAAAATATGTACTTTCTGATCAAATTATTGAAGAAAAACAATTGCTAAAATTGGTCAATTATTGGTCAACAAAACCGATTAAATATCGACAAAAGCAGAGCTTACAGAGGTTTGTCAAGAATCTCATCTGACTGATGACAACAGTAAGTCTAATCCAGCATTATGTACAGTATGCAAGGGAAAGGATGCATATAAAAGGAAAACATCGGAAAACCCTTAAAAAGTATTATGCACTCCAGAAAGCCATTGCCAAAAGTCATATACCACACAATGAACACATTTGGAACGTATGCCAAATGAGATGCTTATGATTACTATAGTGAAAATTGGGACAGTGGGATAATGGCGTTCCATTGGTATTGAAGGACAACTTACTGTTTTGAAAATCGATAATGTGAGGTTACTCAAGGCCCTTGCTACATAACAACAATCACTTTTAAAAAAAATGATAAGTATAGGTCTGGGCAATATAGTGCCTAGGGCTGGGCAATATATCAATATTATATTAATATTGTGATATGAGACTAGATATTGTGGAGATTTTATGTATCGTTATAAGTAAGTTATAAGATCTATTTTGTGAGCTCGTCACAATATCGATAGAGGTATTCTTTTCCAAAATATTGTGATATTTGATTTTGTTCATATATCGCCGAGCTTTTTAAGACCCTCATTTCCCTGTTCACAGTTATCCACTTTGCTTGGATACCATCATAAAATAATCTTCTTATCATCGCTGTCAGGTAGAAACCTTGTATGTCTAAAACAGTTAATTCTCAGGAAATGGGGAAAAATAACCTTTAGTCCAATTGATCCAGTGAAGTTATCATTTAGTCACAAGCTCTTATTGCGCTTCATGGGTTCAATATTAATAAAAACCCACAGACACACTTAACCACTTACATTTTCACTTTCCAAACTTATAAAATAGCGGAGCTTGTCGATCGGAAATGTTCTCTACTTTTGCGCACCAGTCTTGTACAAATGTTATTATTTATTTATTAACCCATTAAGACCTGGAACGTGTCATTTTAGATTTTTTTGGCTATTCAAAAATAGCAGATCTACAAGCGCATAGCGCGGCACTAAATCTGTTACGATTTAGAAAACATTTTTAGACTCGCTTCAGGTCTTAATGGGTTAAAAACCACAACAAGTTGAAATATGGAGATCTCAAGGTTCCTGCCATTGAACAAAGAGCGACCCCCAGGGATTGATTACTTCCTCTTCTTCGTTTGATACCAAAGAATGTAAATGTCCGTTGTATACATTTATGCATGATGGAGTTTCTGGATTATTTTACGAACATGCTTTCAGCCTCTGTACTGCCAAGAACAACTGAATCAGAATCAGAATCAGTTTTATTGTCACATCACAGGTTTACAAGGTAAAAAAGTGGGTGAAATTCGTTTTTGTACATCGTTCCCATCGCAACGTTAATTTCCATAGAAAGAAGAGGGGGGGGGGGGGAGAAGAAGAGGGGTGGGGGGCAAGTGGGAAGGAGATCAAAACAAGAGAACAACAGAATGCCAGACAAGTTATCTACATATTTACAAAGTACCTGAGATAATAAAAAACTAAGGTGCCTGAGCATAACAGCAATGTATGTATACTGTGCATGTTATACTTATACTGTGCATGATATACATATGGACGTTAAGGTGCTTAGAGAAAAAAGAGCACAATAAAAAAGACAAAAAAAAGTTAGTGCGTTATACATGGGATTAAGGTGCAAAAGGTCAGTGCGTGTCCACCTAGGGTGGACTGACCCTAGTATAATCCGCAAGTAGCTCCATGAGGGAGTGCAACAAAAAGTAATTTGTACCTGGTGTAGTCCACAGGTGTGTCCGAGGGGGAGCTAAGTCCAAGTCATTGTCCCTGGTATAATCCACAGGTGTGTTCAGGAAGAGCCAGAAAAGTCTGCACCGCCTGTTGTCAGGCTGCTGAACAAGGCTTATGCCTCATTCAGCATTCTGACAGCAGCCGGATTAAAACTGCACCAGAACCTGGTGGTGGAACTCTTGATACTGCGGTAGAGCCCCTTGCCCGGTCGCGGTCGTTGTAGGGGTTTGAACAGTCTGTGACTTGGGTGGTGCTTGTCCTTGATGATGCGCTTGGCTTTGACCACGCACCGCTTTTTGTACAGTTCCTGGAGCGCTGGGAGCTCGTCTCCCATTATTCGCTCTGCCGATCGCACTACTCGCTGTAGGCTGATCTTTTCTCGGGCAGTGCAGTTCCCGTACCAGGCCGTGACACAGCCTGTTAGGATGCCTTCAACAGAACTGTTGTAATACAGCCTGAGGATGCGATGTCCTACTCCGAGCTTCTTCAGGCGGCGGAGCCAGTACAGTCGCTGCTGAGCCTTTTTCCTCACGTGTGTGGTGTGCGTCTCCCATTTGAGGTCCTCCTCGATGTGTACTCCGAGGAACTTGAACTCGCTGACCCTTTCCACTGCAGCACCGTCGATGAGGATGGGCGCATGGTCTCTCCACGGCCTCCTGAAGTCCACGATCAGTTCTTTGGTCTTGTCGACGTTAAGAGAGAGGTTGTTCTCCCGGCACCAGAGTGCCAGTGAGTTGATCTCCTCTCTATAGTCAGACTCGTCGTTGTTGGCGATTCGGCCTATCACTGTCGTGTCGTCCGCGTACTTTATGATGGTGTTGGAGACATGTGTGGCTATGCAGTCATACGTGTACAGGGAGTAGAGGAGAGGGCTCAGCACGCATCCCTGGGGTGCTCCGGTGTTGAGGGTCAGGGGGTCGGATGTGATGCTGCCCATTCTCACCACCTGATGTCGGTTGGACAAGAAGTTCTGTATCCAGTCGCACATGCTTGGGTGTAGCCCTAGGTCTCTGAGCTTTTTGTCAAGTATTGCTGGGACAATGGTGTTGAATGCTGAGCTGTAGTCCACGAACAGCATACGTACATATTTGTCCTTCAGCAGCTTGTTGTCCATGTGCGAGAGGACGGTGTGGAGAGCCATGGCAATAGCGTCGTCGGTGGATCTGTTTTTGCGGTATGCATACTGCCACGGATCCAGCGAGGCAGGTAGCGTGGAGCTGATGTATTCCCTCACCAGTTTCTCGAAGCACTTGCTGACGATCGGGGTGAGAGCGACAGGTCTCCAGTCGTTCAGGCATGTCACTTTGGCCTTTTTGGGAATGGGCACAATGGTTGACATTTTGAACCCTGCAGGGACCACAGCCTGGGAGAGGGAGAGGTTAAAGATGTCAGCGAAGACACTCGCCAGCTGGTCTGCACATGCCTTAAGGACCCGGCCTGGAATCCCATCAGGTCCGGCTGCCTTGTGGATGTTGACCCGTGCGAAGGCTGTACGCACTTCTCTCTCCGAGATGGTTACAGGGTTCTCCTCTGCTGGTGCTGCTGATGGCCCCGCTTGGCTGCCGCGGTTGGGGCTGATCTCAGGCGTGATCATGAAGGCGTGTGACAGAGGTGTTCTACATCTACGTTCTCCCTACAGAGCGCGCTCAGTGCCCCGATGCGTCAACTCCCCCCCTCGCCCTCACCCCTTCTAATTTCAAGGACCCCCAGTTTGATACAGTTTGTGGGTCGCGGATCCAAAATTTGTCATTTATTATAATTGTTCTAAAGATTTCAGTTGAAAACAAATTCAAACATTTTTTTTTTCTAAAATAATTTTATGAATAACAAAAATATAAGTACTTTTACTTTTGGTACTTTAAGTACATTTTGATACCAATACTTTTGTACTTTTTCCCAAGTAAAGTTTTGAATTCCAGACTTTTACTTGTAATACTACACTGCAGCATTGATACTTTTACTTACTACTTTTTCCACCACTGAACTTCAGGCAACGGTCGGGGCGTCCTCTTCGGTGAGGTGCGACGGAAGCCCAAAATATAATATGCACACGCACACCACCAGACGATGCTCGGAAACCCCCCCCCCGCTGTTTCCAGCTGAACCGTCTGTTGGTGTATTTCAAGTTTTAGTTTTATTGTACTGAACTAGTTCTGTCACCTAGTTCCTGGGGCTGGAGGTCCAATGAGTCTCTGATTCTCCTGGAGGTGAAGTTAACCCATTGATACCTGGAACGCTTCTGTGTCACTTTAGATGCCTTTGGCTATTCAAAAATAGCAGATATACAAGCTCATAGCGCGGCACCGAGTGCCGCGCTATGAGCTTGTAGATCTGCTATTTTTGAAAAATCGAGGGGAAAAAAGTGGGTTTTTCTTTCAAAAAATTGTTAGGATTTAGAAGACATTTCTAGAATCTTCTCAGGTCTTAATGGGTTAAATAAACAAAATTGTTTTATACTATGTGCGTGCGTGCGTGCGTGCGTGCGTGCGTGCGTGCGTGCGTGCGTGCGTGCGTGCGTGCGTGCGTGCGTGCGTGCGTGCGTGCGTGCGTGCGTGCGTGCGTGCGTGCGTGCGTGCGTGCGTGCGTGTGTGTGTGAAATCGTGTGAAAAAATTGCGGATTTTGTTCGTTTCTTTTCGGTTTTTGGTTACTTTATTTCGGGGTTAGGTTAGGATATTTAATTCTTATTTTTGCCTGATTTTACTGATTTATTATCAAAAAATTAACTAAATAATACTGTGCACATACTGTATATTATATATAATTTGCACAATTCCCAGAATTTCCCAGCATAACATTTGGGAAGGCTTAGCCTACCCTAGCCTTCATTACCCGCCGCCTATACATATCTATATCGTTACTGTCAGGCAGAAACCACATCTCCATATTCAAACTTTTTGCGTTTTTTCGTAAATTAATGACCCAGTTGATCATACTACAGTGTCACACAAAAGCATCAAAAGTAGCAGATCCGCAAGCTCGAAATGTGCTGCGAGGCGACTCGGTTTGACCTGGCAGATCTGCAACTTTTGCTATTTTTTCATTTGAATCCTGAAAAGTAACAGTTTTGGACATATGAGGTTTCCACCCGACAGACACGATATGTAGGGGGGAGAGAGAGAGGCACATCAGGAAGAAACACTCTGTATGCAGCAGTTGCCTCGATCCTTGACGCTCACCCTTGCAGACAGCATCTGAAATTTTTATATCAACATCATGCGGCGCAAAACAGGTTTTCACAGTCTATTTGAATGAACAAAAGGATGAGTCAAGAAAGCTTGTTGTCTTGCAAAACTAACAGACACGCAAAGCTGAAATGCTATTGCAGAGTATAGCACTAAAAATCACCTTCATTTCGATGCAGTGCAGTCATTGTTTTTCCATGTGTCCCCAATGTTTCAAAGATATGTCAGTTCCAATATTTCCACTGATGAAATTGTAATTTCCATTATAATATCCAATTATAATATCTTGTGAAGTGAAAACATGTCAATCTGAATGAGTACGGCGGTGATCTCGTGACCCGTATTACATGTTTAATAACTTGTGAATACATTTTGGTGCAGATTGTGCCGGTCTTGTCCAAACGTCTGATTGAATCCCTAATACTCCCCGTTGCAAAGTGGCTAATTGTGTGCGACCTCCATTCTCTGGGATGTCAATTGAGGTTATCAAGTGTGGTTAACCCGTTAAAACCGGGAACGTGTCTGTGTAACCACTTTAACCATTATTATATACTTTGGCTATTCAAAAATAGCAGATATGCAAGCTCATAGCGCGGCACCGAGTGCCGCACTATGAGCTTGTAGATCTGTAATTTTTGGAAAAATCGTGAACATTTGTGCAAATCTTTGAATATATATATTTTTAAAGCGAACATTTTTAACTCAAATCTTTGCTTCTGGGGGGTTCCTGGAACCATATTTTCCATATTTTCAGAGGGGGGTCCGCGTATACATATAATTTTGGGGGCCCTTGATATGAAAAAGTTTGAGAACCACTGATTATAGAAACATACGTCTTTTTCAAAGAAACTGTTAGGATTTAGAAAATATTTGTAGAATCCCCAGCAGCAAAGACTTGAGTTACAAATGTTCGCTTTAAAAATATATATATCAAAGATTTGCAGATGTTTTCATGATAAAAAAAAAAAATAGCCAAAATTTCCCGGCCTTAATGGGTTAAGTTTCCATGGCATTGCCATTCTTCAGGAGACTGGCCTCCTCAACAGTCGTGTACATGTACAGCTCATCAGACTGCAGTGCTCCACCTCGCTAATCATCCCCATCGGGGGCATGCGGAGAATCATGAATATTTAAACAAGAATTTAGAAGCCACTCCTGATGGTAAACACAATTGAACGAGCCACATTTTTCCCTCTCGGTAGCAGCTTGTGCCGTGATATATTGCACTTGAAAACAATGAAAACAACTCAAACAGCCTGGCAAAGTACACATACTCCACATAGTACGAGTGGAATGACGCTCGCATCCATTTAACTCAGAATCAACAAAATATGTTTTCTGCAAAAACAGCAAAAGATTTTAGTGGATGGAACAAAGATGGAACGACTTGTATTTGCTCAGGCGTGATATCGCCAGTGGTTTAGCAACCACCAATTTGCTAGATATAAAAAATAATGACTTGCTCTCTTGAACGATATCGTACATCAGCCTGTAGGACATTCAAATGTTTCTCTTCCTTTATCTCCACTTAACGCATTAAGACCTGAAGCCGATTCTACAAATGTCTTCTAAATCCCAACATTTTCTGGAAAAAAAACGTATGTTTTTATATCAGTGGTGCTCAAACTTTTTCATGTCAAGGACCCTCAAAATGATATGTATTTGGCCGCCGACACCCAGCTCAAAATATTTAGTTTCCAGGGACCCCCAGAAGCAAAGATTTGAGTAACAAATGTTCGCTTTAAAAGAATATTTATTCAGAATTTGCACATTAAGATTTGCACACATTATCACAATTTTTCAAAAATAGCAGATCTGCAAGCTCGTAGCGCGGCACCGCTTGTATATCTGCTATTTTTGAATAGCCAAAGTGTAAAATAATGCTTTTTAGCTCAAATAAAAAAATTACACAGATGCGTTCCCGTTCTTAATGGGTTAAATAGACCCTTTGTAGTTTAGCAGGTATGATTATTCCTCAAGAAAATTATCTTAGGAGAGACCAACTCTTGTTTGAACCATTTGAACCCTGGCATATTCTGGGGGGTACATTTGCTGAAAATAGCTGATGTACGGTACAAGATGTACGTACGCGCCAACTCAGGTCAGATGTACTAAGTACGGAGTGTTTAAGTGGTTATGCAATTGAGATGTTTAGGTATCAGCCGTCAGAGAAACTCAATGTGCTTCAAATGAAAAACAACAAAGTATTATGAACAAGCAGTTACACAAAGTGCAGCCGTTCTCATCCATCCGCCCACACACAAACGCACACAAAAAGCCCCATCCACGATTCAAATGTTATAACATTTAGGACCCCCCACCCCCACAATAACTGTTATCTCTCTCTCGAGATGTATTTGTCACGCATATACAAATATGTGCAGTGAAATGTTGGTGTTGCATGCTCTGGCAGACTGTGCTAACAATGACCAACATATATAATAATAATAACAAAACAATAACAAATATTTTATAGAAATAAGATACGATGCAAGTAAAAACTTGGCAGCATTAAGTAATAAATTGTAACGTGTTTCAGTGTGTGTGCGCGCGTGCGTGCGTGTGTGTTAAAGTGTAGAATATTCTGAATATGGTTGTGCAAAAAAACTATCACTACTAACTAATCAACTACAGCTGAAGGTCTTTGAATATAAGAAGGTTTTAAGCCTGCTTTTCAATGATAACACAGTTGTAGCAGACACAGTAAAGGATCACGTGGTCTCTTGACCATCACCACATTTAGATGTTACTCTCAGGACCACTTTCTGATGATGGAAGAGCTCTGAATGGTTGCGGTGTGCAGGTCAGAGACGTATTTAGGAGCTAGACCTTTTAAAGCCTTGTAAATAGTAATTAGTACTTAAGCAGTACTTTGAAATCAATTATGTGTCGTATAGGGAGCCAATGAAGTGGTCTAAGTATAGTCGTAATGTGTTCAGCTGTTCGTCTCAGCGAGTACTCTGGCTGCAGCATTATGAATGAGAGGAAGTCTTTCATCAGGCTCGTTCATTTAGCCTCTTTAGTTCCTAGGGGCCGAGTCATCTAATAAGGGGGTCTTATGAGTGTGTCTCTCTGTCATTTTCACATTTCTTTACACACATTTTATCCCACATGTTATTTTAATTTGAGCATTCATTTTATAATGGAAGATAATGGGGCTCTGATCGGGCCTCGAAGTCTTGCCCAAATTTGGAGTCATATGTCATAGATTATGTCAAAGATGACTGACAGGGGGTCCTCAGAGTAACTACAGGGGGGCCACCACGTTTTGTGTGACAGGATTTTTTACACTAACCACTTGAACCCTAGCATCCCTATTCTGAGGGGAACATTAGCCGAAAATAGCAGATCTACAAGCTCACAACGCCTCGCGCTGCGAGGCGTTGTGAGCTTGTAGATCGGCTATTTTCGGCAAAGTAGTTTGGTGTGGAGGAGCAAACCAAGTACAGAGCCAACGGTCAAGTTAAATGTCTGAAAGAAACAAACAACACGAATGGACACAACACTGATGACAGTGCTGTCGATATGTACTGGGGGGGTCCCTGCTTCATCTCTCTCTCAGCTAAGGGGTCCTTGCCCTGAAAAAAGGTTGAAGACCCCTGTCATAGATGACTGTCGTCACAGGCCACATGAAGCCTGAGATCCACAATGGATCCACATGATTCAATTTAAAAATATTCCCTATTAAATGTAAGTGATGGTGATGATTTAGGAAAGACCAGAATCCACAATAACACCCAGATGCTTACGTCGTGTCTGCCAGCAGGCCAATATTTATTATATTTTACTCTACTATTTTCGGCTGGTTCTTCACCTTAGTTTAGGCACCTCTAAATGTTCTATATAGTACCATATATAGCACCAAAAGGGGTTCTCCTATGTTCCCCAAGCCAAATAAAAAAACACTTTTAGTGCTATTTAGCACCATTTGTTTATAGAGTGTAGTCACAGTCATGAGTGAAAGACTCAAATCTCTCTCATAAGATTCCAGTTGGCAACATCAGAAGAATTGATGTTTGATGTTATCAGGGCTAGTGTTGTGGTGAGCGCTCGCCAGAGGCTCAAATCATAATGGGAATTTTCAATAGCCAATGAAAATTGAGTTTGGAACAGAAGGTGTAATAAATAAAATAATCTATGGTGGTGCGATGGGTGAGCCATGTTGTGCCATGTCCCCTGATTGACACCCTGATGTAAAATTTTACTGGAAAATGTTGTTTCTGATTTCACAAAATCAACAATACAATAATCTATACTTGATTTTAATTTGGTTGCATTTTCTCACTGTTGCGTAATATTGTATCACAGGAAATGTAATCAGCAGGACGGTATGTGGTGGAAAAAGCACTCAAACCTTTTACTTAAGTAAAAGTATCAATACTGCGATGTAGAAACACTCTGTTAGAAGTAGAGGTCCGGTAATCAAAATGTACTTGAGTAAAAGTGCAAAAGTATTGGCATCAAAATATTCCAAAAGTACCAAAAGTAAAAGTAGGCCTACTCATTATTATAGTTATCATAGGTCTAAACATTTTTTTAAATCTTTTGAAAGTAGCAGATCTACAAGCTCACAATGCATCGCATCGCGCCAAATCTCGCTCCAAATCTCTTCGCTGAAAATAGCCGATCTACAAGCTCATACGCAGAATTTGCGCCTATTGTGACATGCAGAGAATATGGACACTTTAGGGTTCACGTGGTAAGCTATGGGCTCTTGTGTTTCTTTTGGTATCAAAATATCAGTGGTGGAAAAAGTACTCAAATGTTTTACTTAAGTAAAAGTATCAATACTGCAATGTAGAAGTACTCTGTTACAACTAAGTAAAAGTCCGGAATTCAAAATTTACTTGAGTAAAAGTACAAAAGTATTGGTATCAAAATGTACTTAAAGTAAAAAAAGTGAAAGTACTAAAATGTTTGAAAATAGCAGATCTACAAGCTCACAACGTGTCGCAATGCGACACAATGTGAGATTGGCTATTTTTAAATAGCCTATGTATAAAATAGGGCTAAAGTGGTATGTTTTATTTATATCTGCAAGTAACTAGTAATGTACTTAGTTACTTTCCACCACTGCAAAATATCACAGAAACATATTCTGGTGAGTGCATGAAACGGTATTCTTCTGTGTTCTCCATCATTGTGTTCCTCAAAGACAGCCTGTAATGTGTGTGTGTGTGTGTGTGTGTGTGTGTGTGTGTGTGTGTGTGTGTGTGTGTGTGTGTGTGTGTGTGTGTGTGTGTGTGTGTGTGTGTGTGTGTGTGTGTGTGTGTGTGTGTGTGTGTGTGTGTGTGTGTGTGTGTGTGTGTGTGTGTGTGTGCGTGCGTGCGTGCGTGCATCAAGAAGTGACAACTGCTATTTGTCATAGTTAAATGTATGCAGCTCCATCATTTCATTGTCGCTTATGATTGGAACAATGGTAAAATTGGTCCAGTCCTTTAGTCGTGGGGACTGAAGGTCATCCCAGAGACGTTTTGCCACAATCTTAATGCTTGTGACGAATGTCGAGCTCCTTCGTTTTAATGATGGGGACAAAGGAGGAAACATTTATTACAACTCCCATTTCCTTATGCTTGTGTGTGTGTGGGGGGGGGGAGAGTCCATTTATCAAGCATTCTACACCACATGGAGTATTTCCATTTTTCAATACTTTATACTCAGGTAGCACTTTATAAAAACTGTATTATTACACTATTAAACATTAGTGAGCATTAGTTATATAGTAAATACTAAATGCATCGTGAAGTCATCATTTTACAGCATTATTCATACATTACTAAGCATTAGTAAACTGTTATAAACGTTTTATTTCCAATGAATAACCTAACATTTAATATGCTTAATGATTGTAATAACATTTTCTATGTCACTGCTTCTATCTCATTTATATATGCTTTATATGGCATAGTCTTTATCTTGTTTTATTATTTACTGTAGCACTTTGAGGTTTGTTTCAAATGTAAAGTGCAATACAAATAAAATGTATTATTATTATTATTATTAGACACAAAATACTTAACTAACGATTAGTATATACCTTAATAAATCACAAGTTTGAGTATGAATAAGTCTGCATATTTGAACATGGTTATTAGACATGGTTAGTGAGTGTGTTAATACACATTTTATAAATACATTGTTAGCTAAGTATTTGTGTGAGCCCGTCTAAAGACTATCTATGCCTTATAAAGCATTTACAAATGAGATAGAAACAGTGATACAGAAAATGTCCATACAATCATTAAGCACATTGAAGATTAGGTTATTAATCGGGAATAAAACGTGTATAACTGTGTTTACTAATGCTTAGTAATGCATGAATAATGCTTTACAAATGATCAATTCATGATGAATTAAGTATTTCCTAATGCTTAATAGTGTATAGTTATTATAAAGTACTACCGATTTGGATTATTACAAAACATAATTAACCTATTTTATACTTTTTCTACTATGCTATTTTCACTAATAAATAAAAAACGTATGCACTACTTTTACATGTAGTACTTTAGTATATTTTAATTCCAATACTTTTGTACTCAATTCAAATGTTTAATTCAGGTCTTTAACTTGTAGCAGAGTATTTCTACATTGCGGTATTGCTATTTTTTACTTTAAGTAAAAAGGCAGAGCACTTCTTCCACCTCTTTCACACACACACACACACACACACACACACACACACACACACACACACACACACACACACACACACACACACACACACACACACACAACAAAAGAAAAGCACTGTTGCATCTTTGACATGCATTACTTATAGTCATTTTATTGGCATGACGAGAGAGGACCAGGGAATTCGCCCAAAACATTTCCATAAGCCGCTGGCTACTCAGTTCCCCACAGAGAGCACAGAATATGGCCTCCAGTCCAAATGCAATCCCCAAATGTCAGCCCCGCTAGCAGAGCTCAAAAGACTCTGCTTTTAGCCCATTAAGACCGGGAACGCATCTGTGTCATTTTTTAGATTTGAACTAAAAAAGCATTATTTTACACTTTGGGCTATTCAAAAATAGCAGATCTACAAGCTCATAGCGCGGCACCGAGTGCCGCAATATGAGCTTGTAGATCTGCTATTTTTTTTTAAATCTTGAAAATGCGTGCAAATCTTTGAATGTATATATATTTTTTAAAGCGAACAAATCTTTTTCTTCTGGTGGTCCCTGGAACTAAATATTTTGAGATGGGGGTCCGCGGTCAAATACATATCATTTGGGGGTCCTTGACATGAAAAAGTTTGAGAACCACTGACAGAGTTTTTTTTTTTTTTTTTTTTTTTTTTACTGTTGGGATTTTTAGAAGAATCTTTTGTAGATTTGTAAAATCGGCACCTCGGGCCTTAATGGGTTAGAAGGAGGGCAAAAAACCCACAGAGGGTTATTGAATGAAGTGTCTGCCAGGAATAAAGAGCTGTGTGTTGTAAAAAGGATGTATCAAACAGCCCAGCGTCCGAGCTTTAGAGAAGACGATCGGGCTGTAACCAACTGCATCTTCCTGTGTCTTGCATTGAGCTCCCCCAGAATAATGGATATGAAAGGGACGATCCACCCTGAAACAGAATTTGCATTGTGCTTTTCCAATGAGCTTGGACAGTTAAGTGTATTTCTACAAACATAGACAGACAGCCCCGAAGCTGGATATCAGAGCATCAACAATTCCTTTTTTTCTCTCTCTCTCTCTCTCTCTCTCTCTCTCTCTCTCTCTCTCTCTCTCTCTCTCTCTCTCTCTCTCACACACAATTTATGATCACCACCACGTCACGTGACAAGTCCTGGAGCTGCTCCAGACTGAATAACGGAGCCATTTCTAGGACACTGTGACATAAACCATGGTGATTTTCCTGGGATATGGGTACACTTTCTGATTCAAGGGGCTGGAAGCCCTACATTGAAATACAACCCATTTGGATGTAACGTCTTAAAAAAAATACAAGAAAGAAAGTTTAGTATGAGCTCACAAAGTCAGTCACTAATGCAATGGAGTAACTACAATTTACAATTTAGGCATTTAGCAGACGCTCTTAATCCAGAGCGATGTACAAGATAAACACGAGGCAATACATCAAATGCATAGAAATTGTAATCTAGGATCATAGGTAAACCCAGTCTAAACAGTGTAATATAAAACAAATCTATAATATACATTCAAAACTACAAAATAACATCAGGAGTATTAAGTCATTATGTTCTTATTTAGCTGATGGTATGTTTAATGATTTGCAGATAATTATAATGCCCCAATGTAAATTCTGTTTTGAGATAGAATTTCCTTTTAGTTAATTGCATGTTCTTATTTGTGGCTCTTGAAAATAGCAATGTATTATGTCATGTTCATACAGTTAACAAAATGATCTTCCTTCACCTTGTCAATAGTGATAATAATCCATTTGCCTTGTGATGTTGTAGGTTTTTAAAATATATATACTGTAAGTTGAATTCAAGGTCTAAGCGATCCCTTGTCCATTTTTATTTGCCAACATCGCCATTTTATGTTATACTTTATATGAAGTCTCGGTTCCCGTTACCTATTATTGTTTAATTTTATGCCAGTTTAAGTCGACGTAAGTCTTTGTTATGACAGACCAAGAATTTTCTCACTGGCAAGTCAGGGCTTCTGCTGGTGTTAATGGTGTTAATGTTGTTTCGATGGGCTGTCAGTTCTCTTCTGTTAAAGTGCACAAAGTATGGATTTCATGAGGAATAATGCATGCGTACGGGTCATTAATGATGCGTCTGTAATTCCCCAGATATTTCTCAACGTATATATTCCACACATTGGAAATATCGATGTAATACCTCACATCACGTCTAATATACTGCGTGAGAGAGATTTCAGATCTAAACATGCATTGCATTTATAATGAATTGCTCGTGGGCGAGTGTCTTTGCATAACTTATAGTGAAGAATGATCTAATGTGCAGTACAGTATGCCTCCAATTCAGAGATGGTTGACTTGAGTCACATTCCACCCTATAGGCTCTATGCACAGCAGGCAGTCATGTTGCAGAGAAATTGGGCTTCTTCTTACTTCCTTCACAGGTGTTGCCAATGATACTAATGAGGGCTCTGTTCCATTCTGGTCAAATTCTGAGTCAGGGTGCTGATATTGTGCATTTTAAAAGGTGTGTAACTCTGAGTGTACAAGAGTTACACACTCTTTGCCCCCCAGAATCTGGATGTAGGGCTTCAAGTCATTCATGTAAAAAAAACACACAAAGATTTGGCGGCCTCCCTGTAATTAGCTCTGAGGATCCCCTAGGGGTCCTGGACCCCCTGTTGAAGATCTATGCCATATGGCGACCCTTAGGCCAAAATCTCTACTTGAACACAAGATCTCTCAAAATCTAAAGAGCGGATTGCCATGAAACGTGCTGAGAGCATACATTACGTGCTGTGTGCAGTGGAACCCTAGCCATTTGAGTGACCCCATGCTTCTAGCACCACCCTAAGGCTGAAATGTCAACTTTGCATACAACATCTCAATCTAATTGGCAGATTGCAGGATGAACCGTACTGGTTTTGGTGACCTCATGGACTTTTTCCTCTAGAACTTCCTTCACTGAAAATACAATATAAATTACGTGTCACAGAATCCCGTGCCCCATTTCTGCCACTAAAAATAATGTTGTTTTGTTTTGTTTATTTATGTTTTAACCACAATAGAGGGAACACAGAACTCGCTGGGAGGCACCAAAAACGCAAATAGTTTTTGGTTAATTTAGTCTCTGTTAAAGGGGAATGACACCCTATAGGCTGATTTAGTAGTTGTCCACTTCAGGTGAAAAACTACAGCAGGGTAAAAACATGTCGACTGTGTACTATTAGTACATCGCATGTAGGCGTAAACATGTTTATTTGATTGATGAAAGGCCCAAACTATACCGTTTACTGAGAGGAACCCCTCCCCATCTGATGACGTTGTCAACTGTCTGATTTAAACTCTGCAGGGCACTGACGTGCTCCAAATTAGAGATTAGATAACTTCATCATAAGAATTGTTTGACTAATATCAATGAAATGTGCTATATATCTGAAAAACTGTGTTGAATAAAAATGCATTGTTTAATTTAATATATTGAAAAGAGGATAAGAGAAAATACAGTTGTTAAAAATACATGATTTTTGTGTAAAAAAATGAGAAATAATCAAGGTTTTTCAGTAATTTGACTGGAAATTAATTTAGTCTAAAGAATCGTGATTTGAATCGTATCGTGAACCAGTATCGTGATTCGAATCGCATCGTGAGTTGAGTGAATCGTTACCTGCCTACTCATTATCAATTTGTTTGGTGCAGCTGTGTTGTTTACTAGTCTGCCATGTTTTTAATATGCTGTAGTTTTTAACCTGAACTGGAAAACAAACTACAAAACTCAGCTGGGTTTCATTTCCCTTTAAATACCTACAATGCATCTGGAAAATAAAAGCATGCAGTAGTTTGCTCCATGGATTCTTTTTTGCATTGCTTAATAAACTGCTAACCAATTAGGGGATGGGGTGAAAGGATTAATCAGTTCATGATGAAAATAAATGGGTTAAAGCTGTAAATATCCCTGGGCAGAAATGAAATATAGAAAATACCCATCTCCATCGTAAGCTTTATGCTTAGGAGCGTCACTGACTACAACTTTGCACTACTCACCATCCTTACCACCAGCTCTTCATCAAGCTCGGAGATGCAGACAAACACCTGCATGCTTAAAGGCCATGGGCACCAAAGTATGCCAGTCCCCACACACCATCAGAACATTCACAGACAGACAACACCACAGTCGACAGTCTGACCACAGATGTGATGAATCTGAGATGTAAGCCCTGGCAGCGGCAGGATCATAAATCTGTGGAGGAAGGGGTGGGCAGGTTTAACTTAATCAGAATCGGTATAACTAAAGGACTTCGCTTGGAATTCCCACATCAATGTTGTGGACAAGGCACCGTAGCAGAATAGCAACGCCTATTCTTCCTCTGTATGCTGAACCTGGTACAAACCCTGACTAGCTGATCTCTGCAACGAGAGGATTCTGTCCTGTTTTTTTTCCTTTATGCCCTCCACTGCGAGGCCCTACGAAAGAAAGAAAGTGATAGAAAGCTGTATTGTATTGTCCTGAGGGGGAAATCACTTGTATGCATTCACCCAGCAGATGGATTGCTTAGATGGCTTTTTGATGAGCACGGGCTGGGGAGCTGTTAGGGGTTACAGTAAGTGTCTTGCTCAGGGACACTTCAACACGTAGATGAGCTAGCCAAGGGTTGAACCGTAACCTTCTGATTACCAGATGGCCTCTCTACCCACTCAGCTACAGCGGCCCAGAAGGGTGGTAAATAAAACCGTGTTGATCATCACAAGGAAGTGAGCCAGTGGTCATGCAGGCTATCAGCTCCAGGAGATGAGATGTTCTCTTAAGAAGGCCCAGAAACTCAGCTGCCAGGGACCCCATGAAAGCCCACCCACCCACACCCTACACATCTCAGTGTTAACCTGAGGCCGCTTCTAAAGACGCCTTCTAAATCCTGACCTAAGTTTTCTGAAAAACTTCAAATATTTATTCAAAAATTACAAAAACATTATGCTAATTATTGCGAACGCGGAAGGAGGCGCGGCGAAGCCGCGCCTCCGACCAAGTGGAGCTTACTATGTAACCCTGCTCAGGTTGTGTGTCTGTCTGTGTGTCTGCGATTCTGTCTGTGTTCATGCTCTCATTGGCTCACATGGCCCCATGTGACTCACATGCGTGCACTGCCTGTAAGCAGCCTCCAGAGTGCGCCAGAGTGCAGGAATTTAGACAATGCACACCAGCCTGACACACACACACACACACACACACACACACACACACACACACACACACACACACACACACACACACACACACAGTCAAATAACACGGATTCCAAGTCCGTAAATACACAATATTTTCGAGCTGCGTTCGCTTCCAGCGTTCGCGCGTCTTACTTGTGATATATACTGTACTTAGCAACTACAACCCCAAAAGGGGATAGTTAAGTATAGGGGTTCCCGTCTAAATGGGTTAATTTAACGCAGAGAGAGAGTTCAAATGAGACCAAATGGATCTGGTGTAAGTGCAATGACCAATATCACCCTCCCCGCCCGGCTTCCCTTCCCCGAACACGGGCCAATTGTGTTCGCATAGATGCCCGACAAAGCCGAACAGTGGTCTGTTAGTGAGCTCAGCTGTCATCATTCAGAAATAACACACAGCTGAATTCAGTGATTGACCAATCAGAATCAAACATCCAACCAAGCCGTGTAATAATAAGTTATAAAATGTCTTTGGTATAATTTGTGATGCGTAATTAATTATACACATTTATAATGGGTGTTATTATTATTAGAAGTGCTTTATAATGCATTATAAATGTGGTTATAATGCATTATAGACCCGACCTTAATATACAGTCTTAACCAATATTTTTTAGTCTATCCTAGTTACTTTGTAACACTTAAAGTTGTACAATGCAGAATCACAAATAACGATTTTTAGCAACCTCTGCTGGTCACTACCGTCACTGCATACAATTTCCCTAGTCCTCGATTACCCAGAATTCCATTCGTTTTCACCGGAAGCCGGAAGCGTTTCAAAAAGCGATCTTTTAATTGTTTTATACTATCTACGGATCGTTTCTCTTAGCCAGTGGAGCATTAGTTACCATGAGCTGTGCTTTCTTTTTCTGTTCTTTTTCGATCTTCTAATCCTACATTATCTTAAAATCAGCGTGAGGTTCCTTTTTGTTAATAGCGCGGTAGTTCCTGGCCAAACAGGAAACCGTTGCGGTAGTTCCTGAGGACGTCGGCCACGACGTCATGACGTTGGCCAGGAACGTCATTTTCCCGGGAAAGTCCCCCCTGTACACGTTCAATAGAAAATATATAAATAAAAGGCTTCCGGGGGTGAAATTCACGGAGTGGGTGTTGTGAAACTTTTGCCACTCGCAAAAGATATACAATTTAACTTTAGTTTTGTTGAAAACGTTACCTAGTATTACTTTAATTACATTCTTGACAGCTTACCCTGGTGTTGGCTGAGTACGGTTCATGCCATTTACTTCAACCCTGAACTTTGTAAATTGCTCTGGTTAAGATAAAAAAAAATAATCATCTGCTAAATGCCTAAACAGTAATTGTAATGATAATAATAAAAACGGATAATTGTTTGTTTGTATTTTGTAAATTAAAATATACTTTCTTACCATTGATTGCAATATTGTTAGTTGTTTTATCTGAAGGAATGTAAGTTTGTTTTAATGTCTATCGGTTAATTCTATGTTTGAGGCGCGGATAATTTTTGAGGCTTCTTAATACGTTCGAAATCCTGACAATTATTTATACTAACTAGGCTACAGAAGGCGGACTCTCTATGGATTATTATTCATTCATTACACACACGGCTTTGTCCTTTTCTTCAAAGTAAAACTAGGTTGACAAGATTTATTCCATCTTCTCCTGAAAGCAGATGTTATGGATCGAAAAGGAACTTCGTGGCAAGTCTGAATCCTACAAGAAGCTACATTTTGCAGGGACTCGACAGCCAAAGGAATATATGAATCTGACGTTTGGATATTGTGTTAATAAATATTACTGTAGTCATTGTTTAACCCATTAAGACCGGGAACGCATTCTGTGTCACTTTAGATTTATTTGGCTATTCAAAAATAGCAGATATACAAGCTCATAGCGTGGCACAGAGTGCCGCGCTACGAGCTTGTAGATCTGCTATTTTTGGAATAATCATGAAAATGTGAGCAAATCTTTGAATATACATATTTTTAAAGCGAACATTTGTGACTCAAATCTTTGCTTCTGGGGGTCCCTGGAACAAAATATTTTACAAATGTTCGCTTTTAAAAAATTCACACATTTTCACGATTTTTTTTAAATAGCCAAATAAATCTAAAATGACACGGATGCGTTCCAGGTCTAAATGGGTTAATTGACATAATAAACACTTGACCCTGGTGTCCCTATCTTGGACTCGGTCTTGATAGGAGAACATTTTCAACAAATTTCAATCATTTTCAAAACATAAAATAGGGCCTCCATCGCCCGTTGAATTGTGTAAATGGGAGAATGTGTGAATATAATGCACATTGTGTAAATGGGTGACTGTGTGAACGTAATGCACAGTTGTAAGGTGCTGGATAAAGGCGCTATATTGATGCACCACTAAAGTATCTTGGACAGTCAGTACCTGTTGTCAGAGTATCGATCTATTACAGTACGTCAGTGGTGTAAAGTAACTAAGTACATTTACTTAAGTACTGTACTTAAGTACAATTTTGAGGTATTTGTACTTTACTTGAGTATTTCCAATTTCCAATACTTTTACTTCTACTCCTCTACATCTCAGAGGCAAATATTGTACTTTTACTCCACTACAATTATTTGAAAACTTTAGTTACTAGTTACTTTTCAGATATAAACTATGATATAATGAAACATACATTAACCACTTTAGCCATATTTTATACCTAGGCTATTTGAAAATAGCAGATCTACAAGCTCACAGTTGTGAGCTTGTAGATCGGCTATTTTCAAATATTTAGTACTTTTACTTTTGGTACTTTAAGTACATTTTGATGCCAATACTTTTGTACTTTTACTCAAGTATTTTTTTTATTCTGGACTTTTACTTGTAACAGAGTATTTTTATATTGCAGTATTGGTACTTTTACTTAAGTAAAGAATTTGAGTACTTTTTCCACCACTGTACGTCAGCCATCTATGAGTGGTTCTCAAACATTTGTACGTCAAGCACCCTCAAATGGATCTGTATTTGGCCACGGACCCCCATCCTAAAACGACGTTGTGCCAGGGGCCCCATAACAGAAAATATGTGTTAAACTTCCTCGAAAGTATTCCAAATTATTCACAATTTCAAAAAGTTTCGAAAATTGCTAAAATATAATAGGGTTCTTAATTTTGCAGTGGACTCCTTGGACATCGAGGAACCCTGGGGGTCCCCGAACCCCACTTTTAGAACCACTGATCTATTATGGTAGTATGAGACGTCAGTCCTCTCTATATTTGGGCACATAGAGAGAGAGAATGAGAGAGAGAGAGAGAGAGACACACACAGTGCAGACAGATTCTTTGATTTACAGATAGATTCACAGAATGCAGAGAGACATTGTTCTGCTTTCACTAGAACGCCCCCATCGCTCCCCATCATCATCATGAATTATAACAACGCCTTCGGGGCTTGTCGCTTTTGATGCCTCATTGTATAGCCGGAGAGATAAATGATAGAACACAGGCCACCCAAATTAATTGAGGGTTGCCCGTCACCGTAAAGAGATTATGCACCAAATGCTGCAGTGCTGCGTGTGTGTGAGGAAAGTCACTGCACCAGAACCTAGAGCGAGCATTTTTACAGCCAATGGAGCCATTACGGATCATGTTCTAGAGATAGCACTATGCTTGCACCACTTGAGAGAGAAATTGACACACACCGGGTCCCTCTCTAGTCATTTTTAGAGGTATATGTTAGGGGGTAAGATGGTTCGGCTGTAATATGAAATTCTTATTAGCCAGGTGGGTTGTTTTTATATTTTATATCCCTGCGGTTATTGGCCGGCGTGTAAACGCTCCACTGTGCTGTGTTAAAGGGGGGGGGGGACAAAATAACAGGCTGCATATCTCATTTAGCCACATTAACCCTGGTGTACCTAATTTCGGGCATAAGCAACACATTTTCAAAACTTTTCAAAGCTTGTAGATCGGCTATTTTTTTTAATGTTTGAATAGGGCTTAAGCGGTTAATTAAACATGTATGCCCCCACCCCTTTTTTTCTGTAAGCTTATTTTTCGCTGCTGTTGGTATTGTACCGAAATGTAATGTATGATGAATTGAGTTCAATGGACCACAATGGAAACAACTTGACTGTTCGTTTATTCAATCAGTCAATCACACGTGATATGTGTGTGACCCATTTACACCATGCGTTTGTCTGCTTGAGTTTGTGATTAACATTAAGGGCGCATAATCACTCATTACAAACGATCAATTCACCATATTGGATGTTTCTTAATTTTAATACTTTTGTGAAGTTCTCCGGTGAGACCAGTTTGAGACATCTTGTTCTCTATGTGTTCTTCATACCTGTAGACTAATGGAAAACATTGCACGGACACTAAATAGGTACCTGATGTTTTACTGCCATCTGTTGCCAATAGTTTTACATGTTTTAATGTGGTGGTATGGCATTTCTAATGATTCACCCACATCCTTAATTTTCCTCAGGGATATATTGAAAATAAGATGTAAAAAAAAAACTAAAAAGAACAAGCTAATACCAGATTTAAAGCCGCACTATGTAACTTTCCTCTTCTACCCCCGGATTTGAACCCGGTTTCCTGCGCAAGTGCTGAACATTATTTACCATTGAGCTAATAAAGCCTGCCTGCTTGCTCAGGGGATAAATGTAATCTTGACCATCAGGTCAACATTTGTGTCAGATCCTGTGTCTAGGTGAGACATGACCTTTGACACAATTTAAATGTCTCAATAGAAGAGCAAAATACAACCACCCCGATTGTATAAGTTACATATTGTATTAACATACTCAGATACAGATCGGACAAAATTAAAATGTATTCATTAAAAGAAAGTTACATAGTGCCGCTTGAAGCCGATTCTTCTAAATCCCAACAGTTTTCTGAAAAAAACTATGTTTCTATATCAGTGGTGCTCAAACTTTTTCATGTCAAGGACCCCCAAAATAATGTATTTGGCCGCTGACCCCCATCTCAAAATATTTTGTTCCAGGGACCCCCAGAAGCAAAGATTTGAGTTAAAAATGTTCGCTTTAAAACCGTATATATTCAAAGATTTGCATTTTCACGATAAAAAAAAAATAGCAGATCTACAAGCTCGTAGCGCGGCACCTTGTATATCTGCTATTTTTGAATAGCCAAAGTGTAAAATAATGCTTTTTAGCTCAAATAAAAAAAAGTGACACAGATGCGTTATTTGCATCTTCCTGTGTCTATACATTATATTTCACTAGTGCACCCCCATAGATTATATAGAGTATTTTACACTAACCCTTCAACTGACTTTAGTCAAGCACCAGGCCATGGTGAGCATGTTAACACTGACACATCATTTATGATGACGTTAGCCAGATGAAAGAATGCATAAGTGATGACTGAGAGCGCGCCACGACGGATCTCGCCATATTGTGGTATTGTGTATTTGGATGGGGGGGGGGGAATTAAATATTCATACAATTTTTGTTTGTTTACTTCTATTTTGTGAAACTGTTATTGACACTCCTTAGAGAACCCACCGCTCAATCGTGTGCAGGGAGCTCAGTATAAGAAATTATATATCGAGAAACCTCGTATCTCCATGTCTATTTCAACTTAATGTTTTTCTTTCTCGTAAATTAATGCCCTACTTTGTCACACTACAAAAGTAGCAAAAGCAGCCGATCTACAAGCTAAAAATGTGTCGCGATGTGACGCATTTTTGGCTTGTGGTTCAGCATTTTTTTTGCTACTTTTGAATTTGAATCCTGAAAAGTAACAGTTTCGGACATATGAGGTTTTTCCATCCGACAGAGATGGTATTTATTTTGTTTCATTTCTGAAAAACTTTGTGTGTGTGTGCGTGTGCGTGTGTGTGTGCGTGTGTGTGTGTGCGTGTGTGTGTGTGTGTGTGTGTGTGCGCGTGGGGCATGAATGAGCTATATTGGAAAAATAGTGCAGCTGGGTTCCTACTTTGCAGTGGTGTAAAGTAACTAAGTACATTTACTCAAGTACTGTACTTTGAACAAAGTACAGTACTTACAAATCTTAGGTATTTTACAGAGTATTTTCAGTACTTTTACTTCTACCCCACTACATCTCAGGGGCAAATATTGCCTCTACCCACTACAATTATTTCAAAACTTACTAGATTTTGATTATTATTACAAATCATATATTAACCACTTCAACCATATACATTTCGGCCATTTGAAAATAGCCGATCTACAAGCTCACAAGCTTGTAGATCTGCTATTTTCAAAAGATTTTGGTACACAACTTGTGAAATGGGACATTCTGCATAAAGAGTACTTTCTACTTTTGGTACTTGAAGTACATTTTGATACCAATACCTTTGTACTTTTACTCAGGTGAATTTTGAATTCCGGACATTTACTTATTTGTTCTTATTCCTTTACTTAGTATTTCTACATTGCAGTACTTTTTCTTAAGTAAAAAAATTGAGTACTTTATCCACCACTGCTACTTTGTTTTGCGGCCTAATAGAACTGAGTGAAAAGAGTATTATTTTCAGTTGTTTTGCAAACTTTCAGCTGACGCATACACAGAACGTCATTTTTTTGCCCCGCAGCGAGACCCATGTAAATGAGGCTGGTGAAGCATTCATGGCCCCCGCACGCTCATGAGAACTCATCAGGAAACATCATGCTGTTTGCTTAGTGAGCATGCTCTGCGTGTCTCACAGGGACATCGTCTTCGCTCATAACAGGCCATTTAACCCGTTCAAACCGTGTGTAACCACTTTATCCATATTTTGGCTATACAAAAATAGCAGATCTACAAGCTCATAGCGCGGCACCAAGTGCCGCGCTACGAGCTTGTAGATCTGCTATTTTTTGAAAAATCGTGAAAATGTGTGCAAATCTTTGAAATTTTTATTTTTTAAAGAACATTTTTAACTCAAATCTTTGCTTCAAAGGGGTCCCCTGAACTAAATATTTTTAGATGGGGGGTCCACGGCCAAATACATATAATTTTGGGGGTCCTTGACATTAAAAAGTTTGAGAACCACTGATATAGAAACATACGTTTTTCAAAAAAACTGTTAGGATTTAGAAGACATTTGTAGAATCCCCCAGTAGCAAAGATTTGAGTTACAAATGTTTGCTTTAAAAATACACATAATTCAAAGATTTGCACAAATTCTCACGATAATAAAAAAAATAGCAGATATACAAGCTCATAGCGCGGCACTCGGTGCCGCGCTATGAGCTTGCAGATCTGCTATTTTTGAATAGCCAAAGAAATAAAAAAAAATATTTCCCGGTCTAAATGGGTTAAAACAACAAGCCAGCACAAAGATTTGCCACAAAATGCCCCCGGGGGCAAAGTGAAAGTATTTATCACAGAATTATAATTGATATAGAAAAAAAAATCTGGGTTTTATACGGTGTTGGGTTTTCTTTTGATTATATTTAGTAAGGTCTTGTTTTCTTTCGTGTGACGTATAATTAAAGGGCAGTGTCGTGTATTCATGAGCCACTTTTCATCAAATCATGTCCATGACCACACACTGCTGTGCTGCTATTATTAGAGGATGGCCTTAAAAAAAGGAGGAGGAAAAAAAAGAGGAAAACGCAGAACTCACAAACTGGCGTTTCATCAGTGGTGGAAAAAGTACTCCAATGTTTTACTTAAGTAAAAGCATCAATACTGCAATGTAGAAATACTCAGTTACAAGTGAAAGTCTGGAATTCAAAATATACTGAAGTACAAAAGTATTGGTATCAAAATGTACTTAAAGTACCAAAAGTAGAAAGTTCTCATTACGCAGAATGTCCCATTTTAAGTTTTCAAATGTATAAAAATCTTTTGAAAATAGCAGATCTACAAGCTCACAATGCGTCGCACCGCGACGCATTGTGAGCTTGTAGATCGGCTATTTTTAAATGGCTGAAATATATAGGGTTGAAGTGGTTAATGTATGTTTGTAATAATAATCAAAATCTACAAAGTAACTGGTAACTCAAGTTTTCAAATAAATGTAGTGGAGTAAAAGTACAACATTTGGATCCGAGATGTAGTGGAGTAAAAGTATTGGAAATTGGAAGTACTCAACTAAAGTACAAATACCTCAAAATTGCACTTAAAATTACAGTACTTAAGTAAATGTACTTAATTACTTTCCACCACTGCGTTTCATTACTCAGATGGGGGGTGCTATCAGGGCACATCGAGCTAGATTTCACATCGGCGGTGTTAGAGGTGCCTTAATTCATCAATCTGTACCACAAAACCGGCACTCATAATTTCCCAGCCTATAATCAGTTGTACCTGAAGTCAGCGTGCTTGTGATTGCCTTCCAGGAGGAGTCCGGAGGGGCTGTGTTACATTAGCGCGCGGGGGTGATTGCCCTGATTGCTGCACGTGGTCATTTTAACCCGTTAAAAACCCCAGGAAAGCAATGCAAGCATCTGTGTCATTTTAGCTTTGAGCAAAAAAAAAAAAAGCATTATTTTATACTTTGGCGATTCAAAAATAGCAGATCTACAAGTTCATAGCGCGGCACTCGGTGCCGCGCTATGAGCTTGTAGATCTGCTATTTTTGAAAATTTGTGCAATTTTCTTATATATATATATATTCGAACATATACATATATAGCGAACATTTTTAACTCAAATCTTTTCCTTCTGGGGGGTCCCTGGAACAAAATATTTTGAGATGGGGGTCCGTGGCCAAATACATATAAATTCGGGGGTCCTTGACAGAAACGTACGTTTTTCAGAAAACCGTTAGACGACATAACTCATTGAGACCTCAGGTCTTAACGAGTTAAAGTGGACGTTGAAGTTATTCCCCCCCCCCCTCCTCCTCAAGAATGGTGCAGTCACAGATTAGACACACGAACAGCCGAATGCATGTTGAACTACATACAACCTGACCGGCAGCAGCAGTGAGATTGCTAATAGTGAGCCGCAGACAGGGGCCGAATAGAGGGCGTTGTGAAATAATTGGCACTGTGTGTGTGTGTGTGTGCGCCATGCTTTTGCAAGCGATAATGATCTATCTATACTGAAGTATGAACAGGACTGTGGAACAACAGGGGAGCGTGTTACAGTATGTGGTCAATAGCATGTTGCTGCTGCTGGGTAGAAACCTTTAATGAACCCAAACCATTAGCACATGGAAAAGAGAACCCATGTGTTCCAATGGATCCAGTAGAAGTCATTATTAAGTCGCGAGCTCTGGTAAATATTTATAAAAACCCAACAGACCGATGTAACAACTTTGAACCTGGTGTTTCTATTTTGGGAATGTTGTTATAGGCAAAAACAAATGTAAACGATATAATCAAAATGTTTAAAAAATAGCAGGGGAAAATGCAGATCTACACGCTCTCGATACGCGGCAAGCTTTTAGATCTGATATTTTCGCTACTTTTACACAACAATGTCATGCGACGAAGTGTAAAATAGGGCTTATATGGTTAACCCATTAAGACCTGAGAGGCCGATTCTACAAAATGTCTTGTAAATCCCAGCAGTATTCCGAAAATTTCTATATCTATATCAGTGGTGCTCAAACTTTTTCATGTCAAGGACCCCCAAAATGATATGTATTTGGCCGCTGACCCCCATCTCAAAATATTTTGTTCCAGGGACCCCCCAGAAGCAAAGATTTGAGTTAAAATGTCTTGTATATTCAAAGATTTGCACACATTTTTGCAATTTTTTAATAGCCAAAGTGTAAAATAATGCTTTTTATAGCTCAAATAAAAAAATTACACAGATGCGTTCCAGGTCTTAATGGCTTAAATGTTGACAAATAATAGCATTGAAGAAACAAAATACAAGGAGATACAAGGTTTCCGTCCGACTGCGCTGACATGCTTCAGCGAAGTGGTGGCCTTGCGTTGCTTGTGGCATGGAATGGATGTAGAACCTTGTTTATAATGCATGGCTCCGTAAAGACGCCGGTATACACCACCACCCAGTGATGAATGGGGGAGAGGTAATCACTTGACTTTGCCAAAGCTGGAATATGACACAAGTAGACCAGCTACTTAACATCATGCCTGTAACATTAATGACTAATACAATTGCATATTTCCCCGGAGACGCGGAGGAGGTCAAATGATAAAAATGTCCCCCCTTCTCCTTAGGTTTATAATGTATCTCCGCATTGGTGCCCTCATTTTTTATCATTAATTAACCCATTTAGACCTGGAACGCATCTGCGTCACTTTTTCATTTGAGCTAAAAAGCATTATTTTACACTTTGGCTATTCAAAAATAGCAGATATACAAGCTCATAGCGCGGCACCGAGTGCCGCGCTATGAGCTTGTAGATCTGCTTTTTTTTTTTTATCGTGAAAATGTGTGAAAATCTTTGAATATATATTCTTTTAAAGCGAACCCCTCAAATCTTTGCTTCTGGGGGTCCCTGGAACAACATATTTTGAGATGGGGGTCTGTGGCCAAATACATATAATTTTGGGGGTCCTTGACATGAAAAAGGCTTCAGGTCTTAATGGGTTAATCCCGAATGACACAATGAGCACTCAAAATCATGGTGATATATCTGTACGCAGAATTGCATACCACCCATTGACTGTTATTAACAACTGATGGTCCTTATCGTCATAATCATCCGGTTTGTATTTAGAATACTTGTTTATATCGTGAACATGTTTGATCTTGATAATGTCTTGATAATGTAACCATTTATACATGTTTTATAACAGCAGAGAAGGCCTGCTATCTTCTCCCACAATCTCTTCACTTGCAGCCATCATTTTCGGTGAATATCACATCCACCGAGAAACAGAAACGACTCCTGCCATGATAGCATTGTGGAGAAGCCTATTTCCTGCACTGATTATTTAGATCCAGCTGTGAAAACCACTCTCTATTTCTATTGTCTCTCCTGGCCTTTCAGCTGCAGCTTGGGATACTAATGCAGCATTTCTTCCCAATATGCTTGCTTATACTCTTATGCCCATTTTCTAATGAAATAGGAAGCCGTATATAAATATACATATATATATATACATACATATATACACACACACACACACACACACACACACACACACACACACACACACACACACACACACACACACACACACACACGTATATAGGTGTGTACAAAGCTGATTATATTTCAATCTTAGCAGTCGCCCCATTACGGCCTTTTCTCTCTCCATCCAGATTGTTTTCCTGTCTTTCATGTTTAAATTGGTTGTTTTGGATGGCACATATTAAGAGCCCCTTTGCTTTGCCTAAACCCCCCCCCCCCCCTCCCCCCCTGTCTGTCCTTTCTCTCTTCACAGATACTATCTGCCTGTGGGAACACGCGGAGGCTCGTGTATGATTGAAATAGCCACGGATAATGTCACCGCTCAGCATCAGGAGGAATATGTGTCTCACACTATGTCAGAGGTAATCCCAGTTATATAGAGTAGAAGTCAACCCAGGCCACAAGCATTACCATAATATTTAAATAATGCTCCCTATAATAACTTTTAAAGAATGCGTTTTTACAGCGGGCAATATTATAAATGTATGAAAACGGTTATGTAATGCACATGGTGGGATTATGTAATATTTGGTGACATTTTCTTCATAGTTGGCTTAAACGGTGCATTCTGGAACAGGTTGAAGATGTAATGCGTAGACAATCAACATCTATAATGGCTTCATGACACATGTATGTGATAATTATGTAGAATTAGGGCTGAGCCATTGAAAAATGCAATTCTGCAGGCCATACTTAAGCTAATTAAATAGCAACCACCAGACCGAGATTTCTCACTAATGCTACAAGCTGTTGTGGAGTGTGTTAGCAGTGCTACAGTAAATATGTTTTTCCTAACTGAAAAAAAAAAACTTAAATCACCGAAGTCTACATTACATCTTGGTCTAAAGCAGTGGTTCTCAACCTGTGGGCGGGGGCCCACTGGTGGGCCACGAGGGTATTGCAAGTGGGCCCCCAAATAATTGGCTAAACATTACGATTTGAATCATTATATAACGCTCATATTTAATGGTAGGGTAAGTGATGATTGAAATAACCCCTTTCAAGGGGGTCCTAAACACAAGTAAGTGATTTTCTTTGTTTATAATAAGTGTTAAATAGCTCTATATTCTGATAGTACTCATTGCTATAGAGTGTTTGTTCAGTAACAGGAGTCTCCACATCTCTCTTGCTCTTTAGTAAACAGAAAATGCATTTTCAGGTCGGGATACCAGTTTTATCCAATCAGGAGGATAGGGAACTCAGACAGGATACAGATTAAATAAGTGAAATTGGAATTGATGACACAAATAATTGAGCAGACAAAATTGGAACTGGAACGCTATAAAATTAAAGCTGATAAATGGGTACTCTCTCCTGATTGGCTGACATTTTGCAACCCACCTGAAAATGTACTTTCTGTTTATTAAAGAGCTTTTTGTTCTAACCAAAAGAATCACTTACCTTACGTTTAACACATTCCACGCCAGAGTTTAATATTATAATGTACTCACCAGTGCCAGCGATTTATTGTTGTTGTTTTTTTTTCACGTCGCCACAGACCTCGCTAAATACCTTAAGGTCGCGCGTTAAACTGTTTGTAGACACACAGGGTAGCTGCGAGAAATAAATTAAAAAAAAGACCACTTCGCATAGAACTACGCGACTGGCACGCTGCGCAATTATTTAGGTTCGCGTAGAACTACGCGATTGGCACGCAATGTGTTAAAGATAATAAGGGTAATAATAATAATAATAATGTAAAAAAAAAAAAGTCATGGTATTTTTTCTTGTGTTTTCATAGTCATACCCATAAGAACTTAAAGTATGCAACGTTGGTTCCATTGATCCAAGTCAGAACACATTCAAATTATTGTAGAAAAAGTGCTCCTCGGAGCACAGGTCTCCGCCAGGTCAGGTAGGTTATTGTGGGCCAACAATGTTCGGAATTTGCCAATCAGGATGGAATATGAAAAATCGGACAGAACCATCTTGATCACTTGACTATAGAGATCATGTGTACCGATTTGTGTGAAATTTGGATAAAATGTGAAGGCTTAATATCCAAAAATGTGTTTTACATAAGTCGGCCTCTTGGTGGCGCTATAAAAGGCAAATGTGAAAAATGCAGGGCGGATGTTTTTCCTTGGCCTCTAGGGAGTGTGCGTACAAAGTTTCACGCAGATCGGTGCAGTTATAGTTAAAAACACAAATCAGCCTTTTATAGCGCCACCATGAGGCTGATGTGAAAAATGTCAGGTGGCATTTCTTCCTCTGCCTAGTGGGAATGTGTTTGTGAAATTTCATGGAAATCACAAGCTGCGTTCATGATTTGAGGCATTTTGTTCAAAACGGACCAATCCTGCAAATTTTGGAAGGCAACCTTAGCCAATGAGGATGGAATATGGGAAATCGGACAGATCCGTGTTGATCACATGACTATAGAGATACTGTGTACCGATTTGCATGACGTTTGGATAAAATCTGTAGGAGTAATTACTAAAAAATGGGTTTTGCACAAATCGGCCTCCAGGTGGCGCTATAACAGGCCCATGTGAAACATTTGAGGCAGAGGTTCTGAATTGGCATCCAGGGAGTGTGTGTGCACAGTTTCGCAGCAACCGGGCCAACGGTGCCGGAGATTAGCTGGTAACACACGGACAGGACACACACACACACACACACACACACGGACACACGGACGGAAGGACGGACAGGGGGTAAAACATACTCTCTCGCCATGCCTTTCGGCCTGGCGGAGACAATTAAAATAAACGGATTGTGTAAAATGGCCAGATGGCCCACCCAGCTGACTTCACAGCAAAACCACCTACACAACTCAACTCACACTTTCCTCTGAGATGTGACCTTTCACCAGACACATTCCTCAGTAGGTCAGTTCACTTTTACTTTTCAAACCATGTGCGAAGGTCATATTCTATCCCATATGGTAACATTTTACTGTGCCAAATTGGCAAAATCTCACTTCACAATCACGTACACGACTCATCACATTATGTCAGATGGGTGGGTTGGCGATTGCTTTCAAGATTTTCATGTGGGCACTGATCCAGAAAAGGTTGCCACTGGTCTTGGTCTAAAGGCTGAGCCTGGTCAGGTATTCAGGTTACCTGATAACTTGCTAACTAGTAGGTAAGAGCACGCACTCCACAGTCGTGGGATAATTATTTTTAAGTCAAAATAAAAAGCATAACATAAGCAAAGATCATACATGACAAAAACATATAAGATATGAACATATAGAATAGAAGGTACTGTATATAGGAGCATATAAAATAAGATAAAATGTGTGTGTAGCGCAATGAATTCCATTCATTCCATTCGAATGTACATTGTAGTGTATGTTACAGTGTACTATATCGATTCATCCCTGTTGGGTGGAAATCGTGTATGTCCGAGACCGTACCTTTTCATGAAATGGAAAAAATAACCAGTGTTCCAATGGATCCAATGTAGTTATTATTTAGTCACTCTTAGTTCTCTCTTTTTAATAATTTTCATTGATTAAATATATTAAAACCCACAGACAGACCTAACCACTTTTACCTATTTTGGGTGCAAATTGATCAAAATTGTTCAACAATTGTGAAGAATAGCAAAAAATCGCTACTTTTGAAGTGAAAAGCATTTTTCTTTTTGTAAACAACATAAAGATGAAATATGGAGATACAAGGTTTCTCCCCGACAGCAGCGATATAGAACCAAAGCCACCCAGTCCAAACCAAAAGATATTTCTATATTGTATTGGTTTCTGCACAGCTTTTTCAAACCATATTTCAGGATTTAAATGGATTTGCCACGCGGGCGAGCGGAGCAATATATTGCTTAGCCATATACTCACTTGATATATATTTGTTTTAATGAAAATTGCCATTCTGTGCAAAACACAAGTTTATTAAACAGAAAGGTTGGGTTATATTGGCAAAGACTGGTGGTTTGGTGATTGATATGAGATTTGATTGATGTTTAAATTGCATAGTAATGTTGAGGAGAGTGTCAGAGTTAATATGAACCTGTCACAGAATGGACAAGTATGTGTAATTGGGCGGTTATAAAGGTTAATTATTGTTTCATAGATAAACCATGAAACATCAGCATAATCAACATTCTGTGAATATGGTATGTAAAAAAACAAAGAACAAAGAAGGTGGTACCCATTACCAAAGGTCACTGATTTAGCATTATGATTATGGTTTTTCATTATGGTTTTGTGGTATAACTTTTGGAGCCCTACAGTATGTTTGTAACAGATATAATTAGGCCTAGCTTGTTAAATGGACTGTTGAGGTAGAATAAGTTGTTGATTCATGGGGTTGCTCTCCATTAATTCCACCTAATTGCCTCGCACATAATCTTGCTGGAATATTGTATTTATTTTTGAAAGCATTTTACCTCCTTCGGGATGTGTGCCAGGGTCATGTAATCCTATCACTTTAAATTATGTGCATTATAATTCTTAATTATGTTTAGAGCATGTCAAACTTCATTTGTATCGAATATTTCATACACAAAGTGGCTGCCTTAACCATATGAAGTGAACCCTAGTATGCCTGTTCTGAGCATAATGGGGACAAATGAGGGAACATTGGCAAAAATAGGAGAACATTCTGACGAAATAGGCGAACATTGGTGAAAATAGCAAATCTACAAACTTGCACATCTGCTATTTTGCTATTCGTCCTACAATGAAATATATAAGGCTTCAAGTGAGGCTTCAAGTGATCCCAACAATATTCTGAAAAACTGATGTTTCTATATCAGTGGTGCTCAAACCTTTTCATGTCAAGGACCACCAAAATTATATGTATTTGGCTACGGACCCCCGTCTCAAAATATTTTGTTCCAGGGACCCCCAGAAGCAAAGATTTTAGTTAAAAGTGCTCGCTTTAAAAATATAAATATTGAAAGATTTTCACACATTTTTATGATTTTTCAAAAATAGCAGATCTACAATTAGGTAGATCTGCTATTTTTGAATAGCCAAAGTGTAAAATAATGCTTTTTAGCTTAAAAAAAAAAAAATGACACAGATGCGTTCAACTGTTGTAAGCTATATTGGCCCATACATTGTATGATGTTGTGCAATTTAGTAAGCGATAAGAATAAATAAGTTAGTGTTGTATTTTCGCCTTTGTTTTGTAGGCAACATTTGGACCCATATTTCTTGGGAATGTACCATCCCATGGGGAGGCGTATGACAGCCCGGTGGGAGTGGAGAGATTCATTGGGTGCATCAGAGAACTCCAGGTCAACTGGAAGGAGGTTGACTTGATGGGTGAGGCGGTGAGAGGGAGGAACATCCACAACTGTGACCCGCCCGTCTGCCAGCATCTTCCCTGCCGCAATGGAGGAACCTGCATCAGGTACCAGGTCACCTTTTTAAAGTTCAATGGAGGAACCTGCATCAGGCATCAGGTCACCTTTTAAAGTTCAATGGAGGAACCTGCATCAGGTACCAGGTCACCTTTTAAAGTTCAATGGAGGAACCTGCATCAGGCATCAGGTCACCTTTTAAAGTTCAATGGAGGAACCTGCATCAGGTACCAGGTCACCTTTTTAAAGTTCAATGGAGGAACCTGCATCAGGTACCAGGTCACCTTTTTAAAGTTCAATGGAGGAACCTGCATCAGGCACCAGGTCACCTTTTTAAAGTTCAATGGAGGAACCTGCATCAGGCACCAGGTCACCTTTTAAAGTTCACGTAATCCACAGGTTTTCAAAGTGGAGGCGGCAGCCCCACAATTTGGAGAGGAAAATTAAAGGAGAGGTACATAAATAAATAGATGGATGGATGGATGGATAAATAAATTATTAAATGAATAAATAGATGTTGCACTGACACACTGAATATTTTATTTCTGTTCAAAAAAGAAGTAAAATTAATTGTGCCAGTTTAACCAGGTTCAATATCGTTCAACAAATGTTTTTAAAAAATCTGTAATATATACATATTTCTTTTAAGATGTGGTACCTAACAATAGATGCCAAAGAAATTGAAAGACAATTTTTTTTGTGTATTCTTATATCAAAAGTCCCTAAAAGGCCAATGTTGCTCTACTTGAACATACAGTACAGTAATATGATCTAATGAGCATGTTGTTGCTGTCAGGCAGAAACCTTGTACTGTATCTCCATGTGACGTGTTGTGAGCTTGTAGGTCATCTATTTGAACTATCTTTGAAAGGATTTGGAAGTCAACATAAAAGTGATCAATTCTGTCTGAACCGATATTGAACCAATGGAAACTATGAACAAACAAACAAACACTAAATAATAACTATATTGGATCCATTGGAACACTAGGTTCTTTTTTGTATTTCCTGAAAAGTAAAAGTTTTGGAGATATGAAGTTTCCACCCGACATTGACGATATGCAATAAATGAGCACAGATCATGGCTGTATTATAACTGACTGTAGTCATGAGAGTTCAGTCTCCAGACCTGTTGTTGCCTCAGGTCCATGTTATATGATGTCTAAGTGGTGTCCAGCTCATACTTAGGAGTCCATTAGCACCAATCAATTTCAAAATGTTTCAGTAGACCAGGTTATTATAAGCTGTACCTTATCTAAAATGTGTCTTTGTAAATCAATATCACAGTAACAATGACGTTGGTTTCCACCATCATTACCGTGTATCATTTTGTGTGTGCTAATGCAACACGCTAAACACGGAAGTGTGTACGCATTAGCACACATATACGTGTACATTACAAAGTTGAGTATTACAAAGTTGTGTGTACTGTAGGTGTTTACATATTCTAAATGATGAATGAATTGGCTACATAGTTGTAATACTCAGATATTTGGTTTAAAAATTGTTACAGTTCTGTGGTTACAGTTTATTATGTGCTGCCACAATTCAAGGTTCTTCAGATGTAAATGTCTGGTAACAAATTATGTACCGAGTGAGTCTAGACGTTGTTTAATAATGTTTTGGACTAAACAACACTGATGCTCTTTTCTTTAACCCATTAAGGCCTGAGGTTCCGACTCTACAAAATGTCTTCTAAATCCTAACAGTAAAAAAATAATAATAATGTTGCTATATCAGTGGTTCTCAAACTTTTTCATGTCCTAGGATTTTCGTGGCCCTAAGCAAGATTTTTTTGATTGCCCCCCCCCCCCCAAACACCCCCATTATAAAATCATTGTTATTTTTTATTGCATACTAAAATAATAACGCTAGTTGTTGGATAGGAGATACATGACATAATTACAATAAAAGTAAAAAAAATAACCCTAGTGGTTGTGGCCCTAAGCGACCGCTTATGTTGCTTATGGCAGCGGCCGGCCCTGTGTCAAGCACCCCAAAATGTACATGTATTTGGCCACGGACCCCCATCTCAAAATATTTTGTTCCAGAGACCCCCAGAAGCAAAGATTTCAGTTACAAATGTTCGCTTTAAAAAATATATATTCAAAGATTTGCACACATTTCCTTGATTTTTCAAAAATAGCAGATCTACAAGCTCGTAGCGCGGCACTCGGTGCCGCGCTACGAGCTTGTATATCTGCTATTTTTGAATAGCCAAAGTGTAAAATAATGCTTTTTAGCTCAAAATCTAAATGACACATATGCGTCCCAGGTCTTAATGGGTAAGACTGCGTGTGCGTGTGTGCGTGTGCGTGTGCGTGTGCGTGTGCGTGTGTGTGTGTGTGTGTGTGTGTGTGTGTGTGTGTGTGTGTGTGTGTGTGTGCGTGCGTGCGCATGTTATTTGCCACACACTTTGTGCATGCACTGTGCATTTCCTCCATGAGTGGGTGTGATGGGCCGTGGACAACATGTGAACTCTGGTTTTGGGTGAAGGCAGGGGAGTGGGATTGGGGTTAACCTGTGTTGGATACAGACAGACCGGGCAGATACAGGCAGAAAGGGGCCGGGGGGCACAGTGAGTGTCAAACTCATTTTAGGGTGCGGAGCCAGATTGATGAAAATGTGATTTTGTGCGGGACGGATTACTCTTTGTCTGAACGCGTGCGTGTGTGTTCATGCTCCCAATGCTGAAAGGCACGAACGCTGTCATAGTTTTGGGTCACAACGACGCACAAAACATGATGGATAGCATCACTTAATTTATACTCCGTCCTATGATGTTGACGCGTGTCAAATGCCACGTGTTGTGAGCTTGTAGATCATATTATGTCGTACTACAAATTATAAATCGGTCTTTATAGGCTACAGTGGTGGGAAAAGTACTCAAATTCTTTACTTAAGTAAAAGTACCAGTACTGCAATATAGAAATACGCTGTTACAAGTAAAAGTCCAGAATAAAAAATGTACTTGAGTAAAAAGTATTGGCATCAAAATGTACTTTAAACTGATTCTGATTCTGATTCTGATTCTGAAAATGTACTTAAAGTATCAAAAGTAAAAGTACTAAAATATTTGAAAATAGCAGATCTACAAGCTCACGACGCGTCACATCGCGACGCGTTGTGAGCTTGTAGATCTGCTATTTTCAAATAGCCTAGGTATAAAATAGGGCTAAAGTGGTTAATGTATGTTTTATCATATAATAACTTACATCTGAAAAGTAACTAGTAACTAAAGTTTTCAAATAATTGTAGTGGAGTAAAAGTACAATATTTGCCTCTGAGATTTAGTGGAGTAGAAGTATTGGAAATTGGAAATACTCAAGTAAAGTACAAATACCTCAAAATTGTACTTAAGTACTGTACTTAAGTAAATGTACTTAGTTACTTTCCACCACTGATATCATATATTGTATTAGTTAGTTAATAATTTGTCAGGTATGTACAGGAGCTTTCCACATGCAGTGTGCATGCATGCATTCAGTGGCCTTTAAGGGATCCTATGATGTGAACCGTGCATCCTGCCACAGTGCAGTGTGCTGTTAATATGCTTATAATCAGAGCATATGAGGTTTGGCACTCGGTACAACTATTGATTTTGCTAAAGGAATAGGACAATTCCAAGCAGAAACCAAGCCAGCTTTATACCTTCCCACATTTTAATCATAACAACGAACACATTCAGACGGGAAAATATATGATGCATCCCACTGTTTGTAGAAATGTTCTGAAGTACACTATACGATTATATCTTATTATAATATGGACGTTTCATAAAATGATGTTGAATGTGTGGCCGTTACTCTCATTAAAACAACTTAAACCCTATATATACACGTTGTTGACTGGTGTCCCCCAGGGGTCTACTGTATACTTGGTCCCCTACTTTTTTTTCTCCCCTCTAGTCTTCACCAAATGTCTTTGAAGAAAATATTAATAACCGATGTACAAGCTCACAACGCAGATTGTAGATTGGCTATTTTCACCTTTTATGACATGCCCAGAATAGGGAGGCTAGGGCAGTGGTGGAAAGTAACTAAGAAAATGTACTCAAGTACTGCACTTTTGAGGTTTTTTTATTTTACTTGAGTATTTCCAATTTTCTATACTTTTACTTCTACTCCACTACATCTCGAGACAAATATTGTACTTTTTACTCCAGTACAATTATTTGAAAAAGGGGGGGTCCGCGATGTTTCGCGGGGGTCCGAAGGGGTCCGCGATGTTTTGCGGGGGTCCGAAGACTCCCAGGGGGGGGTCCGCGATGTATTTCAACCACGTTAATAACAACACTTCTGCATGTGGCCCCATGTGCTCTGTGTCGTTTACATACAGTTGCCAGGTTTAATGAGAGAAACAAGCAACCAGGTTAATCAAAACAACCCCAAAATAAGCGAGCCCTTCAACCCGCAGCGTTGAACTCTAGAGGTTCGGGCCGCAACGCCGCCCAAATTTCTAGTTTTTATACATTTGAAAATGTGTGAAATGGGACATTCAGCATAATGGGTACTTTTACTTTTGGTACTTTTACTTTTCGTACTTTAAGTACATTTTGATACCAATACTTTTGTACTTTTACTCAAGTAAAGTTTGATATCCGGACTTTTACGTGTAGTAATTCTGCATTGCAGTGTTGATACTTAAATAAACAATATGAGTACTTTGTCCACCACTGTGCTAGGGTTCATGTGGTTCATGTGGTTATTATGCCCCTCTGTGACAATCTTTTGATGTGGAGGCTGCGTGTGCAGCCTCAAAGCCCTGGGGGAATGACGTGCACAAGTGTGGCCTATACATACTGTACCTTACACACAGGCATAACTAGATCCACCAGCAAGTGGTGGTACTGTATGTAATTATAAGTAATATACAGTGAGGGTGCTCAACTGGGCAAAAGTCTCAGCGGAACTGACACTCCGTAGCGGGGTGAGTACCGAACCAATTAAAAACGCCGGGGCAAATTATGTGCACACTTGCGCACACCTTCCAAACAAGGCTACTCTAGTTCTACCAGCAAGTGGTGGTACGTAATTATAAGTAACATAAGGGTGCCCGAGTGGGCCAAAAGTCAGCAGAACTGACACTCTGTATAGCGGTGAGTACCGACCCAATTAAAAGCGCTGGGCAAATTACCTGCACAGTTGCGCACGGCTTCCCAACATGCGTACATAGATTCAGCAGTAAGAGGCGGTACGTACAGTCATTATAAGTAACAAGGGTGCTCAGGTTGGGCAAATAAAAAGAGCTGATACTCTGTACCGATGAGTACCGGGCCCAATTCAAGCACCATCTGCAGCAATTTTGTCGTTCATGAATAGTCCAATTTACTAGACCTAGTGTACTTGAAAGAACCATCTGAGCACATTCCCTGTAATCAACCTGCAGACTTCAGTGTGGGAGGGTAGACCATGTAGAATGTTATTTTCAGAGAGAAGAACATCGAATTGGAGATGATTGAGTCCATTGGATTGGAACCTAACTAAGCGTTCTGATTGCTACCCTGTCCATTTTCAGAGTCGTGCTACAGTACATGATGCGTTGACAGCAGCTCCATAAACTGGTCAGTGGCAAAGAATAGGACAATTCTGACTGTCGTCATGAGGGTTCAGCATGCAGACCTGTTGTTGCCTCAGGTCCATGTTATATGATGTCTAATATATGATGTCTAAGTGGTGTCCAGGCAGCCTGTAGAGAACCCTGACGTACCGTAGTCATATACTTAGGAGTCCATTAGCACTAATCAAGTTCAAAATGGTTCAGTGGATCAGGTTATTATAGAGCTGCACATTACATTGTCTTGAGTTTATCTTTGTAAATCAATATCACAGATCATTATATCATGGTGTGTGTGCTAATGCAACACTCTTAAGACAGAATGTGGGCAGAGCGTCTAACGTGTGTACACAAGTACATACGCACGCACTAACGAAAAACCTTTGTGTGCATATGGCGGTGGTGGAAAGTAACTAAGTACATGTACTCAAGGACTGTACTTAAGTACAATTTTGAGGTAATTGTACTTTTGAGTATTTCCAATTTCCAATACTTTTACTTCTACTCCACTACATCTCAGAGGCAAATATTGTACTTTTACTCCACTACAATTGTATGAAAACTTTAGTTACTAGTTACTTTGCAGATTTAAATTATAACATTATAAAACATACATTAAACACTTTAGCCCTATTTTATACCTATACCTATTTGAAAATAGCAGAGCTACAAGCTCACATTGAGTCACGAAGTGACATGTTATGAGCTTGTAGATCTGCTATTTTCGCTGTTCACCGTACAATGGATTGTATATAGGGCTTAAGGGTACTGTACATAATGAAAGGAATCTGCTTTGTGGCGATATGAATTGCTAACTCGAACCGAAGAGTTGTTTTCAATCACCTCTGACCTTTCTTCCTTCATTCATGGTCTGTACGTCTCATTATTATGCACACGACCCTTTACCTCGCATGCCAGACAGTTGTACGTGTGTGTGTTACTCCAGTTTACAATGTTCTTTCCACTTAACCCGTCCAGTAAATTGGCGTCAGAATGTTTTCTTTGCTACACCGCGATGGTATCAATTAACCGCTGCAATTAACCGGATGCATCTTAATGTTGGCATCTTAATTGCTCCGAGAATACAAACAAAGGGCAACCGGTGTCATTCTAATCCCATCATCTAATACCATTGGCAACGGAGTGGGCGTTACAATGATCTGTCTGCGTAATGAATATCTGGCAGTAGCCTCGTATCTCCATATGGAGAACTTTTTATACAAATAAATAAATGAATAGCCGATCTACAAGCTCACAGCGCGCCATATCGCGACACCAATTTGGGAGCTTGTAGATCTGCAACGTCACATCCGACTACTTCTTCTCTGAGTGACGATCGATCATTCCAAAGCTGTGTTAGGTCGCCCCTTGTGGAATTTAAAAAAAGAAGAATTTTTGGAAAGAACGCATCAATGCGATCTTGGCCATCAAGTGATGGATTTGAAAGAACGCATCAATTTTTTTAATTTACACACTTTGGACAGTTTTTGACAAAAAAGATTTCCCCCCCGACAGAGACTATGCTTTATGCATCTTCATTCACACAAGACATTTAAGGTCAGCCGTTCAGTCCGTTGACCTGAAGGAAAAGAGTAAAGAACTTTACTCTTTCCTTCCTGTTCCAATGTCATCACCACCTCACATCTCAGCCCTGTCACTGCTTAACCCATTAAGACCTGAGGCCGATTCTACACATTTTTATATATATCTAGGGCTGGGACTTTAACTGATTCATTGCGATTCATTAATTACAGAAAAAATAACGCACAAAAAAAAGAACGCATTTTAATCACGCTTATTTTTGCACCACAGAACCTGTGTGAACCTTGTCACTGGACTAGTTTCAGGCATAGGCCTACCGATCATACCGCTGATCATACATTTATTATTTTGGCCAAGGATATTGAGGGAGAGTTTGACTGAAAGGTTTTATTTTTGGTATTTTTTTAATCAATATGGAGTAACTAAAATGTTGGTAAATCAACAAAGTTGACTTACTGACTTACTGTCAAGGCCACTTAAGCAACAGAGAGTTTTGTTTTTGTTAGTTTGGTTTGTTCATACAGGATATTGGACAAATAATGTCATTGAAGACTTCTTTATTTATTTTATTTTTCTAATGGTCAGGGTTATGGTTAGGTTTCCACTGTTCTGGAGTGTACTTGAAAGTATTGTGTAGTTGGAAAGTATTGTGTTTTACTTGTGCTTGAGTTTACAGAATGTCCTTGAATTTATATTGGCTACCTGAATCTGAATATATTCCTAAAATTGCACTGATCTGTTTAGTACCACCTTGATAAAAAAAATAAACTATGTTGTTGCTATTCATTGATTCACTTGTATATCAAAATCCATTTGAATTGAAAAAAATATGGCTTCTCAGGTCAAATATTGATATGCAATTAAAATGTGATTAATTTCGATGAATTAATTACAAAGCCTATAATGAATGATATTAATTATTTTAATCGAGTCCCAGCCCTACTATTTATAAAAAATATCTATTTTTGAATAGCCAACGCCAAAGTGTAAAATGACACAGATGCTTTCCCAGTTCTAATGGGTTAAATCAGCATGATGTTACTCCATTAAGTTGATTAAGTTGATTGGCCTGGCTTGGGGAGTGATTGTAATACATTTGAATAGATCATTATTTCATCAAAGCATTTAGTGCTTTGTATTTTTTCCATTTTAGACACTCTTACCCAGAGCAACAAGTAATCAAGTCGGGGTCTTTCTCAAGGACACTTATAAACCTAATTTATGCTTCCGCTTCCTTTCGTGTGACACTTCAAACTGAATGTGCTTTGAACTTTTTCAGTTGAAAAATATGCTTTTGGGGGCACGGTGGCGCAGTCGGTAGCGCTGTCGCCTCACAGCTAGAAGGTCCTGGGTTCGATTCCCACGGGGGCGTGTCTTCTCCTCCGCGTCATCAGCACCCATACCCTAGTTGGGGTTGGCGAAAGGGCCTACTCTGTGTGGAGTTTGCATGTTCTCCCCGTGTCTCCTAGGGTAGTTGATACCCTCACAAAAACATGTAGTAATCCTGGTCACTATAACGCCTCCCCCATGACAGCCGGGGCGCCTGATGGAGGGGAAGGGAACTGGTTGGAATAACGTGTTCCTTCCACGCGCTACGTCCTACCGGGGAAACTCCCCCCTGTCAGGTGACAAGAATGTCAGTTGGCTCTCATGCATTGAAGGAGGCATGAGCTCGGCCCTGGGCTCCTTAGGCTGGCGGGGGGAGTGTAGTGCCCAGGATCACTTACATAATTGGCACCGGGTGAAAAACGTTTACAAAATCGTGGGATAAAAAAAATAGCAGTACTTCAAGCTCATAGCGCTCGCACAGAGCGTTTATTCACAAGCACAATGTTCGCATGAACTTTGTGTTATTGGCACAAATAGCTTAGCTGCCTGAAACAATGTAAGCATGGACTTTTCTCATGGTTGTGGTATAATGACTTGCCCGGGTCGTTACACACAGCCATGATCAAATGAGCAGCCTCCTCTTAAACTTAGCATAATACTGAGTACACATCGTAATACGTAATACTCTGAGTGCGCACAACCCCGGGTATGGACTAGTGTTGTAAATTGCACATTATGTGAAGTGGACCAGCCCTTGAGCAATGCACTTAACCACCATTGCCAGGGTTACCTGGTGGCCAGCAGTAGACGAGCTCCCAGGTATGAATATAGGTAATGCCCGTCTCATACTTCGACATACGACAGTGTCGTATGTCGAAAATAGCTGACCTACAAGCTCACGACGCGTCGCATCCACTTGTAGGTCTGCTATTTTCGGCGCGCGGCACTGCCGTCCGACAGAGCTGCAATTAGGCTTAAGCATGAGCATCAGTGCTCAGTCCAAAATATGTGCATCCAATTTTAGACTCACTCCTAGAGTTTTTTTGCCACTAATTTAGATCTGAACATCTTAGATTATGACAGCAAATAGTATAATTACGGTTCCGTAATAAATTCAAACCATGATATATCTGACTAATTCATAAGTCATCAATAATTAGATGAAATATATTATGTACACAGACGTGTGTGTGTGTGTGTGTGTGTGTGTGTGTGTGTGTGTGTGTGTGTGTGTGTGTGTGTGTGTGTGTGTGTGTGTGTGTGTGTGTGTGTGTGTGTGTGTGTGTGTGTGTGTGTGTGTGTGCGCGTGTGTGCGTCTGTCTGTGCCTGTGTGTGCTCGTGTGTGTCCGGATCTAATCTCGCAAATCGCTCGACCGATCAGCACCACATTTCTTCTGCACACTGCCAGTAGCCCAAAGAAGTAGATGTCTTTTTTTTTTTTCATTAGCCACTGAGAAAGCTGCAACAGTCGACCAACCTGTCAGCATTCTCAGTTTAACCACTTACTTCAACCCTGTCTGATACAGTTAGGCTAAGAATCTTACCAGTCATTTACTTGCTGAAGTGCTTTAGATGTTCATATTTAGCCTAGGAGATAATAATATAGGTTAAAGACATAGGGCCCTATCTCGTGTGGCATCTTATCCATTATGCCTATTATATCTCATTTATTACGCTTTTTTTAATTTTTAATTTTTAAAATTTTAAAATAACGCGTCTTAACGGCTATTTTCACTATTTTAAAATGTTTTTTCAGAATAATAAAAAATGCCTAATACGATTAGGCATAATGGCGCCGCACAAGATAGGGCCCATACTGTGCATGGGAAAATTTGGCAAGTGATTCTCTTTTTAGATTAATGACAAGAAATAAACGGCCAAATCAGTTGTATTCTTGACAAGATCATTCAGAAATCAATGCATTGAATTGACTTTAGACTAGTACTAGACGATATATTTTATATAAGTGTTTTTGTAGCACTTTTCCAACAGACATAACCTGGATGAACGAGGGCCCATGGTGTGAATCGCTCCACTCGAGGTTAAGCCAAACCCTGCTGGGTTAATAATGTTTGTGTAAAGGGATTAAGATAACTCAGGGCTAAATTTTAATCCAGGGTTAAAGAATAGCCTTGTCTTAACCCATTACAACCGGGAAAGTGTCCGTGTCATTTTAGATTTTAACCACAACCACTACATTTCCAAATGGTAGAAAATCTAGTCAGACAGACTTTAGTAGTTCTTGAGGATAATTTATAGAGTGAAGATAGATGGATACAGTATCTGTAGTATGTTTCATGTAAATCATGAAATCATGGAGTAACCACTGTAACCATTATTTTATACTTTGGCTATTAAAAAATAGCAGATGAGGCTGGCGGGGGGAGTGTAGCGCCCAGGATCACTTAGATAATTGGCACCGGGTGAAAAATGGTTACAAAATGGTGGGATAATTTTTTTTTTAAAATAGCAGATATACAAGCTCATAGCGTGTAGATCTGCTATTTTTTTTTCTTGAAAATCGGTGCAAATATATTCCTTAACACATTCCCTGCCAGAGGGTTTTTATTTTTTTACTTCCCCCACTGCCAGCATTGTTTGCAATGTTAAAAAAAAGTAGTCACAAAATATTTTCCGTGATCACCGTCCTCACGGTGATCCCCTCATTACACACACACAGGAGTCTCGTAGAATCGTGGAAAAAAATAATCCGATTGCGGTAATCCGTTCCATAATTGCAGCCAGTATAAAATAGCATGTTTTTCCCAAAATAACATGGTAAAAAAAAAAGTACACAGGAGCCGAGATACAGGATTTTAAAGTAATAAGTTAACCAAGGAGTGAATGGAGCTAGAAATCTTTGGATCGTGATATCTCTGGTTCTGTGTGGATACATTGAAAAAAAAAAAGACAAAAAAAGTAATGTGTTAAAGGCGAACATTTTTAACATTTTTAATCTTTGCTTCTGAGGATCCCTGGAACAAAATATTTTGAGATGGAAGTCCGCGGGAAAATACATATAATTTCGGGGGTCCTCGACATGAAAAGGTTTGAGCACCACTGATATAGCAACATGCGTCTTTTCAGAAAGAAATACATTTGTAGAATCGGCCTTAGGCCTTAATGGGTTAAGACTGTGCAGTGTGGTTGCCCTTTATATGGAAATGTAATCTGTTACGGTAAACTACTGTATATAACTTCATAAGCTATCGAGCCCATCACGCCCAATAGCATCACAGTAATTTGACACTATTACACCATAAAAGCATAATAGGCTACATGAGCTCACATATTAGAACAAATCTCAAGCAAGATAAAGTTCTATATTGCTTCTGGCTTAATGCAGTCTATAAGAATACATAAATGGTCAGAGAGCTGAGAGAATGTTATTGGGCAAAGGGGATAAAGATGTTTCCAAATGTGGCCTTGTTCCTTTTATTGACTTAAAGGGATATTTCACTTTCAAAAAAACTTTTGGTCATTTTATCATCTACTCAGGCCTTTGTGATCCCCCCAGACAGTTTTTAAGTTGCTTGATTCATTATTTAGATATTTGATATTCATTTTATCAGACACGCCCCCTTCTTATACAAACCCATTGTAACTTCAAACTTCATTTTAACCATGTTAGATTCATCAAAAACACCCGTTCTTGGTTCTGGTGACTCATCCTGCCCTCCTAATGCGTGAGGGGGCCGTGTTTTTTCAATTACTTTTTTCATTCATTTTTAATATATTTTTTGGAAAATGAAAAAAATAAAATACAATACATTTTTTAAATTAAATAAATGAAAAAAGTAATCGGAAGAACACGGCCCCCTCACGCATTAGGAGGGCAGGGTGAGTCACCAGAACCAAGGATGGGTGTTTTTGATGAATCTAACATGGTTAACACATTGAATGCCAAAAACGGTCCGGACCGTTTTTGAGGGTCCAAACGAGAAGTGCCGAAAACGGTCCGGACCGTTTTTGACCCAATTCTATTTTTATACATGTGGGCCACGTGGGGCGCTAAAACGAAACTTTGACATCACCCAAGCAGTTTCTGAGAAGAAGAGGCTGGATCTGGCTCCATGTCAAAAATCCTTCCGGTCGGCGTTTTCAATGTTATCTCCTTGATTAAAAGCTTAATATCTCCATTTCTTTTTAATGTGGTGGAAACGAGCCGTTTTCGATCGGCGATCACGCTGCAATGGAGGGTCGCGTTAGAAATATTATTGTTCCAGGCGTTAGTCGGGACCCTCCGCCGTCTCGCACGCACGCTTTGTTTACATGCATTTCCGCGTCGGGGCTTCTCACAGCACGAAACTTATAACGCAAGTGGATGGAAGAAATGCTGGCACTCAACGTATAATATTTTAATAAACCTCTGGCACCCAATGTGTTAAAATGGAGTTTGAAGTTACAATGGGTTTGTATAGGAAGGGGGCGTGTCTGATAAAATGAATATCAAATATCTAAATAATGAATCAAGCAACTTAAAAACTGTCTGGGGGGATCACAAAGGCCTGAGTAGATGATAAAATGACCAAAAGTTTTTTTGAAAGCGAAATATCCCTTTAACAATAGAAACGGTCAAATGTGCACTAATGCAGTGGGTTCTCAACCTGTGGGCCATGAGGATACTGCCAGTGGGTCATGTCACTTTGAGCCTAAATTTAAAAAAAAAATATTGCATTTTTTCCCTCTATCAGCCACTATATAATTATGTTGGGGTGTTTTCCTGCAGAAAGACACATCCCTCTGGCTGTATTTTGGTTTTGTTCCACTGTTTATGTTGACATTCCACTGTTTATGTTGACATTCATCCCTTGCAGGGACGCCTCTGTCTGTGGGGCGAGGGGGGGAGCTGTTAATTGCTCCCTTTGAACTTCATAGGAGTTGTGCACTGAGTTGATTGACTGGGCCATAAAAGTGTCAAACTCGTTCGGTGCTCGTTAGTGCTCTCTCTAATCAATTAAGCATCAAAGACAGCAATCACTTTGATACCTGTCAGAGAGGGGAAGGGGAGTATGTGTGTATACACACAGATCGGTGATCTTACCTAGTATACTTTAAGTAGTTCTTGAGGCTAATTTATGGAGTGAAGATAGATGGATACAGTATCTGTAGTGTGTTTCATGTTAATCGGAATCATTGAGTAGGAATTATGACCTTTCTAAGTCTCTCTAGGTCGTCCTCAGACGAGCCCTCCATCGTCCCCTCCATACATCTGGCCAGCTCTTCTGTAAGCTACTTTGCGCTCCTCGTGACTAGTCCTTGTGACCGGTGCCCGGCGTGTGTTGGTCCCCACAGCACCAATTTGCTGGCTGACAGTTCTTGATGTGTTAGTCTCATTCTCCTGGCTGCTATTGTCTCGCTCACCCTTGGTGTTCCCTCATACAGATTCTTGTTGGTAACATGTTCACTCTCGCTGATTGTTTGTTGACCTGCTTGTTAACCCATTCAATCTGGGAACGCATCCATATCATTTTAGATTTCTTTGGCTATTCAAAAAATAGTAAACAAGCTCATAGCCGTGCTATGAGCTTGTAGATCTGCAATTTTTTGGGAAAAATCGTGAAAATATTTGCAAATCTTTCAATATATATGTTTTTTAAAACGATTTTTTCTTTGCTTTTCTGGGGATTCTACAATTGTCTTCTAAATCCCTTTAAAAAATGTTTTTACTTATGTTGCTATAATATCAGTGGTTCTCAAACTTTTTTCATGTCAAGGACCACCCAAAATGTTTTTGTCTGCAGACCCTCCCATCTCAAAATATTTTGTTCCAGGGACCCCCAGCAGAAGCAAAGATTTTCAAAAATATTCACAATTTTTCAAAAATAGCAGATCTACAAGCTTGTATTTCTTCTATTTTTTAACACATTGAATGCCAAAAACGGTCCGGACCGTTTTTGAGGGTCCAAACGAGAAGTGCCGAAAACGGTCCGGACCGTTTTTGACCCAATTCTATTTTTATACATGTGGGCCACGTGGGGCGCTAAAACGAAACTTTGACATCACCCAAGGAGTTTCTGAGAAGAAGAGGCTGGATCTGGCTCCATGTCAAAAATCCTTCCGGTCGGCGTTTTCAATGTTATCTCCTTGACTAAAAGCTTAATATCTCCATTTCTTTTTAATGTGGTGGAAACGAGCCGTTTTCGATCGGCGATCACGCTGCAATGGAGGGTCGCGTTGGAAATATTATTGTTCCAGGCGTTAGTCGGGACCCTCCGCCGTCTCGCACGCACGCTTTGTTTACATGCACTTCCGCGTCTGGGCTTCTCACAGCACGAAACGTATAACGCGAGTGGATGGAAGAAATGCAGGCACTCAACGTATAATATTTTAATAAACCTCTGGCACCCAATGTGTTAATAGCCAAAGAAATCTAAAATGACACAGATGTGTTCCTGGATTGAATGGTTTAGGGTACTGCACGCAACCTTCTGGTGTAGCACCCGCCCAGAGACTTCTGCAGGGTTGGTTTCAGGGTCCCAGCATTCGCTGCCATAGAAGTTGTTTTCCTTCAATTATAGCAAGCACCCCCGTCAGGACTGTTGGGGTCATATAGTATGTGTTGTGCAGCTAATGCACACAAACCTCCAATCTTTGGTTTCATATTTCAAAATGTCATATCTCTACCATCTCACGGAAATAAGTGCATCTGGAGAGAAACAAACAGCACTAAAACAAAAAATCTGGGGTTCAAACCAGCATCAACATTGAGCCCCTAATGAGAACAAACAGGAGAATTACGTTCATGGTATACTTGCAGGGATAAAACATTTCTGTAGTGACCTTATTCTCAGCAGTTTGCTGAATAAACACACAGCAGTCACTATGAAATATCAAATATTGTCTTGTTCCGCAGTGCTCTCTATTTTATTTTTTGTTTTTCCCAAAGAACAGAGTAAAACAACTCAAGGCCCTATGAATCATTATTTTATTCCTTATTTTGAAATAAACAGTGCAACATAATTGCAAGAGCTTGCACGTTATGATCCCTGAAGAATACATCTTGTTGGAGAGTTGCTCGTTACAAAGAGTCTTTGAATTTTGAAGGACAACTGACTCAAAAGGCTTTTTTTCCTCCAACATAAATACACCCTCACGGGTTCATTTTTACATTCTGGGTTTAATTAACACTCAGGATTTTGCTGCGTATGTGAGGTTCCTTTTGTTTTTAACCCTTTTAGACCGGGAACGCTTCTGTGTCATTTTAAGATTTCTTTGGCTATTCAAAAATAGCAGATCTACAAGCTCATAGCGCGGCACCGAGTGCCGCGCTATGAGCTTGTATATCTTATATATTTTTTAAAATCCTGACAATTTGTGAAAATCTTTGAATATATATATATATATATTTTTTTAAATGTTTAACTCTGTTACAACTTCTGGGGGTCCCTGGAACAAAATATTTTGAGATGGGGGTCCACGGCCAAATACATTTAAAAAAAAAACTGTTAGGATTTTGAAGACATTTGTAGAATCCCCCAGAAGCAAAGATTGTGTTCGCTTTAAAAATATATATATTCAAAGATTTACACACATTTTATTATTTTTATTTTTTTAATAGCAGATATACAAGCTCGTAGCGCAGCACTCGGTGCCGCGCTACGAGCTTGTATAGCTGCTATTTTTGAATAGCCAAAGAAATTTAAAAAATGACACAGATTCTTTCCCGGTCTAAATGGGTTAATCAAATGATTTTGTATGGTGCCTTGACACATTTTAGTAATTATTGTAAGCACAGTGAAATTCATTTGGGGAGCCTCTGTTTCCATCAGTGATGCAGTAAAACAGGATCAAGAAGTACCTATGCCGCACACTTTCTCAAGTTTGTCTTTGATCCACACTGATCCAAAACAAAAGCAGTAGATGAAAAGCAAAAGAACTGCAGAGAATATGGCTGATATTTTTTTAAAGCGAAACCTTTGTCCTCTTATTTGATGTATGAAGGAAGTGAATTGTCAATCAAGTCGGGGATGGTTATGCATTGTTTACTGTTGTAACAGAATACAAGCACAATAGAGACCTTATAAATTACTGCTTTATTGAGTATAATTCTGATTTTTAGTATGGCAAGAATATGTACTAATGAATGAGATGAACTGAGAAAGTAAAACAATACAAAATTAAAATAAACAAAAGTAAATATCATTATGTGGTATTATATCTTTTCTTGTGGAAACGGTGTACAATTGTGCACATCAGCTGCTGGAATAGCAGGTAACAGCCCTGTCTAAGATTGGCCATTTCTCCACCAATCTAGAGGAAAAATTGCGTGCTTGGTGGAATGCCTTTAACCATCTGTACAGAATCGATTTTGGATGCTTAGAGAGTTTACTGTCACTGTTAAAGCAGATAATGAAACTGTCACTATTAACCCATTGAAACCGGGAACGCATCTGTGTCATTTTTAGATTTGAGCTAAAAAGCATTATTTTACACTTTGGCTATATTCAAAAATAGCAGCACTACGAGCTTGTAGATCTGCTATTTGTTTTTAAATCAAGAAAATGTGTGCAAATCTTTGAATATATCCTTTTTAAAGCGAACATTTGTAACTGAAATCTTTGCTTCTGGGGGTCCCTGGAACAAAATATTTTGAGATGGGGGTCCGCGGCCGAATACATGTACATTTTGGGGGTCCTTGACATGAAAAAGTTTGAGAACCACTGATATAGCAACATGAGTTTTTTTCAAAAAACTGTTTTAGAAGCAGGATTTAGAAGACATTTTGTAGAATCGGAACCTCAGGCCTTAATGGGTTAAGCCATTAAAACCGGGATAGCATCTGTGTCATTTTAGATTTTTTTCCCGTTGGCTATTCAAAATGAGCAGATCTACAAGCTATCCACTTTGTGCCGCGCTGCGAGCTTGTACATCTGCTATTTTTGAACATTTTTTGAAAAATCTTGAAAGTGTGAGAACTACTGATATTTAGAAGGCGTTTGTAGAGTCGTCCCTCAGGTCTCGATGGGTTAAAATGCCACGGACAAAGAAGCCAGATTACCGTTGACCCTGAGGCGTGTACGCTGAGTATCCAGGGCTGTTGTGAGGGGCTGGTGGGGCACGGCAGAGGAGCAGCAGGGGGGTTCAGAGGTTTAAAGGTTCTAGTAATAGTTCCAGAGCTTCTGGTCCTGGCTGGCTTGAAGTCCATTGTAATCATGGTTTTATTTATTGTGGACTCGGACCCCTTGTAACCCAAGGATGAGGATGGCGTCTCGCACAGCGGAAGCGGAGATGTTTTCTCCGGTTGGAGATCAGGTCACGCTGCCGCCGACATGGGTTACCGTGGTAACCGGAGTCGGGCTTCAGACAAGCGGTAGCAAGAGAGTGTCTCCTCACATTTTCTTTAAGGTGAAGGATATAAAGTTGTGTTTTACGTGCATTACACGGGAGAGAGTTCTGGAGTTGAGCTCCGCTGACTGAGTTCAGCAAGAAGTTGCTGTCTGGGCAACAAGAGTTCCTTTTCACGCTTTAATGTGAAAGTAGCGTTGTTCGTTGTTTTTATCGGCAAGGTTGAAACATTCTTCTGACGGGCAGACTGTTAAGCCTATAGGTTGTTGATTGACTGTTGCTCACCGAAATGAATGTATTTTCATCTAAAATCAGTCACTTTCATGGTCATACAATGTATATTAGTATATTAGTCCCCCCATATTGATATGTATTTGGCCACAGATTTTGTGACGGGGAGATTTTGTGCTAGGTATTGTGCTAGGATTTTGATGCTGTACAAACTCATTTAGCTGGGGACCCCCCTAAACTACTGATTTAGAAGGCATTTGTAGAATCGGCCTCATGTCTATAATGGTTTAACGTACAGCTAAGTAGGTTTATAGGAATAGGGCTTTCAGTGGTTATAAGAATAATGGGAATTCTTATAGGATAACGCTCTTTCCCTGGTTAGTTGCCCAAACTGGGCATTTTAACTCTTGGAGAGAACATTCCATCGTGGAGTTTCCTGCCTCAGGATTACAGTATGTGTGAAAGACACACCAGAGGACCACTTAGTTCAGTTGGTACTTGGCCGCTGTGTTTTCTCCTGATATTCACTCCTTTGGGCTGTAAAATAGTTTTTGGAGAGAGGGAGAACGGAGAGCCATGCAACAGGGAAAGAGAGATTTATGTGATGAGGAGTATGCGATGCATCATATGGTTGGTGTGTGTGTGTGTGTGTGTGTGTGTGTGTGTGTGCGTGTGCGTGTGCGTGTGCGTGTGCGTGAGTAGGATTGCGTGTGTGTATGTGCGTGCGCGAGCACAAGCTGGAGGCCCAAGTCACTACAGCACTCAGGTTTTGGCTTACAAATTGTTGAAATAATTTCACTGACTATCACCGAATTAAAGTATTCTAAATGACTCTTATGCCTCAAGACAGTTCATTTTGTACTTGTGAAGATTTGCCACAGCCTTCCTCTAGGCAATAATATCCGAAAATCTGTCCACTCCCTTATCTGCCATGGCAGACCAATGTACAGTTCCACTGTGAATGATTTGGAAATGATAGAGACAAGTCAATGAAAATAACCATGGTCATTTTCTTGGTAAAAATGTTCCGAGAGCCCATATAACCCTGTTAGTGCAATTACTGTGTGAATCTTATTTGGAACATTGTTCGAATCCAATTAATTGTCAGTGGTGATGCTTCCAGCTGTGCCTCTTGATGTCATCACAGATTACATTCTTTTGGTTTCTGAGCTGTAGCTTAATGAGGAAGCAATTTCCCCCAAATAGTGCAATCTTCGGAGCATTTTGTGAACGAGGCCTTCGCCTCGTTGACGAACAGTACTGATAATGTATTCAAAATTTCAGACACAAATGAAAAGTGAAGTCTTAATCAAAAATTGTATTTGTTTATATACAAGTACCAACCCTGTGCAATTTGCGGGGAAATTAGGTGTTTATATAAAGATGCATTAATATAAATTGCATGTTCAGATGCTTATACAAACATTACCCAGAATGTTGTAATCAAAGTGATCGCCTCTGGGCAAAATTGAAATAACCTTTTGCTGCCTCTTAACCCATTAAGACCGGGAACGCATAGCTTTGTCATTTTAAGATTTATTTGGCTATTCAAAATTAGCAGATCTACAAGCTCATAGCGCTATGAGCTTGTATATCTGCTATTTTTGAAAAATCCTGAAAATGTGTGCAAAACTTTGAATGCTTCTGGGAGTCCTTGGAACAAAACATTTTACAACTGTTTACTTTAAAATATATTTACAGATTTGCACACATTTTCACGATTTTTCTAAAAATAGCAGATCTACAAGCTCATAGCGCGGCACTATATCTGCTATTTTTTTAATAGCCAAAGAAATCTAAAAATGACAGATGCGTTCCCGGTTTGAATGGGTTAATGTTTTCGATTAGAGCAATTAAAACTCGAGTGTTTGTTGACTTTGCTCCTTTTCCCTTATCAACAATTTGATAAACACCTTTGAAAAACAGAATATCCTATTATCTGTTGCTTTTGCATGCTAAAAAAAGTAAGACGAAGATGAAATGTACCAGCCAGACATTTTAAATCCAAGTCACAGCCGGTTGAATTATTATTTTTGTCTCTAACATGTATACCGTAGTCATGCATTCATATCCAGCTAAACTCAATATCTCTGTGATCCTAGCAATTTATTTTGTCTTTCTCATTCTATGAGACCACCACAGTCAGTAGCAATTATTATACATCTGAAGACCATTGCTGTGCTTCCCATAAATGAATGGTTATTTGTCATCAGTAATGTCATGGTGAGATTGTGCACGGCGTGTTCTTTTGATTTGGGAAGCTGTGCCATCATTGTTCTGTGATCAAACGAAACAATAATGGCATTAGGTAATACCTGAGAAATGCAGCAAACCTGTGATTTCGTAAATGGTTTGCAATCAAAGCCGTCTCTTTGTTCTGAAGCATTGTATGTTAAGTTTCGTAGAATGCGGATTAAAACAAAAGGAGACCAGCAATTCCACGGTTTTCCGGGTTTTGTCTACTTGGGTACACAATTGTAGGACAAATCTACAGAAATACATTTCTGTAATGCCAGGTCAAGCAACCTACAAAGTCCTCCAAGGTGATTACACAGTCAAGGTACGAATCCACTCTAAAATGGACCTTGCGAGATCTCGTCTTGAGTTCAATCGATACAAGTGAGAAAAAAAAAAAAAGTCTTTCCCATCGATAGAAACAGAGAGACAATTTGGACTCTTTAATGCCATCAACATTTATGTTTTCAAGGCAAACCTTCTCAGATAAACGGCAGTGAGAGAGTCACATCTCAGTTCTCACATTAAAATTGAACTACTGTATTAGGACAATCTATGTATCTGGGACATGGAAGCTACTGTGGGACAGCACTGACAGTTTGGACACGAACATGTCTTGTAATGGACATTTTCAGGCCATTAATGCTCATGTACTGGAGATAGTATTGTATGACATGACTTCTCCATATTTGGGTACTTCATTGCAGTCATGTCCAACCATTCTCAATTCTACTGATAGAGGACGTAAATATTTCATTTTCCAGAAGCCGGTTTCTGGAGGAGCAAAAATATTAATTTTGCAGTGCAGCGTCTCAAAGTGCATCATTAATTTATGGATCTGAAAGCCCACCAAAGCTTCCTGTGTCTGATATCATACTTCTGAAAGTTGTTTACATCTTGGAGCATATTGTAATGTCTCTGTCTGAATATTACTTTTCATGGTGGTCCACACTCTGCTCTTTGCCTGAAGATAAAGCACACAAAAGAATTTAAAACACTTCAAAAACAAGTATTGGTTATATGAAGCATCCATGTGCTTTCTCTCTGTGAAAAAGTGGACACATAAACTGGCGTCCTTATTTTGGGCTTGTCATTATAGGTCAACATTTAAAAAAAATAGCAGATCTTCAAGCTCACAACACATCACATTGATGTGAGCTTTAGGTCGGCTATCTGTCTCTGTCGTTGTAGTGTTTACTTGCTGGAATAAATCCATAACATGACTCTTGCTAATTTCTTTCACTAGTAAAAGGTCCATCTCACACCAGGCTCATCTTCCTACACGCAAAGTATATGAAGGCCCTGTCTTGCCTTATGCCTTATGCCGAAACGTATTAGGCATTCTTTACTATTTTGAAAAACATTTTGAAATAGTGCAAATAGCCGATCTACAAGCTCACCACGCGTCGATGTAGATCGGCTAATTTCACTATTTTAAATGTTTTTCAAAATAATAAAAAATACCTAATAATTTTTGGCAAGATAGGGCCCATAATGCCCAAAACGTGTTTATCAGGCTGTTTGCAGAATAGAGGCCATGAAGATCCTTGCACCCTCTTCGTCTTTCACAAGTTTGCTTCCACTCTTATCAACAGCTTTTATCACCCCTCTCATTGTGTGTTCCGGAGGAGCCCTTGCCAGTGGCGGTCTTTCCTATGTTTCAACCGTTTCAATTTTTATTTTTTTATTTTTTTACTCGCATCCCAGACCGGGGCCCGCCTCCGGCTGGCCGACGTCCAAGAATTTCATGCAAGAAGAGGATGTAGATCTGATTAAATCAGGGCTCAGCTCAAGTGAATCATGTGAGTGAGATGTTTTAGCTGTCTGTCCATGGTGGAAGTGCAGATAGCCTAGTTATTTTAGTTTGAAAATGCATCATTATGGATTGTGGAAGCAAACCAACTTCAGTCCACAAATTATTTTTGCGGGGGGGTGCATATGGGGGCCCCATATGAGCTCTTGAAACGGGCCCCCAGATCATTAAGGCCACCCCTGGCCCTTGCATAAGAGATGTATACGCGGTACTGTCATCCAGATCCAGATGCTTTTTCATCAGTGTCCTAATGATCTCTCCATCTGTGTCATCTGTGTGTTTAGCGATGCGGAGGGCTGGTTCTGCGAGTGTCCGGCGCTCTATGCCGGGCGGCTGTGCCAGTTCAGCGCCTGTGAGCAGAACCCCTGCGGTCACGGAGCCACTTGCATCCCCAAGTCCCCACTGGAGGCTGTGTGTCTCTGCCCCTATGGGAGGCAGGGCCTGCTGTGTGAGGAAGGTATGTCACACAAACAAAACAACAGTGGTGGGAAAAGTACTCAAATGTTTTACAATGTAATAATTTATATCTGCAAAGTAACTAACGTTTTCAAATAATTGTAGTGGAGTAAAAGTACAATATTTGCTTCTGAGATGTAGTGGAGTAGAAAAAATTGTACTTAAGTACAGTACTTGAGTAAATGTACTTTACACCACTGACAAGGTGGTTGTACGGATGACGTCTGTTAGGGTACCGTCAACACTAATGTGCTGTGTTTTAAAGTGCATAATTCATTGCTACGATTATGCCTAGCATCCATCCACATTACTCTGGAATTTTAGAAACCCTAAAAAAGGAGATTTTTGAAAATGCTGCTGACTCCCGTTTTAGTTTCCGGGATTGTGTTTTATTCTGAATGGGCGGAAACGGGAGTCTTTTGAAAACAATGACACCGGGTGTAGTAGTTGTTGTTAGAGTGAGTTATGGCTTTGATAAAACATGCTTTTAATAATAATGTCATTACAAGTCAAAAAGAATTACAAGAAAGTACCAGTAGTCCCACCTGTCTGCACAAACAATGTGGTTGCTATGCGATGTTTACGTTTAGATTTTGACATATGAGATAGATGCTGATTGGTCTCATTGTGCAGCTCTGCCTGCATCTCCTTTGATGTTTCTGATACTGGCATAGAAATCTTGCAAAATGTCATTAAACCACACCTTTGATGCAGATTACAGATTCATATTATAGATCTAGTATACTTGGTTTCATCTAAAATGCTTATTTTCATACCAAAATACTTGTATCTAATCCAAGTAACAGTAATAGTCACAAAACATGTCTGTCTCCAGTCACTGAGATACTAGACAATATACATAAAATATTCAGGCCAAGTTGCAGAATTGCCTTTACTGTCTATCCATCATACTCATCATGCTATTCAGGTCAGAACACAGCTACTGTATCTATGGAATTTTTTTGTCAATTAAATACATATTTATTATTTAAAAAATGTAACCAAAAAACTTCCATTGCTATCAACTTTGAAAGACTTAACTAATCGACCATCATTGTTTTTTAATTTTTAGTTTTGTTTTACAAAAACAGCAAATACAAATGAAATGGGTTTGAGACGCTGACAGTCTCTGTTCCATATTTGAATGGCACTGAAACACAACACATACTGTAACACTCCCTTTACGAGACAGTTGAAAGCAATTATAACATCAAAGTAGCAGAGCAGTAGGTTTAGTAAATTAATTAATTAATTAAGTAAAATAACAAAACATCTCTGGAAGATAACTGCTTCGCACAACTTTCGCCGTGTTGCCACTCTGTAATAAGTAGCGTGGTGATGGAAGCCTCAATTTGTAAAATTGAGACACAACTAATGACGATAACATAAAATGATGGCTGTCGATACCAAATTGGGTATCCTCAATGTGCCTCCCTGAGCACGAACACATCTTCCTTCTGAACCAATCTCATCCCAATTAAACTGTTACTGCACACAAACTAACCATGTCACCATGTGTTAATATGAAGAAAAAAAACAAAAAACACACACAAAAAAAACCCAACTTAATTTGCGGTTTTCTACTGTTTCACAAATGGCGACATGTGGCATTTTTTCCTAGCAGCAGTCACATGTCTGTTCCTTCAGTGGAGTTCTACCGAGTTCCAAGTTGCCTCTTTTGAACTCCCCCTTGCCCAATACAGTATGGCACCCGCAGAGACATACGCCCTAGAATCCGACGCAGCGTCTAACCTTTTTATGTCTATGGTTAATTCCCCCCCCCCAACTTTATCAATCTCATCATTGTGCAGCCCTGGGTGTCACTTTAAAGTGGCGTTTTCTCCAGAGACAATTGCTCTATATCACTACTCCATGGTTAAGCCTCCATGGAGATCGAAGTTCACCTTAAATGTTCTCTCATGTTTTATCCTGTTTGATCCAAGGAGCGCCGCTGATACTTTTAACCCATGCAATCCGGGAACGCATCTCTGTCATTTTAGATTTCTTTGGCTATTCAAAAATAGCAGATATAGGCCTACAGGCTCATAGCTTGTAGATCTGCTATTTTTTTTAACAATCGTGAAAATGTTTGCAAATCATTGAATAATATATATTTTTAAAAGCAAACATTTTTAACTCAAAACTTTGCTTTTGGGGGGTCCCCGGAACAACAGCATTTTGAGATGCGGGTCCGCGGACAGATACATATAATGGTGGTCCTTAACATGAACAAAGTTTGGGAACCACTTATTATAGCAACATAGGTTTTTTTCAAAAAACTGTTGGGATTTAGAGGACATCTGTAGAATCCCCCAGAAGCAAAGATTTGAGTTAAAAATGTTTGCTTTAAAAAAATATATATTCAAAGATTTGCACATATTTTCATGATTTTTTTTAAAATAGCAGATCTAAAGGCTCGTAGCGCAGCACTTGGTGCCACACTATGAGCTTGTATATCTGCTATTTTTGAATAAAAATGACACAGATTATTTCCTGGTCTAAATGGGTTAACTACTTTTAACCACTAGTATCTCCTGTGAGAACCTGGTTGTATTGTTTTCTCACCTTAAATGTTGCTATGGATTCCACCTCATTCTGACCCCAATGTATGTGAATAGTATGATATGCATTTTCAGTGTTATTTCTGAAACGGCGCTGAAACTACTCTTGTGGACTGACATCGTGTTTCATTTCAAAAGGTCTTTTTAAAAGGAATTATGTATCAGTCTGGATGTGGAGCAGAGCCCTGTTGATTGTAGATTTAGCATTAGTGTGATTAGCACTTCAACGCTGATGGCTGCCTCGCTGAATATTCCAAAGACATTTGAGCACTGAATGGTTCATAGAAGGTCATATCCTCACATTTGTGACGCGCGATGCTTCAACACTTTTTTTTTTTGCCCATGCATAAATAATGCTTTAGAGTAAGACTAAAGGGATATTTCACTTAAAAAAAAATGTTGGGTCATTTTATCGTCTACTTGATATTAATTTTATCAGACACGCCCCCTTCTTATACAAACCCATTGTAACTTCAAACCCCATTTTAACCATGATTGATTCATCGGAAACACCCGTCCTCCGTTCTGGTGACTGAGGTTTTTTTTTTTTTTTTTATTACTTTTTTCATTAATTTTATAAAGAAAATGTATCATATTATTTTGTTTTCATTTTCCCCAAAAAGTATTACAAAAAAATGAAAACAGTAATTGAAAAAACACGGCCCCCTCACGTTTTAGGAGGGCACTATGAGTCACCAGAGCCAAGGACGGGTGTGTTCGATGAATCTATCATGGTTTAAAATGGAGTTTGAAGTTACAATGGGTTTGTATAGGAAGAGGGCGTGTCTGATAAAATTAATATCAAATATATAAATACAGAATCAAGCAACTTAAATACGGTCCGGGGTGCTACCAAAAGCCTGAGTATATGATAAAATGACCCAAATTCTTTTTGAAAGTGAAATATCCCTTTATAGAGGTCTGATGCAAACCATTTGACAAACACTCACAGCATAGACCTACAGTGGGCAATCTCAATTCTCAATTCAAAATGTACTACAAAAGTACAAAAGTATTGGTATCAAAATGTACTTAAAGTACCAAAAGTAAAAGTATTCATTATGCAGAATGTCCCATTTCAAGTTTTCAAATGTATACAAATCTTTTGAAAATAGCAGATCCGCAAGCTCACAATGCGTCGCATCGCGACACATTATGAGCTTGTAGATCGTGTATTTTCAAATGGCCAAAATGTATAGGGCTGAAGTGGTTAATGTATGTTTTTTAATAATAATCCAAAACTATAAAGTAACTAGTAACTTAAGTTTTCAAATCATTGTAGTGGAGTAAAAGTATAATATTTGCCTCTGAAAGGTAGTGGAGTAGTAAAAGTACTGAAATTTTGAAATACTCCAGTAAAGTAAAAATTATCAGATGTAAGAGCTATCTGAAGCAAAATGGTCTTCTCCTTTCTCTGAAAGTCAACATTGAGAAACCATAAGCTATAAAAAGAGATGCGCCAACAAAACTGTCCCCCGCTATTTGCTAATCTGCTAACAATGTAATGAATGGCTCATATTCTGACAAGGAAAATGTTGCCAGTCATTACTGGCTGTAAAACATAGCAGCGAATCTTCATGCTTCCCAGAAACAAATACTCTTGGCTTAATCCATCAAGACCGCGGGAAAGCATCTGTGTCATTTTAAGATTTCTTTGGTTACTCAAAAATAGAAGATATACAAGCTCTTGTAGATCTGCTATTAAAAAAAAAAAAAAAAGCAAATCTTTGAATATAAATTTTTTAAAGACAACATTTGTAACTCAAATCTTTGCTTCTGGGGGTCCCTGGAACAAAGCATTTTGAGATGGGGGTCTGCGGCCAAATACATATCTCAAAATGTTTTCTAAATCCTAATATATGGTAGGTATGTAGGTATGTTGCTATATCAGTGGTGCTCAAACTTTTCCATGTCAAGGACCCCAAAATCATATGCATTTGGCCACGGACCCCCATCTCAAAATATGTTGTTCCAGGGACCCCCAGAAGCACTGATCGGAGTTAAAAATTTTCGCTTTAAAACGTATATACAGTGTATATATTCAAAGATTTGCACAACATTTCCAAGAAGCTCATAGCACGGCATCTGCTATTTTTGAATAGCCAAAGAAATCTTAAAATGTCACAGATGCGTTCCCGGTCTTAATGGGTTAATAATGAATGCAGGTGGTGCAGGTGGTGCTTGGCACAGGAGCCGTTCAGCCCTGCCACGGCCCCTAACCCTAACTCCAACCTTGCCAAATAGAGGTCTCTAATCTCCCAGTGTCCACACTAAGTATGGTTGACATTTGAATTTTAATCCTGATAACATGAGATAAGATCACAGTCAATATTGATTGACCACTAAGGTCTCCCTTCCTCTCGGCACTTTCTTGTACTTGGAAGATGGAGTGCTTCTCCACTTTTTCAAAATGTTGCTAATAGGCAATAGTTGCTAATAATAGTGTTGGGAAAAAGTACTACATTTCTTTACTTAAGTAAAAGTATCATTCAATACTGCAATATAGAAATACTCTGTTACAAGTAAAAGTCCGGAATTCAAAATGTACTTGAGTAAAAGTACAAAAGTGTTGGTGTCAAAATGTACTTAAGTACCAAAAGTAAAAGTACTCAAATGTATAAACATCTTTTGAAAGTAGCAGATCTACAAGCTCACAATGCGTCGCATCGCGACGCATTGTGAGCTTGTAGATCGGCTATTTTCAAATGGCCAAAATGTATGTAGTGGCTGAAGTGGTTAATGTAGGTTTTGTAATAATAATCAAAATCTATAAAGTAACTAGTAACGTAAGTTTTCAAATAATTGTAGTGGAGTAAAAGTATAATATTTGCCTCTGAAAGGTAGTGGAGTAGAAGTAAAAGTACTGCAATTTTGAAATAGTCCAGTAAAGTAAAAAATCCTCAAAAGGGTACTTAAGCACAGTACTTGAGTAAATGTACTTAGTTACTTTCCACCGCTGCTAATAAGATGTGTCTTTTTTTACCTTCTCTGTGAAATGTTGCTAAAATGTTTGTCTAGCAGCAGCAGCCATATGGTTTGTCATTCAACCTGAGCACTTACTGGATAAAAAAAGAATGCAGGAACCTGCAGGAAGTGGACTAAATAGAGAGCGTAAAGGAAGCATGCCTCGAGAGACAAAATCTTGATAAAACATTAATGGACTTTTGAAATGACTCCACTCCGAAACCCAAATTGTTTATTTATTAGACGCTGCTCTGGGCACTGGCAGCCTGTAGTTGCCAATATCGCCTTCTAAACATAGATTTTTAATTCAAGCCAATTGGGGCCATAGATGAATTCTGTAGAACGTTTACCGCCTCTGTTCCCATATGATGCGTTTCCTCCCATAGGATGATTTTCAGGGTATCACGTTCCCATTAACCTATTGAGACCTGGAACGCATCTGTGTCACTTTTTGATTTGAAAAAAGCATTATTTTACACTTTGGCTATTCAAAAATAGCAGATCATACAAGCAAGATGTACGTAACGATCAATCAATCTATGAATCGGACCAATGTAGATGCAGTAGTTTGTACTGTATGTACAGTATACGATTTTTTTAACTATAAAAATAAGCATTTTAACATTTTAAGCCCTATATATTTTTAGTCATAAGGAAAATATAGCCGAAATACAAGCTCACAGCGCTTCACAACGCCTTGTAGATCTGCTATTTTCGCTGGACAATGTTTCTTTTTTGAAAGGTTCTGGCTACAACGACATGCCCCAAAATAGGGACATAAGCTTGAAAGTGGTTGAAGGAAAAGCAGAGTTTTAACAGGGACACTACAAATCACTGAGCCAAGAGACAAACCATATGAATACATGTTTAAATCCAATGCATATCGTATCATTCTCTCTGTTTGGTGCCCTCTCACTTTCTGCTATAATATAGCAACAAAGCAGGAAATAATGCTTTTTGAAGAGAATAAGACTGTTATGGGCCTTATCTGGAGGGCATATTTTATTGACATGTTTCTCTTTTAAAGATTGGTTTTATGGGCATTATTTAGCTCTTCCAGCACACTGTATTTCACGGTACCATACTGCCATCTGAGTAAGTATCAACAAAAAACAACATGTGACTGAGAAAAAGCTGCAGCACAATATACTTTGGGAAGGTATAGCTGGTTCAAAGGCTATGTTCCTGGTGACTTGTGTGCGACCCGCGTCGCCTGGGATTGACTCGCACACAGCTCTCTCCTGCCTGTGCTTCATGCCTTTGTTTAGAGCAGACGGTATATATGGCACAGTACATCTCACCTATGTACTGTATGTTGTTGTTCTTTCTTTGCCGTCTGTCATTTTCCACCATCAAAATAGATCGATGCAGTATAGATTTATCTACACTGAGAGATTCAAAGTTATTCTGACCATGAACAGGGCATATACTGTGTGTGTGTGTGTGTGTGTGTGTGTGTGTGTGTGTGTGTGTGTGTGTGTGTGTGTGTGTGTGTGTGTGTGTGTGTGTGTGTGTGTGTGTGTGTGTGTGTGCGTGTGCGTGCGTGTGTGTGCACGCGTGTGCGTGTGTGTGTGTGTGTGTGTGCGTGTGCGCATGTGTGTGTGACTGGCCAGACTTGAAACACAGTTCAGATGTTCCTGGAGATGTAAACCATCTCCATCTAGAGCTGAGCAACTCAAACACAACACGTGAAGGGGGGGGGAAAAACAATGAAAACCTGTGACCATTCAATAAGTATCTGGGATCTTACAGCTTTCCCCGCACTAGATAATAACAGCAAAAAAATCCTATCTTTATTAATAATTCACAAGCCAAACAGTGCTCAGGGCAGTCGCAGAGGGGATCTCTGAACCCCACTTAGCCATCGCCTGGGGCTATGAAAGAATATGGCAGATATTTGCAGTCAAGAGGAGGCAGCCTTGTGTGTTGTATAGGTTTCATTGCCGTGCAAAATACATGCAAACTGTGTAATTTTGAATGGGCTGTGGGGAGATTTACATTGAGTCCCCAGTGTAAAATCATGTAAACGAGCGAGCTGAAACGGAATACAGAGCGTAATAAAAAAGGCAGTGTTATTGAATCAGCGGTGCATTCTGGAAAAAGGCTGAGGATTGTAATTGATAATCACCGGGATTATTCTGCTATCCTTGTGAACATTATGTATGAAGCGATGCTTGCCTGCCCAAATCCTTTCCTAAACAGCTACTAATGAAAAGAAAATCGGGAATAGGGAGGTGACAGTATTGGAAAACAGGCCATCATCTCTTAGCATTCAGAGAGACATTTCACACACACACACACACACACACACACACACACACACACACACACACCCCCACCCCCACTCCTATCATTCCAGTGTGGCAACAGCGCCATCTTTTGGCAGTTCGATTGAATATTGTCCAGTGAGGGAGAAAAAGGGGGGGGGGCTGATGGATGAATCAGGCTTTTGAGAACAAAATACAAATAATATATGGTTGTATACAGTGGTGTAAAGTACATTTACTCAAGTACTGTACTTAAGTACAATTTTGAGGTACTTTTACTTTACTGGACTATTTAAACATTTCAGCACTTTTACTTCTACTCCATTACACCTCAGAGGCAAATATTATACTTTTACTCCAATACAATTATTTGAAAACTTTAGTTACTAGCTACTTTGCAGATATACATTATTATATTATAAAACATACATTAACCACTTTAGCCATATTTTATACCTAGGCTATTTGAAAATAGCAGATCTACAAGCGATGCGACGTGTTGTGAGCTTGTAGATCTGCTATTTTCAAACGTTTTAGTACTTTTACTTTTGGTACTTTAAGTATATTTTGATGCCAATACTTTTGTACTTTTACTCAAGTAACATTTTGAACACAGGCCTTTTACTTCTAACAGAGTGTTTTTATATTGTGGTATTGCTACATTTACTTAAGTAAAATATCTGAGTACAGTCAGTTGTATATTGTTGTATTTATCATGCATACAATGCCTTAACTCACACTGATTACCAGATGCACAAAGCGGCTCTAACTCATGTAATGACTTGATACACATACAACATGACATCATTTAAATGTATGGCATTGTTGCATGTCACAGTATAACAGCGATTATTTTTGCCCTTTTTTTTTCTCCTCCTCCTTTGTGCAGCGATCAACATCACTCGTGCCAGATTCAGTGGAAATGATGAATTTGGTTCGACTTCCTTCGTGGCCTACACCGCCGTGCCGAGCCTCAGCTTCTTCTACGAGTTCCAGTTAAAGCTCACGCTGGCTAATAACGCGTCCGCCTTGAGAGACAACCTCATTCTGTTCTCTGGACAGAAAGGACAAGGTGAGAACAATCTTGACACCCTGCGAAGGGGTGTAAAATGACTCCTCGGATCATCCGGAAGGATTGAGCGCACGGCAAGTTCAGAAAAAGTCTCCTGGGCATGCAGTCTAATCCTCAGGCTTCATTACCGATGCTCAAAAGAAAAATTCCATTTGCCACTTTGAGAGATTTCACCCACTGTGTATGGTAATGTGCCGGCACAAGAGATCAGGGGTTCCCGAGCCTTTTCAGCCCGAGACCCAAAAGAGAAATTTTTGTTTCTCCCTTTTGGGACCCAGCCACCCAGGATTACAAAAAATGAATTTAACCACTTAAGCCCCTTTTTTCTAAACCAGTGAAAATAGACAATCTACGAGCTCACAAGCTCACGCTTTGCACCTTGGTGCGTTGTGAGCTTGTAGATCTGCTATTTTTGCAACTTTTTTGAATTTCTGAAAATGTTTTACATTCTTACTACAAAAAAATACAAATTCTTCGTAGGAAAGGTAAATAAAAAACATTTTGTGAAACTTGTGACATCATCTAATCAACAGGATTTTCTCAGAGGATTTCCCGTGGCAGAATTTGACTCACTGTTGAGTCTCTCTGCAATCTAGCAGTAATAGATTCATTTCCGTCCGAACTGTTGTTGTTCGTCACTATCAAGTGGAGGAATTTAGCATGAAATGGATAGGCGAAGCAGGCGGCATATCATTTATCTGATTGTAATGGCATTAATCCGTTTTTTGGGGGGGGGACTTTCTCCAGTTTCTGAGACGCTCAGCCTTGGAAATGGCAAACGACCATGTCATTCCTCACCCGCATATTGTCGTCGTCGGGTAGAAAGCTTGTATCTCCACATTTTATCTTTGTACGTTTTTTTTATTCTCGCAGATTAATGCCCTACTTCATCGTACATGAGTGTCAAGCAAAGCTAGCGAAAATAGCCGAATGTGAGCTTGTAGATTTGCTATTTTCTCTATTTTAGAATTTAAAAAAAAAAATTAAAGTGGTTAGGTGTGTCTGTGGGTTTTATAAATATTGAACCAAGGAAAAGTATTAACAACAGCTTATGGTTAACTAATAACTAAATTGGATCCATTGGAACGCAGGTTGTCTTCTAAAAAGCAACAGTTTTGGACTGTACAAGGTTTCCGCCCGACGACAGCGACGATATTTAATCCCCAGAAGCAGAATAAATAACACCGTCGGGGTTGTGGATCTTCCTCACCTCACTTGTTTCCTCTTGAGATTTCATTTCAACAAGAGAAGAGGGGAGAAGATGAGAGGGACATGAATAATGAAGCGCTTTGCCGGCGGAATGAGCGGCGCCGAACAAAATGAGACAAACTGAAAAAAAATAAGTGTGTAAAATAAGAGGATTAAATATGAGCAATTCACCTATTAATTGGTCTAATGCAGTCTCATCCTGGGACATGCCCGTTAGAACATATTTATGAGCATATTTCCCTCAAGCATTCGATTCGGTCTGTGAAGATGGAGATGAATGTGCAGAAAATTACACATTACAGAGATTGAATATAACAAACAGTAGATATATACAATTGTCCACGGCATAGCAAAAATGCTTAGGTTAATTTAACTCCAACCCTTACGGCTCCAATTGGTTCCATTTGTACTCTCTTCTGAGTTGAATTAACACTGAGGATTTTACTGTGAAGGCAGACTTATGTATTAATTGTTCAGTTATGTATTTACTTGATGAATGTTTAGCATAAGGTTTTTTTTTTTTTTTTTTTTTTTTTATTTGATTAAAGTGTCAAATCACAACAAGTTGTCTCAAGACACTTTCTCAAGACACTGTCTCAAGGTCTTTCTTTCTTTCTTTAAGGAAATGATGGCGATGACTTCCTGGTGTTGGGGATGAGGAATGGCAGGATTGTTCACAAGTACAACCTCGGTTCGGGCGTGGCCACCTTAGTCAGTGATCGGGTGAACCGGCAGACTGACATTCACACCGTTCAATTTGGGAGGTCCAAAAGAATAGGATGGTTACAGGTGCTTTATTTATTTATTTATTTGACCAAGCATCTCATTAAGTCATTGTTTTACAGTGACAGCCTGGCAAAAAGCAAGGCCTTTGATGGAGGTGAGGGTAGGGGCTAAAGTTATTACATTCAATCCAAGTTAGAAAAGTAGATAAAAATGTATCCGCTTGAATGAAACCGAATGTGGTTTTATTATGACAAAATGTGCTCCTTTAGTTTCACAGATACCTAAATGATTGATCTGATCAACTGTTGATAACTGGGGAAAAAACTGACATCTGTGAGACCGTGTCACTTTAGATTTTTGTGTTGGCTATTCTTGAAAGTGTGAGAACTACTGATTCAGAAGGCATTTTTTTTTAAGAATCGGCCTCAAGTCTTAATGGGTTAAAGAGCATTGCATGTTCCGCGCTGAGTGCTGCTGACATTATTTTGTATCTCGTGTTCAGGTTGATGGACAACGCAACAGGACAGGCTCCTCTCCGGGACCTCTGGTGGGCCTCAACGTGTTCAACCGGGTATATATAGGCGGATATAATGAGTACACTCCTGAGCTGCTGCCACTTGGCTCCAGGTTCCGCAATGGATTCCAGGGTAAGTTACTCTCATGCAGACTTATTACGCTGCAGACTCCCACTAGTACTTCTTAACAGCGCTTCTCCTCTGGCAGAGAGAGGAGGTTTGTAATAATAGAAGGATTACAGGGGGCTGTATGTGAGACCAGAACAGAGCTTTGAGGATGATTGTAGCTGCACCCTTTAACCCTTTCAGACCGAGAACGCATCTGTGTCGTTTTCTTTGGCTATCTGGAATTTTTTATTTATTTTCAATCTTGAAAATGTGTGCAAATCTTTGAATATATATTTTTCCATAGCGAACATTTTTAACTCTATTACAACTTCTGGGGGTCCCTGGAACAAAATATTTTGAGATAGGGGTCCGCGGCCAAAATTCATATAATTTTGGCGGTCCTTGACATGAAAACGTTTGAGAACCACTGATTATAGCAACATTAAAAAACTGTTAGGATTTAGAAGACATTTGTAGAATCCCCCAGAATCAAAGATTTGAGTTACAAATGTTTGCTTTGAAAATATATATATATTCAAAGATTTGCTCAAATTTTCAAATAGCAGCTCATAGCGCGGCACTCGGTGCGCGAGCTTGTAGATCTGCTATTTTTTGAATAGCCCAAAGAAACCTAAAAAAAATGACACAGATTCTTTCCCCGGTCTGACAGGGTTAATCACTTCACACCCATAAAGATGCTGGATGCATTATGTGCAAATCCAATTCCGGCGCTCACAAGTCACTTGGACACGAGTACCATACAAATTATCTTTGTCATCATCAGTATCCGTTCTGTTTGGCTCCCAGGTGACCTTAATGTAAGCACGCGTTCCGGGAAGCATTCATCGTGCTTCCTAATGTGCAGAGAGCAGCATAGTAATATTGCACATAAAATGCAATGATGATAACAGCTATGAATATCATCACAGCCCCCATTGGTAGTCCCGGCCGTTATTGCTCTGATGTTTGTTATTGTAAAAATATCATGGCACCATCCAGTAGAGATGAACAAGATAGAATTTAATATTTGAACGAGATTTAATATTTGGAGACGGTAGCAATTCTCCCGTGTTTTTTGTTCTGATCATCTTTTCCCCTTATTCATCTTTCTGTCAGCATATTTTAATCTTAAATCAGCTATGAGAAAAGGATGAATTCCCCCATGTGTTAGCTTTCTGTTTGTCCCGTACTGGTATAAGCACCACCTGAGCCGGGTAGACAGTGGTGGTTGGAAGTGTAACCTTTCTGCTACGGGATGTAATGAGAACTCATGAGCATCTAATCAGATCTGTGTGACCTTCCGGCAGACCTAATCATGATGGCTGGCAGTGAACACACTGATAATGCACTCCTACTGCCAGTTATCAACACATCCATCCGCACTCCCCTGTAAGAACGGGCGGCACAGAGGAGCCACTGTGTGTGTGTGTGTGTGTGTGTGTGTGTGTGTGTGTGTGTGTGTGTGTGTGTGTGTGTGTGTGTGTGTGTGTGTGTGTGTGTGTGTGTGTGTGTGTGTGTGTGTGTGTGTGTGTGTGTGTGTGTGTGTGTGTGCGTGCGTGCGTGCGTGCGTGCGTGCGTGCGTGCGTGTGTGCGTGCGCTAGTAGAAACATTTTTCTGTGTTAATTAGCTTAACCCATTAAGACCGGGAACGCATCTGTGTCATTTTATAGATTTCTTTTTGGGCTATTAAAAAAATAGCAGATCTACAAGCTCATCGGTGCTGCGCTACGAGCTTGTAGATCTGCTGTTTTTGAAGAATCGTGAAAATTGGTGCAAATCTTTGAGAACATATATTTTTTTAAACAACATTTTTACTCAAATCTTTCTCTTCTGGGGGGTCCCTGGAACAAAATATTTTGAGATGGGGGTCCACAGCCAAATACATATAAAAAAGTTTTGAGTTACAAATGTTCGCTTTAAAAAATATATATATATTCAAAGATTTGCACCCATTTACACGATTTTTCAAAAATAGCAGATCTACAAGCTCATAGCGCGGCACTCGGTGCCGCGCTATGAGCTTGTATATCTTCTATTTTTGTATAGCCAAAGAAATCTAAAAAATGACACCGATTATTTTCCCGGTCTAAATGGGTTAAACTGGAAATGAAATAACAACGGCCTATGTAGCACTTTGTGTTGACTTGTGATGAGCTTGTCCATTAAATGCCTCCGGCGTTTGGTGATCCCGAGCAGCGTTTATGCAGATGACCTTGTCAAGCTGTCTGACAAAAAAAAAACCTGTGTGCTTTGTTGTGCCGTCGTGTTCATAACAAACTAATGAATGCCAAGTCTTAAAAGCCCTGACAGGTTTTTTTTATCATGCTATTAAAAGTTCCACTGAGAATCTTCTCTAAAACAATTATGTCCTTTTGTAGTCAGAAGTCGATTAAAAAAAAAATGCATTTGGAGGAGAGGCTTTATATTCCAAATGTAATTATGTATGAGTGAATTAACGTGGAATTTAACGCAGAAACACATTGCATTTTTCTAAAATGTTTCCTGGTTCTGTTTCCATATCCAAAATCTGCAGTTAAAACTGAAATAACAAAACCCTTATCCTCTTCGTCGGCAGACTACATATTTTGCAGCTCTGCAGCCATCACTTGAGTCTGCCGACTGCAGAGAGTCGACAGCATCATGCCATGAATATTCATGAGTGAACATGACATTTCCCCTGCATCCTGTTTATGCCAATGACTAATGCAGTGGAGGGAAGAGAGGCACCGTGTGTACACCACTAGCAGGCTCGTGTTCAGGCCTCGTATTTATAGTAGGCCGTGTGCTCCGCAGGTACAGGCCAAAACAAATATTTTCCCCGCAAAATTGAATCACGAAAGCTGAAGGCAAATATGATGCGGGGGAAATTGCGCTCCAATGTGTGGCAAAGTCTTTTTTTTTTGTGCAAATCATATGATGAGTCGTGTTTCCGTTTAAAAATGACTTTAAGAATTGCCATCTAATAATGCTGGGAGATGTCCTTATTTTTGGAGAATGTCGCAGTCATGCGATAATGTCTAAATTAGGTGTTAACGACATAGATTGACCGCTGGCATGTTTGTTCATTCTAAGGGTGCATATTTGATGTGCAATTCCGGACGAGGAGAGATGGGAAGTTCCAGGCACTGGGACAGCCTGAGGGTCATGCTGCCTTCGGGCGCAGTGTGGGTCAATGTGGAGTCAACCCGTGCAATCTTGTTACGTGCAAGAATGGAGGAAGATGTGTGGACTCTGGTTCGTCTGTTTAGTAAGTATAACATAACTTAAGTGTTAAATAATGTTTTACAAAACATCTCAGGTTTAACAGAGAATAACCTTTGCTTAAGTCTGTTCTTGATCTTTGTGCCTCAAACACACACACACACACACACGCACACACACGGACACACTGTTCATTGTCATGCTTATACTGTCCATTTACCAACGAAAACAGAACAAAACAAAAAACAGGTTGTATTCATATTTGTTTTTACTTTCAAATTTGAGGAAAAGTTGCAAAAAAAATGTTGTCTTGTTAACTACTTTCTATTCCAACAAACAGCTGCTACACGTTATTATTGTCGTTTTTTGGTTACATGCAGCTTAATATTATCATGAGCACTGATTTAGAACGTTGATTACCGTTGCTATTGCCCAGGACTATGAAATACAGTATGCACACACACACACGCGCACACACCCTCACACACCATATTAACAGACACCTGCCAGCCAATCAGAAATGAGCAATGTCCGCGTACCCATGGTATAAATATATATATATATATATATATATATATACACACCGTAACCCAAATACGTAGCAGGGAAAATCAGTGGCGTATAATAAAGCAGGGGAGGATGTATGTGCTGAGTCTAGGTCTTTTCTTTTTTTGCTTTGTGTTCCGTTAGTTGTCAGTGCCCGCTCGGGTGGAAAGGAGCTCTCTGCAGTGAGACCGTGTCTGCGTGCGATGTGGAACACAGGCCTCCTCCCCTGTGTGCTCCGGGCTCCACCTGCATCCCTCTCCCCAGCGGATATACCTGCCAGTGTCCCCTGGGGAGCGCGGGCCTCCACTGCCGGGAAGGTCAGATCACCGTGCGCCATTAAAATGCAACTTGCTAGATGGCTGTGTCCTCCTCCTCCTCCTGTGAACGAATGCCTTTCAATTATTTTTCTTCTTCTTCCCGCCAACGAGAAAATGCTCCGGCCCGTTAACCACTTAAGTATACTTTGTCTTTTGATGAATAGCGAAAATAGCCGATCTACATGTACATGCTCACAACACGCAGTGAGCTTGTAGATTGTCTATTTTCACTAATAAACAACTTTGAAAAATGTCGACATTTCTTTCGAGAATTTTTGTTAAAAAAAATGCTCATTTATTACTCACATTCCCAAAGTAGGGATGCCAGGTTTTTAGTGATGAAAGGTTTTTGATTAAACTTATAATCAAAATGTCTCTTTTCTTTCCCCCAGCTGTGACAATCAGTGATCCATTCTTCAGCGGTAACCAGTCATCCTGGATGTCGTTCTCCTCGGTGAGCGTGAGACACAGTACCGTCCTGGAGATGCAGTTCCAGCCTTTATCAGCAGATGGCATCCTGGTCTACATTGCACAGCACCTCAGTGCCAGAGCAGGTACAGATGAGGAAAACCCCAGATCTTTACATGACACCCACTAGTATACGCTGCCATGCTCCATTGTCAGGGGTCATCGCCATGCTGGCTTGTGGCGGATATTTTTGTCAAAATTCAATTTTTGTCAAAATTCAATTTTTGTCAAAATTCAATTTTTGTCAAAATTCAATTTTTGCCATGGACATACAAAATGAGTGGACAATAATATTACCAGAAACACATAAAGAGCTATACTGAATGGCCATGACAGGTCTGTAACTCTGAGAGTGTACAAATGGAACCAAATGGACCCTGACGGGTCCATTTGGTTCCATTTGTACACTCTCAGAGTTACAAATGGAAGTTTGCAAATAAAACGTTTGAGCACCACTTAACTGTCCTAGTGGACTCCTAATGTGATTTACTATGACACTATGTATGCATAGTGTCATAGTAAATCAGTGTAATACATATTCTGAAGAAAACCTGGAGACTGACATTCAGTATTTGGGTCTTATGATCCAAATAAGAACATTGTAATGGTGTGTAAAAAAAAATCAAAAATTTGCCTTGGACAAGACCAAGTCTTTGCCACGGACACATTTGTCCGTGTACGGACATATTGATGACCTCTGTCAAATGTGCTGACTGACACTGGAGCAGCTGCATTGACTTTTAAGGGACTACTTTCTTTCTTTTGGAAATGTATTTTTGACAGTATGGTATTTACAGTACAACATTGTATAGTATGACTTTTTTGACCACAGAATAGTAAACAAATTACGTCATTTTTTAACAGCCGTGAAGTATGCTATATTTCTTCTTTACATGATAAAGAATTACTTATTTTTTATGCAATCGTATAGAATAGATTTATTTGAGGTATGGCTTTTTCTTTTTACATATTATAGAGTGACTTTTGGGGATTTTGTGTTCAAGGTGTTTTATTCAATGAAAAATAAATCCCAGGCCAGGGATATTGGTGAGGTGTTGATCACAGGGTACAGGCTATAAATAGATGAAACTCCAGCCATGCATTTATCTTTATTTGATAACATTTCAGCCATCTGGCATTCTTCAAGATGAGATTATTTAATCAAAACAAGCTGTACCAAGGCTATATACTCATGTCAGCCTGCCCACCATAACACACCTGATGGCTATCATCAGGGTGGAATAGAAAATGAAGAGGCTAATCAAATCATTTAAACCAAGGGTTCCCAAACTTTTCAGGCCGCGACCCCCCAAAATAATCATATTTGAACTGGGGACCCCTCACCCTGACAAGCACATGGAATTGTAGGCATTACATTTAGTTTGACTCGGTTGCACAGATAAATATTGTGAAAATAGCCGATCTACAAGCTCACAACGCCTCGCACTGCGATATCTTTTGGGGAAAAAAATATAATTAGTTTTTAACGTGATTTTTTAAATCTTTTGAAATAATAAAAACCAAAAAATGAAGAGGTATTCACTCGCGACTCATAAAAATTGGTCCACGACCCACATATGGGTCCTGACCCACTGTTTGGGAAACAGTGCAATAGGCTACCTCCACACTGGAGCAACCCTGTAGCGTCCATGACTGTCAAGCAGCACAGACACAAGCAAGCATCATGACATACAGTAGTCAACATTGTGAAAAGCTCTCAGCTCTACTGAGGCGGTTTAGTGTCTCATTCGTTTTAATGGCTCATTGTCCATTTTAATTAACTCCCATATCTTTTAACTTTTTCTTAGCTGTGCTTATGCCTAATGATATTCTCTCCATTAACTAAAGGATTCGAAATAAGCCTATTGGCTTCTTCCTGTTCTTGAACATCAACTTGTTTCTTTTTGATATGTTTACCCTTTTTATTTACCTTGTACTAAATAAATAACTAACTTAACCCATTAAGACCAGGAACGCATCTGTGTCACTTTTTAGATTTGAGCTAAAAAGCATTATTTTACACTTTGGCTATTCAAAAATAGCAGATATACAAGCTCATAGCGCGGCACCGAGTGCCGCGCTATGAGCTTGTAGATCTGCTATTTTTTTTTTTCGTGAAAATGTGTACAAATCTTTGAATATATACGGTATATATTTTTAAGCGAAAAACTTTAACTCAAATCTTTGCTTCTGGGGGTCCCTGGAACAAAATATTTTGAGATGGGGGTCCGTGGCCCAATACATATAATTTTGGGGGTCCTTGACATGAAAAAGATTGAGCACCACTGACATAGAAACATACGTTTTTCAGAAAACTGTTGGGATTTAAGTAATCTCTCAAGAACAGCTTCTGCACTGCGTTGGAATCTGTCGGGGAGGTTCGTCATAACGAGTGCGCATTCAGATCAGGAAGTAGGCCGCGCTTTACCCAATCACATGTAGTGGGCGGGATTCACATGTCCGTCGATCTTTCCCCCTCGAAACAAACCGAAACTAATTTAACAATAGCGTCCGCGGAGCAGACAAAACCACGGAAATATATTCACATTTTAACTTACTCTTTCATCATAGAAACAAGTGGGCTTATAACCAAAACGATCCATGTTCTCTGGGAGAAGTGGTGTTAGTGTTCCGTGTAGAAATATTGTTAGTGGGAATGAAAACATAGTCGCACCAACCGGAAGTGATGCGCTGAAGGCGCATCACAAACACCGGTTTCCTTGTGCTCTGGTGTTACGTTATCGTCCGCCCAGAGCCAACAGACATAGAACAAACAGCAGAGGGCGCTGTTTTTCATTTTCAGTTGGCGATGGGTTCCCATATTGGGATTTAAGAGACATGTAGAATCGGCTTCAGATCTTAATGGGTTAATTAACGATGAAAATGACTGCTGGGCATAATTGTTTTTTTTTTCTCTCTTTTCTTTCCTACTTACAAGGAGACTTCTTCTGCCTCTCCTTGACGTCAGGATTTGTCCAACTACGCTATAACTTAGGGGACAGCAGCACCCGTGTCTTACAATCTGTAGACAGAGTGGACCTCAGGGGCAGGACCTGGCACAAAGTGAGAGCGGGCAGAACCGGTCACCGAGGGTTCCTAAGCCTGGACGAGCAGGAAGTAAGATCACGCATAACCGAGGGGATGACGACCCTCGACGTGGTCACGGACGTCTTCGTCGGAGGCGTGTCCTCTCTGAGCGCCGTCTCTCCCGACGCGACCGAAAACGAACCGACGGGCTTCACCGGCGGCATGCGAGAACTCATTCTCAACGGCCGCGAGTTGGAGCTGACGGAGAGCGGGGCTCTCGACGGAGCCAACGTGGGCGACTGGGACGGGACGGCCTGCGGTTACAAGGTCTGCCGAAACGGAGGTCGCTGCGGGGCAGTGGGCGTGGACTCGTTCGTTTGCGCGTGCCCCGCGCCGTGGACCGGCCCCGTGTGCAACCGGTCCGTAAACTGCGTGAACCACCTTTGCAAACACGGCTCCTTGTGTGCTCCTGATATGAATGTCTCGTACCAATGCATATGCCCCTTAGGACGAGAGGGAAGGTATTGTGAGGAAGAAATATCCATGCATACTCTTAGGTTTGTTGGAAACTCATATGTGAAATACCAGGACCCCAAATTCAGCATTAGAAATCTGAGATACACACAGGTTTCCTTCAGCTTTTACTCGCACACAAATGATAGCGTGATGATGTGGATGGGAAAGGCGGAGCATGAAGATGACTACCTCACAATTGGACTTGAGAACGGTTTCCTGAAAGTTGTGGTTAATCTCGGAGAAAGACTTTCCCTTCCCACAACCTTCAGAAATGTCTCCCTATGCTGCGGCCAGTGGCATCGTGTTTCCCTGTCTTTGAACACCACCATTCTTCAGGTTTCCCTGGACGAGGAGAGGGTCATTTTTGAAAACGTGGACCCGTTCGAACGTTACGTAGCCTTGAATTATGGAGGTCTGTTTTACTTTGGAGGATTTGAATTGAATAGAAACGTGTCGACAGTCTCGTCCGGGCTGTTTTCAAAGGGATTTGTGGGAAATCTCAAAAACATTTATTTGTATCAAGACCCTAAGCAGCTGCTTTTTCTTCAAAATAGTGAAGGTTTTAATGTTTTCAACAGCAATCAGAAGTAGCAGAAAGTATACATGCAAATGGCATCTGTGATAGTGAAAATAAAATGTTAAGTTATAATTTTCATATACCGGTGTCTTTTGGGTTAGTCTCAATGTTGTTTGGGTATTTGTCACTGTACATTTGCACATACGTACGTAACATTCATCCTCTGCATTTACCATCTGAGCTATTGTATCGTCAGTCAGTATTTTGCCACGCTACTCCTCCCACAGTTATTTTTTCCCAATTTGGTGCCATATGTCAAAATGACCGGCTTCATCGGGAATCGTGCGCTTGTATATGTATATACTGTAAGAGATTGGTTACATAGTTTAATTGATATTGATTTATTAGTGCATTAAATTTCCCCATCCACTTTATTGGGAAAATTAAAAAACTCCCATTCAAGTATTTTTCTCTCCAAAACCGTAAGGGCAAGAGTTACAAAACTTGGAGGGGAGGTTCATAATTTAGTGGGAAATTATTTAAAAAAAATATATATAATTACCAGTCGGCCTCATGGTAGCGCTATAACAGCCCACTTTACATTTTGGCCTATAACTCTTAAACCGTCGGTCGGAGAATAACAATCTGGATAGATTTTCCACAATTTAGAATTTTCTTCACAACACACTTTTAGCTCCTCCTCCCACATATTTTGTCCAAATTTCACAAAAATCTGTACACATGATCTCTGGACCCATGTGATAAACAACTCCAAGCGGAATTTTGATAGTCCATACCGTTCGTCCGTAAATGGCTTACAAAGTTAGCGGGAGGGGCCAGTTTTACAAAAAAGGCCAAAAATCACAAACGAAAGGTCCAGTCAATCCCAAATTTGAATCACATGTCAAGGGTGGTTTACTCAACGAATCTCCAAAACCATTTCCACTTTGATCCATAGGGGGCACCACAAATGCACAAAATGTAACCGTTTGATGCAAAAACATGATTTTGGGGGGGGATCAATCCTCTCAAAATGAAACGCAAGCGATCTCAGGAGTGACGTGACAATGTAATTGGCGCAGCCTCCGACGGTGTTCCTCCCAGCGTATTCCTCGAGTCCCGGCGGCCGTGACCCGCGACTGGCGTTGGCGCAACCCAGTGGTGGAAAGTAACTAAGTACATTTACTTAAGTACTGTACTTAAGTACATTTTTGAGGTATTTGTACTTTACTTGAGTATTTCCAATTTCCAATACTTTTACTTCTACTCCACTACATCTCAGAGGCAAATATTGTACTTTTACTCCACTACAATTATTTGAAAACTTTAGTTACTTTTCAGATATAAACTATGATATTATGAAACATACATTAACCACTTTAGCCCTATTTTATACATAGGCTATTTGAAAATAGCAGATCTACAAGCTCACAACGCGTCGCACCGCGACGCGTTGTGAGCTTGTAGATCGGCTATTTTCAAATATTTAGTACTTTTACTTTTGGTACATTTTGATGCCAATACTTTTGTACTTTTACTCAAGTACATTTTTTATTTTGGACTTTTACTTGTAACAGAGTATTTTTATATTGCAGTATTGGTACTTTTACTTAAGTAAAACATTTGAGTACTTTTTCCACCACTGGCGCAACCACACTTTGAAATTTCCCAGAATTGCGAATATTCTAGTATTTATATTGTTTCTCTGTTATTACTAGCGGTGGTGGAAAAGGTAGTCAGTAAATAGTAGCACACAATGTAGAAATACTTTGTTACAAGTATCAGTATTATTACCAAATAATTGCAGTGGAGTACGTCTTGCTCAGGATCATACTGCAGCAATCAAGTCTTGAACCTGTAACCTTCGGCTCACTAAGCAGCCACTCTATCCGTTCACCTACAGCTGTTTCTATGATATCTGTGGATCTAAAACATTTTGAGGTCAAGGCCCCCATGTGAAAAGATGCAGCGTCAGATATAGTGTCACTTAACCCATTAAGACCTGAGGCGATTCTTTAAAAAAATCTAAATCCTAACAGTTTTTTGAAAAAAATATTTTTTTAAAAAATCACGATTTTTCAAAAATAGCAGATCTACAAGCTCATAGCGCGGCACTCGGTGCCGCGCTATGAGCTTGTATATCTGCTATTTTTGAATAGCCAAAGAAATCGAAATTTGTCAATACTTTGACACAGGGATAATAATCAAACCTATAACATTTTGGTTCACAGGCCGGCTGTGCCTTGCCATGGATTGGTAGGTCCCAAAATCTTCCATCGGCCTCCATTATAAATCTCTGAACTTTTAAAGGAGTACAATTCTAAAACTATGAAACATTTTAAAGATTCCTTTTTCAGGCAAACATGTGCACATTAAGATGAACATTTTAAAGTTTGAATGGGGGTTCTAGGTGTAAGTATCTAGGACCAGTAGCCTGCCAAAGTTTGAACCTTTTCCCCAGTTTAAATGTCCATTGCCATTGACAATGCATTGGGCGCTTAAAGTTAAATATTTAAAAAACTACAAATCATTTCAAAGTAAAACATCTTAAGGATGCATGTCCACAGTAAGGCGGAATTTTTGAACTGTGAATGGAGTTTCTAGGTGAAAGTGTTTTTTTTAGGTCCCAAAATCTTCCATCGGCCTCCATTAAAAATAAACTTTTAAAGGAGTACAATTCTAAAACTATGAAACATTTCAAAGATTCCTTTTCAGGCAAACATGTCCACATTAAGATTAACATTTTGAATGGGGGTTCTAGGTGTAAGTATGTACACTGTGGTATTCAGTGAAAGATTAGATAAAGGTAAAAGCCCCAGGTAAAAGTTAGAAAAATGTCCTTGCGGGATTTGAGAACCAAATCAAAATATAAGCTGTATACTCTAAGACATCGGTTCTCAAAGTGGGGTCTGGGGACCCCCAGGGGTACTTGAGGGGATACCAGGGGGTCCCCAGCTAAATGATTTATAGGAACCAAATGGACCCTTATGGGTCTGTAACTCTGAGAGTGTACAAATGGAACCAAATGGACTCTCAGAGTTAAATTAACATTGATTTTACAATATGAATTGGGGTCCCAGAGATAGAAATGCCATTAAATGGGGGTCCGTAGCCTAATGCATGTCAAACTGGGGGGGGGTCCTTAAATTACAATGATTGAGAATCACTGCTAGAGCCGTAAAAAAATCTTCTCTTATGGGGGTCCCTGGCATATCTTATCAAATGGGGGTCCGCGGGCTAATAAGTGTTAATTTGGGGGTCCTTGACATGAAAAAGTTTGAGAACCACTGCTCAAGAAGAGGCAAGGGAGTGCTACAGGATGGGTGGCTGTAGCCAGAGTGTGAGAGAAGGGCAACTACCATCCAACCACGCTCTCCTGGCCCTGCACACAACATAAAGAGAAGAGGTTGAGGCGTACGGAAATTAAGATAAGTAAAAGCAGGCAAAAGGTTGAGTGCACATTTTATACCAACGATAAGTCGATAACTGGGGTGAAGCACTGGTGTGGGCCCATAGTCGCCAAGCCTCGATCTCCAGGCTTTTATTGTTTAGTTTCGCCTAACCCTCCACGATCCAGCCAGCAGCACTCAGCAACAAAGACAGGACAGGTTATACACACACAGTCATTAAGATACTAAGGTGTACCACAAGCACTGAAAGAACTGAAATAAAACTATCAAACCAAACAAAACAGCAGTGGCAGTCAGTGTTGCTACAAAAGAAACTGAATATAATTAATGCACTGTCTATCAATGCTATTGTACAAACAGAACAATGACATTTACCTCAGTCTGATTATTGAAGGCTCAACACTGGAACGCAGGAGTCACTATGGAGCAGGGCCTAAAGTGTGACAAAGTGAAGGTGAAACACAGACATAGCAGCTATACCTGTACTGTTCCTTAACCCAGTGGTTTTCAACCTTTTCTCAAGAAAGCACTATGGCTTGTTTCCATTAGGGTCCTTTGTACTCAATTCATCTAAACATTTAATGACAGACAAATATACACTACTATGCAGCAATACAGCCTGACAAAACCAACCTCTCGCTCACTCATTCACTCACTCACTCACTCACATTCCACATTTATTACATCATGAGGTAACAGGAGGAGTGGGCGCCTCGATGTGAATTTGGCTATTTGGTCCAAAATGTTAAAACAAAATATTTGGAAAACTTAAGTAATGTAAAGTACACATGATTAGAACATGATTGAACATTTGACATTTAAGGTCTAATATTTCTACAATTGCTACAAAGGTCTACAAAACGTGTAAATCCAATCATTTTGGAGTTGAAGGGTAAATTTAAGTCTGAAAATGATGCATGTTCAAATCATGTATACTTTAAATTACTAAAGACCATTTTTCAAATGTTTATTTATTTATTTTTTACATTTTGCACAAAATATCAGATTTTACATCGAGGTGCCCACTTCTCCCATAGACTTCTCCTTAGTGCCCACTCTTCTTGTATCCCACCGTGACATGCGCCATCTAGTGGCCAAACGTATTCCTGAATCTGTCATAATCGATGTCACTATGATTTCCCCCTCATTCTCAACCATTACAACTCCAGGTCTCTGTACTTTTACGTGTCCGGTGCAATAAAAAACACAAACCAATTCCTCCAAACAACGTCTTAGTGTGTTAAACACGGATGCATTAAATTGTAAACACGACCCACGTGACCCCCACCCCTCCACCCACCCAGCAGCAGTAGCTGATCCACCAGCAGAGGACAGGCTGCATGTGTAATGGCTGAATGACTGGAGGAAGTTACTGGGACCCTGGATCTGGCTGCTGTCGATGAAATGTAAACTCCTCTATTACCTTAACACACACACATTAACACCAGATTAACACACTCACGCACACACACACACACACTGGGTAAAGAGTCGTTGCGTTTAGGGGTTTGAAGTGATGCAAGGGGGGGGCGTGTTGATCACATCACGTTAGCAGCTACCAAGGCTACGAAAACAAACTTGACAGGCCTCTAGCTGCTAAGCTAACGCTAAGCTAACCACAGCTATCTATAGCATCGGGGAGGAGGGGTGGGGGTTTAATGTGCATTGTTTACATCTCTGGTGGAACGTTGTTTTGGGTGAAACGTGCACGTTTGATGATGCGATCGGAGCCATTGATTCTGAATGGAATGTTTAAAGATCTGCTAGGTAACTTCTATCTGTGCTAAAAGAGCAGTGTTGCCATGTCCGCTTATTATAAGCGAATTTGGGCTTGTTTTTCTGTAAAGTGGCTTGTAAATATTATTTTGTTGTAGTTTTTGGGCTTGTTTCTAAAGTGTAGTTGTTTATTTGGGCTGGTTTCTAAAGTGTTTGTTTATTTGGACTTGTTTCTAAAGTGTTTGTTTATTTGGGCTTGTTTCTAAAGTGTAGTTGTTTATTTGGGCTTGTTTCTAAAGTGTAGTTGTTTATTTGGGCTTGTTTCTAAAGTGTAGTTGCTTATTTGGGCTTGTTTCTAAAGTGTAGTTGTTTATTTGGGCTTGTTTCTAAAGTGTAGTTGTTTATTTGGACTTGTTTCTAAAGTGTAGTTGTTTATTTGGGCTTGTTTCTAAAGTGTAGTTGCTTATTTGGGCTTGTTTCTAAAGTGTAGTTGTTTATTTGGGCTTGTTTCTAAAGTGTAGTTGCTTATTTGGGCTTGTTTCTAAAGTGTAGTTGCTTATTTGGGCTTGTTTCTAAAGTGTAGTTGTTTATTTGGGCTTGTTTCTAAAGTGTAGTTGTTTATTTGGACTTGTTTCTAAAGTGTAGTTGTTTATTTGGACTTGTTTCTAAAGTGTAGTTGTTTATTTGGGCTTGTTTCTAAAGTGTAGTTGTTTATTTGGGCTTGTTTCTAAAGTGTGCTTATTTGGACTTCCTAATGTTGTTTAAACCAGTGATTCTCAAACATTTTCATGTCAAACTTTTTATAGCAGATCTACAAGTTCACATTGTAGAACTGGTATTTTCAGATAGCCAATAATGTACATTATGTTTACAGGGCGAAGGGCTCGCTTCTTTTGGGCTCGTTTTCATAGACCTGGTTGCTCATTTCTCTCGCAGAATCTGGCAACACTGTAGCATAGTCCACTAACATGGTGGTTTAGGTAGCCCTGATCTGCTAGTGTGTGTGTGAGCTAATCCATCACATGTTTAATGAGATGGATTAGAACTCGATCAACACATGGATTAAGACACTTAATCTACACCATCAAGTCACCACAGAGTTAGTTAAAACAACCACAACAGAGCTTTAAGTGTTTACTATCTATTCTCTACAGCAAGGGGTTTGTTTAGCTCCAGTTCTACTTTAGGCCTACGACACCGATTCTATCGTTACATTAAAGTGCTATCGCGAGATTATTAGCATGCTACTATGGGTGCTAACATGACATATTTGTTTGTTGTTGTTGTTGTTGTTGTTGTACGAACGAATATATAATTCTGCTGCAATGGTGGTCATATATACAAGGTTGTGTGGTCGTTAGATGTGCATGAGTTTACAGCCCAGTGTTCACATTATGGTGTTAGTGCATGGATCGCAGAGTTTATGGGTTAGCATCATAGGTTAGCATCAGCGTTGCCAGACTGTGAGAGAGAAATAAGCGACCCTGCAGGTCTATGAAAACAAGCCCAAAAAGAAGCGACTATTTGAAAATAGCCGATCTACAGAAAATAAAAGTCTTGACGAAAAAAAGTGAAAATGTAGGGATATTTTCAAATGCACAACATCTTGAATGGGGGACCTGGCTCAAAATATTTTCAGAAGGTTGGGTCAACAAATATACATGGGGGGGGGGGGGGGTCCTTGACATGAAAGTGTTTGAGAACCACTGGTTTAAACAACATTAAGGGAACAAGCCTAAATAAACGATATTTTAGAAACCAGCCCAAATGTAAAAAAAAAACTACGCTTTAGGAAGAAAAAAAAACCCAAAACGCAACCAGCAATATCTAGAAGCAACTTTACAGTAAAAACAAGCCCAAAGTCGCTTATAATAAGCGGACATGGCAACACAGTTAGCATCATAGAGTCGGTAAGCATGCTAACGCTTCAGTCAGTTGGACATGTCTATTCACTGGAAGCTTGTTGACGCCTCAGCCAGCACCACGCCATGGTAACTGTTACAGTCACTGTACACACAAACAATACACACACCACCACTTCAGTAACGTGGTGTTCATGGGTGGTTTATGGACATGTAGTTGTACAAAAAGGCCTCGTTGTCTCTTTCTGGGCTCATGGTTTCGGTTTGACTTGAAGCTCAAGCTTTAAGTGTGCTGCCTTTCTGCAGCACTTTGTGGTTGTCAGTGGTGGAAAAAGTACTCAAATTCTTTACTTAAGTAAAAGTACCAATACTGCTAAATAAAAATACTCTGTTACAAGTAAAAGTCCAGAATTCAAAGTTTACTTGAGTAAAAGTACAAAAGTATTGGCATCAAAATGTACTTAAAGTACCAAAAGTAAAAGTACTAAAATGTTTGAAAATAGCAGATCTACAAGCTCACAACGCGTCGCGAAGCGACGCGTTGTGAGCTTGTAGATCGGCTATTTTCAAATAGCCTATCTATAAAACAGGGCTAATGTGGTTAATGTATGTTTCATAATATCATAATTTATATCTGAAAAGTAACTAGTAACTAATGTTCTCAAATAATTGTAGTGGAGTTAAAGTACAATATTTGCCTCTGAGATGTAGTGGAGTAGAAGTAAAAGTATTGGAAATTGGAAATACTCAAGTAAAGTACAAATACCTCAAAATTGTACTTAAGTACAGTACTTAAGTAAATGTACTTAGTTACTTTCCACCACTGGTGGTTGTTAGTATGTCACTTATAACGGTCATTAATGGACTATGGCTGCAATGTATCGATATGTATCAATATCGTGATATTGATAGATTCGATTAGATATGGGCTGGCATTTTGGATCAAAATCATGTTTGATTGGTTTGGTGTCATTGTGACATGGCCCTGATATAAGTGTGGTTTCCTGGTTGGTTTCCTGTTTTTTAAGGCTGCATTGAATTGATGTAGTTCCCTGAACTTAATACCTGACCAGACCGTTTCTAGCTGACGTCTAGTGAGGTATCAGTTTGTTTTTGTGCTAATCCTAGACACATTAACAGTTATATCATGTTACATGGTAGTTATTATATAGTATTATCATTATATGGTAGTGGTGAATATGAAACAAGTACATAACTAGTTAGTATATGGTATTTACTAATTGTTTCTTTTTTGTCTTTTTGTTTTCTGTATAATTGATGCAAAGCCTAATTTGTTTTTTCTTTTCGTTCTGTTTCGTTTGTTCTGATATGTAATAATGGTTTTATTTATGCTTTATTTTGCTCTTTTGTTTCCTTTTTTCTTTTGTGACAATTAATTTAAATAGGAATAAGGTGGGCATAATAAGCTTCAGCTTCAGCCCGTACCTTTTCGGCCAATAATTATCTTTATTCTGTATGTTCAACTCATCAGGACAGAGATAAATAAACAAATTAACTGTAGCTGTTCTATTATTTGCCTTTTATAGTTATATCAGGCATTACTGATCTGATGACTATTCATACAAAATATCATTGTGTACATTTTTGTTAAATAATGTATATCGGGGTGCCTGGTGACTCAGCCAGTGTGTGTGCCCAGACAATGTGAGCGTAAGGACTCGGGTTTGAATCCTTGTCTCACATCTCTCTCCTCTCTCTCTGCCCTTGGCTTCCTGAAGAAACAAACCAATGTCAGTCAACACACTTCATTCACAGACATAAGCTAGAGGCTGCATATTTTACTTTATTCAAAAGTGACTAGGTTGCTTTTTTAATTTTTTAATGCTTGTGATGTAGCCTAATATACTCTTGTATTTATGCAGGCCGACAAGAAGGCAGCAGCATTCATGGATATTGTGGACACCTGTAATCGTTTAATCCCTAGTGACCAGCTGGATGACTCCCTACCAATAGGTCAGAATCTGGAGTGTGAAGCGAGTAATGAGTTTGGAAGTCTTGTTCAACTGGAGGAATCGCTGAAGAACATGCTCAGTGACAAAGATCCCATGCTAGGATCTGCAAGCTCTCAGTTCAATCTCTTGGACAATGAGGACTCCAGCTTTCAGATTGGTCCAGCAGGTATGTACAAAGACCGACTTCTATTTGACAACGTTTAACATTTAACTTTACAACATTTAAATGAGCAACCTTTAACCCATTGATACCTGGGACGCATCTGTGTCACTTTTAGATTTCTTTAGGCTATTCAAAAATAGCAGATATACAAGCTCGTAGCGCGGCACCGAGTGCCGCGCTACGAGCTTGTAGATTGCTATTTTTGAAAAATCTCGAAAATATTTTTTTTTGATTTTTTTCAAAAAACTGTTAGGATTTAGAAGACATTTCTAGAATCTTCTTAGGTCTCAATGGGTTAAATGAAAAAACTACAGAAAATGATGCAGGGGCGCCGATAGCCGAGTGGCTAAGGCACATAACCTATAGGCTCTGATGCCTGCCAAGCGAGTCCCTGGATCAATTCCCAGGCCTGGCATGTCGCTCCCTGACTCCATCTGTTTCCTGGCTCTCTCCTCTGTACTCTGGCTGTCAATAAAGGCAAGAGTAAGCCAGAAAAAAAGAAACAAAGGATGCAGATCTGCAGACAATAACAAAGATGTCAGCAAATGGATGCATGATTTCTGTTATAACTTGACTTTTAATGTTTCAGTATTGCTTGACTGACCTGGAAGCTGGTCTCACTTGATATGATTAACCCATTAAGACCGGGAACGCATCTGTGTCATTTTTAGATTTATTTCGCTATAAAAAAAATTGCAGATCTACAAGCTCATAGCGCGGAACCGAGTGCTGCGATATGAGCTTGTAGATTTGCAATTTTTTTAAAAATCATGAAAATGTGTGCAAATCTTTGAATATATTTAAAGTGACCTGGAACAAAATATTTTGAGATGGGGGTCCGCGGCCAAATACATATAATTTTGGGGGTCCTTGACATGAAAAAGTTTGAGAACCACTGATATAGAAACATACGTTCTTTCAAAAAACTGTTAGGATTTAGAGGACATTTGTAAAATCCTCAGAAGCAAAGAATTTGAGTTACAAATGTTTGCTTTAAAAACAAAATATATATATTCAAAGATTTTCACAAATCTTAAAAAATAGCAGATCTACAAGCTCATAGCGCTGCACTCGGTGCCGCGTTTTGAGCTTGTATATCTGCTATTTGTTTTAATAGCCTAAGAAATCTTAACATGACACAGATGCGTTCCCGGTCTTAATGGGTTAAATATTGCATAAACTACAACTGAAAGTGTTTGTAATTGCAGGTCTTGAGGTTGCTGCCACAGAACCGGGCCTCAGTGATGCTGGTGGTGAGCTGAAGAGCACGGAGACTGCGGTAGTCAAGCCGAAGCGACCTGTCGGGCGGCCAAGGAAACCTCCACGTCATTTAGAATCTGGTAAGTCAGTTTTTCAGGGTATCGTTACCGCTCGATCATACGGTGTGACTGTCAATTTGTAGATGTGCTAATATGTTTTTTTTTACAACTTGCTTTCCTTCGTTAAAACTTTTTCTTCACTTGCTTCTTTTTTAAAACAGAAGAAACCGATGGCCAGGGACCCACCAAAAAATTACCCACAGGGAGACCTGGGAGGAAACCTGTGAATAGGCTGAAGAAGTCCTTTCTAATTGAGAAAGGGGTCAACGGTGCCCAGCTGAAGAAAGAACTAACGCTGGGAGGGCGGATAAACATTAACGATCTTAATGTTGGACTGTGGATAAATCCTGTGGTTGTTCTGAAGCCCTTGACTGTCACGGTCGGAGGGGTCACAATTGAGCTGCTTCCTGGGCCTTCCTACGCAGCGAATGCTAATGCGGGCCAGTGCTTTGAAGACACGTTTTCATATTGTGGAGATGTTCAATATGCCATGTTGCAAGATGATGCAGTCGAGGCACAGGACGCCGCACAAGAGACCCAGACTAATTTAGGTGGCATTGACAATATGTCCACTGACGACGTTCCCCTTGGGCTGGGCCCTTATGTAAATCCAAATGAGGTTCAGGCTGCCAACGGGGCACTCATGAGAAGCCCCTGCACGGAAGAGACCAAACTTGACAATCAAAGCAGTCCCACAAAGCACACGCCAGTTGGTGCTGAAAAAGAGGCAGTTAAGCAGCCACAAAACACACATGGCAACAAAACCGATTCAAATAGTAAGGAAAAAGAAAAGACTCTCGGCCAGAAGCAGCTCAAGCCTAAACCGGGACCTCTAAGGTCTAAGAGCCTGTCTACGTGTAGACCGAGCAGCGCGATGAAGGGACCTAAATCTCCACAAAACAAACCTTCAAAAACCATCCACGCGCCCGGCGTCAACAGGGGGAAAACTCTGAACGAAAAGAAAGACGTGTCGTTGAAAAGGCACGCAGAAGAGGTCCAAAACGAGCATGGGCCCAAAGTGCAGAAGATGCAGGACAAACACGCGAATAAAGTAAAGCCAAAATTGCCGGGTGCCGGCGGCGCCGGCAAGAAGAGCCCGTCGTCTGACGGCGGCCCTGCCGAGCCGCAGGGACCGACCAAGAATTCACACGTCGGCCCCAAACCCGAGGGTTCCCAACCGGCACACGGCGCCACAGCGGGTCACTCTTCGAGATCGACGGAGGACGGCGTGGAGGAGAAGTCCAAGGTTAAGAAGCCGGAAAAGATCCTTCAGAGGCAGAAAAGCAAAACTGTGAGAAGCCTGTCTGTGGACGAGCCACAGCTGTTCATTCCAGACAACGCACCACCGGTGGTGAAAAAGGAAACCGTTGAGGACCAGACCACCAGCAGTGACACCGTGTGGGAAGGAAACAACTGTGGCCTGTGCAAGATACACCATAACAACACGTGGGTTTTTTGCACTTATACTGTTTAATCGAGTAAAGTTGCCACTCATAGCAGATGGATTGTGTTGTATAATCGTTTCATTTGCTAGCAGATCTCGTTCAGCAAACATAGTGTGATGAACAGAACGGAGAGCTAAATATTACAGGGTATTATTCATGGTTGAGATGAAACGTAATGAAAGTGAGATTAACCCTTTAAGACTGGGAACGCATCCGTGTCATTTTAGATTTCTTTGGGCTATTCAAAAATAGCAGCTATACAAGTTGTAGATCTGCTATTTCTAGAAAAATCGTGAACATTTGTGCAAATCTTTGAATATGTATTTTTTTAAGCGAGCATTTGTAACTCAAATCTTTGCTTCAGAGGGGTCCCTGGAACAAAACATTTTACAAATGTCACGATTTTTCAAAAATAGCAGATCTACAAGCTCATAGCGCGGCACTCGGTGCCGCGCTATGAGCTTGTATATCTGCTATTTTTGAATAGCCCAAAGAAATCTTAAAATGACAAAAGATGCGTTCCCGGTCTTAATGGGTTTTAAAAGTGTTGACATTTCCTTTTCGACTAATGAGCTTAACGCTGGCTTTGTTTTATAGGTTCATGGTGGGCTGCGGTCGCTGCGAAGACTGGTTCCACGGCGACTGCGTTGGCCTGGACTTGACGAAGGTGCGCGAGATGGAAGAAGAGGACCAGATGTACGTGTGTCTGAAGTGCTGCGAGGAGCAGCCTGCCGCTGACACCCAGAGCGCCGCTAAGCCAGAGGCCAAGCCCGACGACGTACAGGACAACAAACCGCCCCCCAAGCCCAGGCAAGGGCCTCAGCTGCCCACGTCACCTGGGGCCAGGCCGGTCAAGAAGGTAAAGGAGAAACACCTTGAATTCCTCATAGCCGTACATTATTATCGGATTACTTACTTGGCCTGTTAATTCAATTTAGAAATGGTAGTCACTTATGTGTACTGGTTGCAGTGTTGGAAAAGTTACTAAAACATAGTAATATATTACTTATTACATATTACTTGTTTAAAAAGTAATATAGTTACTTTACTTATTACTCCCTGCCAAAAGTAATTAGTTACCTTACTAGTTACTGGAAAAAAGTAATATATTACTTTAAGTTATATATTACTTTAGTTACTTTCCAACACTGTGTTGGAAAAGTTACTAAAACATTACTTTCCAACACTGTGTTGGAAAAGTTACTAAAACATAGTAATATATTACTTATTACATATTACTTGTTTAAAAAGTAATATAGTTACTTTACTTATTACTCCCTGACAAAAGTAATTAGTTACTTTACTAGTTACTGGAAAAAAGTAATAATATTACTTTAAGTTACATATTACTTTAGTTACTTTCCAACACTGACTGGTTGCCTTGTCACTTTCTGTTCTCCAGCCATTTCAGCCATTGATTTTAGCCAGTGTTACCGCAGCATAATAAGGGTTTGTTATTCTTTTTTTGTTCTGCTTTTTGTGAGTTTGAGGTCTACACATGGGTGTTTGACAAAAAAAGACACTGAATTGTGGTGCAGATACTGTGGTTTACCAGTTTAGTCAGAGATCACATTTTACACACTTCCTAAAGTTTCCTGAGAACCTAACTACGGATGTCTTTCTGGCTGAGCCAGTACCACACAGGCTCACATCTGCCTCATGGGTTCGAATGTGGCTCATGACTCGTGTCACATGTCATCTGCTCGCTGTCTTAATCTCCCTTTTCCATACCTCTCCAATGTGCTGTTTACTAAAGCAGAATTGTCTTAAAATATTTAGGTTTCCTAATATTATGTTCAGTTTTAAGATTAGCTTATTACAGTTTTGAACTAGATGTATTGTGTGGTGTGGCTAAGATGTTTGTGTTTTATTCCTACATAGGAGTCTGAAAGAAAACAGTCAACAGAGGTCAAAGACACAAGCCAAAAAACAGGTACCTTTTTACATTTGTTTATCTAGTTCATATTATGTTCTCAGTGTAGGTGGCCAAATATCACTGACAGCAGAGAATGGTCTTTACAATGGACAAATGTTTCGCTTATGACGAAGGCTGGATAGCCGAAACGTGGGACATAATAAAAAAACAGGGGCCTAATAAAAATGTTCATTCTGAGTGTGACCCATCACTTTTGTAAATTATATTGGTCTAAGTGGATACCGCACCAGAGCAGTCAGAGCACGATGGTAACAAAAAGTTTATCTATCTTATATCACAGACACACATGATGGATCCCCGGAGGGAAATTCAGGTGTCTTACAACTGGGAACATATGAACTAATAACTACTGAGAACATAATTAACTGTTATTCTGTCATCTTAGGAGTTCCACCAAAACTGGAGATGAAAAGGAAGACTTCATCTCCGGGTTTGAAGAAACCGGTGTCTGTGGACGAAATCAGGAGGAGTGTACGTGATTCTCTCAAGGAAATCCTCTTGCAACGGTAGGCACTCTCCACGTGTGACTGAGTGAATGAGTTACTATTTAACTATTCACTTAATTCAACGGGCTGTGATAAAAACTGCCATGTCTACTGTATGTTGTGTGTGTGTGTGGTGTAACCGTGTGGCTGTGAATCGGGACATTGTTTGTTCAGCAATCAGCCCGGTATCGCAGCGACGCATGTAATACTCTTGTTGGGTACAGTTTAGGGCTGTCACGATTATAACATTTAAGTTGACGATGAATTATCATACAAATAATTGCGATTAACGATTTAATTGTGTTTCTGTCGCTGAAAACTGGAGCATATGAGTAAAAGTTACATTTCTGTTTGACTTTTAGGCTTCATAATCTAAAATTGCACTTCATTGATTATGACAAATAACTTGAATATACAAAGATATTACTGACATATTTCTTTAAATAAAAATTATAGTGGAAATAGCTGATCTATAAGCTTACAACATGAAAATGTATTTTTCATCATGGAAACGATTTTAACGATTATGCAAAAATAATTGCGATTATGTAATAATTGTGACAGGCCTAGTACAGTTGGGCTTAATGTGTCAGTGTCATGTTTAGCCCCACTTAACCATGAAATGTGCACGTTATTTCTCACGGACCATGTTGTCACTAACCCTCCCTACCATTAGACTTTGTAACCTTAAGCCTAACTTTAACCCCACTAACTTTGCCTAACCTTAACCCATTAAGACCTGTAACTGTCTCATTTTTAGATTTGAGCTAAAAAGCATTCTTTTACACTTTGGGCTATTCAAAAATAGCAGATATACAAGCTCATAGCGCGGCACCGAGTGCCGCGCTACGAGCTTGTAGATCTGCTATTTTTGAAAAATCATGAAAATGTGTGCAAATCTTATGAATATATATATTTTTAAAGCGAAATTTTTTTACTCAAATCTTTGCTTCTTGGGGTCCCTGGAACAAAATATTTTGATGGGGGTCCGCGGCCAAATACATATAATTTTGGGGGTCCTTGACATGAAAAAGATTGAGCACCACTGACATAGAAACATAGGTTTTTCAGAAAACTGTTGAGATTTAGGAGACATGTAGAATCGGCTTCAGGTCTCAATGGGTTAAGAACTTCAACCACATATACCGGTACTTAGTTGACTGGAGTCCCCCAGGGCTCTATAATTGGTCCGCTCCCCTTTGTCTTCTCCACAAAATCTCTTTGCTGAATATAGCAGATCTGCCATTTTCGCTGAATGTTTGCCCCCAGAATAGCCAAGGACATCAGGGTTCATGTGCCTAAACTTACTTACCACTACTAGTGCTTGACCTTGACTTGATGTCAGTAACCCATGAACATTTCTTGCTGAAGCAGGGCTAAACCAGACAAAACCACACAAATCTATCCTGTACAAAAGTTTAACCGCTTGAATCCTCTAGACCAGGGGTCTTCAATGTTTCTCAGGCCAAGGATCCCTTAGCTGAGAGAGAGATGAAGTCTAGTCTACATATTGTATAAAATTGTGTTGCAGGTTAAACTTTTTTCATAGATTTCATAGACTTGTTTGACAACGCTTAACCCCCCCCCCCCACAAAAAAAAAAGAACTAGCCGATCTACAAGCTAACGCCTCGGTGAGCTTGTAGATCTGCTATTTCTGGCTAAGGTTCTCCTCAGAATAGGGATGCTAGGGTTCAAGTGGTTAATGTAAAAAAAGAATCCTATCACACAAAGATTTGGCGGACACCCTGTAGTAACTCTGAGGACCCCCTAGGGGTCCCGGACCCCCTTTTGAAGACCCCTGCGCTAGACTTAGTAAACTGGACCTGAGTTGAGCTCAAGTTGAGCTATAGATCGGCTATACATTTCCACAATGGTCTGTGTTAATGTATAGTAGTACAGTACAAAACATGCCCGAAGCTGTGAATAGACAATAACGTGTTAACTCATTCAGTGCCATGCTTATTTATGGCAGTTTGGCTCTGAGTGCCACAGCAAAAATTCATTGTAAAAAAAAAGTGCTTAGGAGCCGAGATACAGCCTTTTCCAGTAAGAAGTTAAACAAAGAGTGAATGGAGCAGAATATTTTCAAATCGTGATATCTTGGGTTCTGAACATTTTTCTTTAAAAAAAAGGGGGAAAAAAAAATTTAATTTTTTTTTTTATGACGTCTTAGACGTCACGTGACGCTCAGGCAGGCACTGAATGAGTTAATGCCGGTATGGTACGTTTCAATAAAGTAATCATGCTTTTTCACTTGTTTAGGTTGAAGGACTCAGATTTGAAGATCACCTCAGAGAAGGCCTCTGAAGTTGCCAAGAAGACCGAGAGAGAACTGTTTCATTTGTACAAAGACACCGATAGCAAATACAAGAACAAGTACAGGAGCTTGATGTTCAACCTTAAAGATACCAAAAACAATGTAAGTTCACTCTTAACCCATTCAATCCGGGAACACATCTGTGTCATTTTAGATTTCTTTGGCTATTCAAAAATAGCAGATATACAAGCTCGTATACAACCGAGTGCCGTGCTACGAGCTTGTAGATCTGCTATTTCTTTTAGAAAAATCTGAATTTGTGCAAATCTTTTAATATATGTTTTTTTAAAGCGAACATTTCTAACTCAAATCTTTGCTTCTGGGAGTCCCTGGAAACAAATATTATCAGATGGGGGTCCGCGGCCAAATGCATATCTAAAAATGTTTTCTAAATCCTAACAGTATGTTGCTACGTATATCAGTGGTCCTCCCCCCAAAATGATAAGCATTTGGCCGCAGACCCTCATCTCAAAATGTTTCGTTCCAGGGACCCCCCCCCCCCCCCCCAGAAGCAAAGATTTGAGTCAAAAATGTTCCCTTAAAAATATATATATATATTCAAATATTTTCACAAATGTTACACGATTTTTCAAAAATAGCAGATCTACACACTCATAGCGCGGCACTCGGTGCTGCGCTATGACCTTGTATATCTGCTATTTTTGAATAGCCAAAGTATATAATAATGGTTTAAGTGGTTAACACAGATGCGTTCTTAATGGATTAACATGGAGTATGTTGTAATTTAAGTCTAACACAATGTACATGTCAAAATGTTGAGCTTTTAACTTGTATTTAACTATATTTCAGGTATTATTTAAGAGGGTTCTAAAAGGAGAAATATCCCCAGCTCAGTTAATTCGAATGAGCCCCGAGGAACTGGCCTCGAAAGAACTGGCTGCTTGGCGCAAAAGAGAGAATCGCCATGTAAGTAACACCTTGACATTTTTATCAAAATCATGTTGTGTCAAAATGACATTTTCTGGTTCTTATTTCTGTGCTTACAAGAATACAAGACACATTTCTAATGAAAGAAATGACATCCAGACAAATGTTCCTCAGAATGGATGTAGACAGTAATTTGGGTAACGGTAACTAAAACCGCAAAAACGTCATCTTTTCAGACCATTGAGATGATCGAGAAACAGGAGAGGGAAGTGGAGAGGCGACCCATCACAAAGATCACCCATAAAGGAGAAATCGAAATTGAGAGCCAGGAGCCAGCGAAGACATCTGAGACCGTGGAGGTGGAGGTAGGAGACGGCTCAGACTTGACTCTGCATACATACACTTGAATCCATTAAAACAGTGGTTCCCAACCTTTTTTCCTTGAGCACGCACACACAGACAGAACACATAGAGCGTTTTTCAGACATTTACCACTTAAGCCCTGTCTTATGACAAATGGGAAAAGTTGCCTATCTACAATCTTCAAACACTGCTTTAAAGTAATACTAGGTAACGTTTTCAACAAAACTAAAGTTAAATTGTATATCTTTTGCGAGTGGCAAAAGTTTCACAACACCCACTCCGTGAATTTCACCCCCGGAAGCCTTTTATTTATATATTTTCTATTGAACGTGTACGGGGGGGACTTTCCCGGGAAAATGACATTCCTGGCCAACGTCATGACGTCGTGGCCGACGTCCTCAGGAACTACCGCAACGGTTTCCTGTTTGGCCAGGAACTACCGCGCTATTAACAAAAAGGAACCTCACGCTGATTTTAAGATAATGTAGGATTGGGAGATCGAAAAAGAACAGAAAAAGAAAGCACAGCTCATGGTAACTAATGCTCCACTGGCTAAGAGAAACGATCCGTAGATAGTATAAAACAATTAAAAGATCGCTTTTTGAAACGCTTCCGGCTTCCGGTGAAAACGAATGGAATTCTGGGTAATCGAGGACTAGGGAAATTGTATGCAGTGACGGTAGTGACCAGCAGAGGTTGCTAAAAATCGTTATTTGTGATTTTGCATTGTACAACTTTAAAATATGCCACAATGACTGTTTTTTCTTCCTTTTCTTTGTTCCTGTCTCAGCCTGAGCCTGCTCCCAAAGTGACGGAAGCCCTACTCGATCTTCTGCCGCTGGAGAACGTGGAGAGCACAAGGACCGCTAAGGACACTACCGCCCAACACAAGTCCCATTTATTTGACCTACACTGTAAAATCTGCACAGGTACAAACATTCTGAAAGAAAATTTCATCCGGACGTTTTGGCACGTGTATTTTTTCCCCTATCCCCGTTTCTGACGTGCATTATTTTGCTTTGTAAGGTCGCATGGCTCCCCCTGTGGAAGAGGCACCGACCAAAGTAGTCGCTACTACTGTCGTAAGGAGGCAGTCTGCCCCGTCAGAGGAGCTTAAGAGCACAACCCCGCCTGTGAAGGATGAAGATCTTCACCTCACCGTCTTAGAAGAGAGCTTCCGTAGCGCTAAATCGTTCGTCTCGGAGGGAAGGTGAGGAGGCTTTCGGTTTATGACGCTGCATGTAGCTTGTGTGCAGTGGTAGAAAAAGTACTCAAATGTTTTACTTAAGTAGAAGTATCAATACTGCAATGCAGAAGTACTCTGTTATAAGTAAGTCCGGAATTCTAAATTTACTTGAATAAAAGTACAAAAGTATTAGTACCAAAATGTACTTAAAGTACCACAAGTAAAAGTTAAACAAATTTTGAAAATAGCAGATCTACAAGCTAGCAGATCGCGACGCTTTGTGTTCAAATAGCCTAGGTATAAAATAGGGCTAAAGTGGTTAATGAATGTTTTATAATGTAATCATTTATATCTGCAAAGTAACTAAAGCTTTCAAATAATTGTAGTGGAGTAAAAGTACAATATTTGCCTCTGAGATGTAGTGGAGTAGAAGTAAAAGTATAGACAATTGGAAATATTCCAGTAAAGTAAAAGTACCTCAAAATTGTACTTAGTTACCTTACACCACTGCTTCTGTGTCTTTGTGTTTTTGTCTCTTGCCTTCGTGGCGTGTTGATAACATGAACTTCTCTTCAGGTCGGAGTTTACGAGTGGCAGAGATGAGGAGGCGGCTTTCCTTTCCAACCTGAAGAGCCTTTGGAGAGGATTCATCAACATGCCTGCGGTGGCAAAGCTTGTAACCAAAGTCTTTCCCGTCTCGGGCATTTTCGACAACTTGACAGAGGTACACGAGCATGCAAAGTGAACATGCATACGACGAAATTCCTCGTAGGGATGGGTGTTCAGATTAGAGCAAGCTACATACGCTATGGCACTATGCAACTACTCATAGTTGGGTTATGTTTATGACAGGATCTTCCGGACAGTATCCAGATTGGAGGAAGGATAAGCCCACAGATCGTGTGGGACTACCTGGAGAAGATCCGTGCCACGGGAACAAAGGTTAGCTTGTTGTCTTTGTTCTTAACCTTCTTAACCCTTTAAGACCTGAGAAGATTCTAGAAAGGTCTTCTAAATCCAAAAAAAATTTTGAAAGAAAAACCCAAATTTTCTTTCCTCGATTTTTCAAAAATAGCAGATATACAAGCTCATAGCGCGGCACTCGGTGCCGCGCTATGAGCTTGTATATCTGCTATTTTTGAATAGCCTAAAGAAATCTAAAGTGACACAGATGCGTTCCAGGTATCAATGGGTTAAGCCTGATTCATACTTCATCGCATGACTGTGTTGCACGGGAAAGACAGCTGACCTACAAGCTCGCAACGCATTGTGAGCTTGTAGATCGGCTATTAATAATAGGAGATACTCATAACACGTATAGCTGCCTAAAACAATGCAAAAAAATTACTTAAAGGCTTCCTAATGGTTAATAAAAAAGGCAAGTAAATTATTCATTTGGTTTGATTCCTAAGACCATGAGTCATGCTTATCCCATAGAAAAACATGGTATACTCCAGACAAATTGAACGTTTGGTAGAATCTTTCCTACAACATGAATGTGTACTGTAGATGCTGATAAAATGTTCTTTTTTGTGCATTTGTTCTTCCAGGAGGTGTGCCTGATTCGCTTCTCCCCGGAGACGGAGGAAGATGAGATCTCCTACACGCTCCTGTTTGCCTACTTCAGTAGTCGCAAGCGGTTTGGGGTGGTTGCTAACAACTTGAAAAAAGTGAAAGACATGTACATCATCCCATTGGGCGCCACTGAGAAAGTCCCACACCAGCTGGTTCCCTTCGATGGTCCAGGTGAGAGCAACAATACGAAAGTTTGCTCATTGTGAAGTTTAACCCATTAAGCCATGAGGCCGATTCTACAAAATGTCTTCTAACATTATTCTGAAAAAACGTATGTTTCTATATCAGTGGTGCTCAAACTATTTCATGTCAAGGACCCCCAAAATTATATATATTTGGCTGCCGACCACCATCTCAAAATATTTTGTTCCAGGGACCCCCAGAAGCAAAGATTTGAGTTAAAATGTTTGCTTTAAAACAATATATATTCAAAGATGTGCACATATTTTCACGATTTTTCAAAAATAGCAGATCAGCTATTTTTGAATAGCCAAAGTGTAAAATAATGATTTTTTTTAAGCTCAAATCAAAAAGTGACACAGATGCGTTCCAGGTCTTAATGGGTTAACATATACTACTTTACTGTGTTTCAAACGGTTAACCTGCCCTTTGTGATTTGACAGGACTGGAAAATAACCGTTGCAACCTCCTTCTTGGACTCCTCGTCCGTCAGAGTCAGGGACCTAAAAAGGACTTTCTTCCTGTGGACATAAACGAAACGCCGAGGATTATCCCCGAGAGCAAGCCCCCGAGTGTTTCCACACAAGACATCCGAGCCGTAAAACAGGAGGAGAAGCGCTATCTCACCTCCCTGGCTCCTGCACCGGCCAAGGAGGACAAATTACTAAACACCACCGAAGATGCTGATGAACCAGTAACGGAATCCTTTGAAGAAGCATCTGCCACTGAAGAGGGCAATAATCAGGAATCCAACAAACCGTTACGCTTTCTTCCAGGTGTGTTAGTTGGCTGGGGTGGAGAGTTGCCTCCCCTGCCAGATGTGGGAGGAAAGCCAAAGCCTGCAGTCGATCACTCTCAAAGGACCCAGCCAGCTCCCAAGGCAGACGCGGTAACCCCAGGAACCTTTACTAGAAGTCCCACAGCGGCTGCTCGCCTCGATCGTTTCGTCATCAAGAAGAAGGAGCCAAAGCCTGTTCAAGCGGAACCGGGGCTTTCTAGCCCGACGGGAGCTTCCAGTGCCAACGTTTCGGTGGTAAAGGATACCGTTGCGTTGAACCAAGGTGCATCAGTGTCTCCCAAGGCAGACGCGGTAACCCCAGGAACCTTTACTAGAAGTCCCACAGCGGCTGCTCTCCTCGATCGTTTTGTCATCAAGAAGAAGGAGCCAAAGCCTGTTGAAGCGGAACCGGGGCTTTCTAGCCCGACGGGAGCTTCCAGTGCCAACGTTTCGGTGGTAAAGGATGCCGTTGCGTTGAACCAAGGTGCATCAGTGTCTCTGAAAGACAAGCCGCCAGATGTATCGACTGAGGCATTCTTGGCAAGCTTGTCCACAGCTCAGGGTGGGAATGAAGCTACCAGCGCCATCACGACCAAGAAAGCAGAGGTTGGCCTGCCACCCGAAACTGAAAAAAGCAACCCAGGCGGGAATTCCCTGTCGCTCTCGAAGCCCCAAGCGACTTCAGATCAAACCAACAGCTTGAAACCCCCCATCAGTGGAATCTTGAAGAAATGTTCTGTATATTCCAATGTGACTGAAGAAAAGAAAACGGAGGTGGTGCCCGAGGCTACTGCGAACAATCCAGCTCCTTTTGTACCGCAACCTGTTCCTCTGCTGACCAGCATTAGGCACGATCCTGCTGTGGTGTCTCGACAAGAAGAACCTCAAAGCAACTTGAGTTCACCCCACACTGAAAGAGAAGGTCCCTCTATTTCCCAGGCTAACGTTAGTCCTGCAGTCGCTCCAACTGCATTCATACCTTCAGCCCAACAACCACAAGCGGTCTCTTACGCAGCCACTCGCACTGAAACCACAGATTTCCAATACGAGTCGGCGACGGCACCGGTTGACCCGACGTTTAGCAACGCTGCACCGTTCCCAGCCCAGCAGCTTCCGGTACCTGGCAGCTGTGTTTACCCCTGCGGCCCGCCTCCTAACGTGATTCCACCCCCACACCTCCAGGATCAGAATCACGCTCCACCATGGGCCCACGATGGACCCATGCCCCACCACGCTCCTCCCGGACCGCCCTACGCCGACACTAGTTACTCGTCCAGCGAACCCCCGTCGTCGGCCAAAGACTACAAGCGGTCATCGGACGAGTACAGCGACCCCTGGGAGAGGCCTCGACACCCAGAGGACAGAGACCAAGGACGACACAGACACCACAGCGAGTCCCGTCACGGGAAGAAGAGCAGACACCACGAGAGGGAGCACGCGAAAAAGCACGAGCGCGGCCACGAGGACAAGCACAGAGATGGGAGTAGACACTCTGGACACACCGATGACCGCCATGGCGAGCGTAGGAAAGAGAGGCACCATAGTGACGAGTACCGCGCCAAGGAGAAGGACAGGCACAGACACAGAAGAGACTCTGATTATGAGAACGGCAGGAGAAATTCAAAAGACAGTTAACTCGAGGGTTTTGTATGCCAGGTTGCAGCTGTGCCATTTCCTTACAATTTTACTGTTTTTTAAACTGTTATTTACAGTACAGCTAATAATGTTTCGTCGGATGTATCGATACACGCGGACATCTCTTAATCAAAATTTTGGAGAAAAGAAATTGGAAGTTTTAACCTTTTCATTTTATTTTGTATATGTATCACACTTGCAGACCTGACCATAAATGCTCCAAAACGCAAGCGGTTGTTTTCAATTCCATAACATACAGCACAATTGAGGTAAATAGATTTTTTTGTTGAATTGGGTTTGAATGTAATGCAGCTGACCAGTTATATTTCCATGAAAAAAAAGAAAAGAAAACCATACAAAAAAACAGCCACTTCTCACTTATTTTTTAAATGGCTGTTTTCTATACTTCAAATTTTTATTGACAACGTTGTCTGTACATTTTGGCTTGTCATGTAAATTAGAATTCAAGTGTGCCTTTGCACTGTGTTTATGTACAGTCCGTAATAAAGCTAATGTTTTTTTTATTGTTGATTTATACAAGCCTCATGTTCCCTGAAAAAGTTCTAAGAATGTAAAAGAAAATGACTACTGGATGAACGCAACAAACTGCATCCTACAGACCATTCTGTACCAGCATATCGTCGCTGTCTGGCAGAAACCTTGTATCTCCATATTTCAATTAATGTTTTTTGGTAAATTAATGGCAGAGTTTGTTGTACAACAGTAGCAAAACTAGAATATTCGCAATTCTGGGAAATTGCAAAGTGTGGTTACGCCTACGCCATTTGGAGTTACATCATGATGACAAGGTAACTACACAACCCAAACCTCTACCAAAGTGGTATTGCCCTTTAAAAATCTGATCACAAACCAATGAGTTTCCCCACACTTATTCCATGCGAAAATCAAAGATCTACAAGCCCGAAAAAAATTCCGCCGGGACCCCCGTGGACAGCACTGATATATAAATAGATGGATTCCATGTAATCTCTACATTGCATGCATGGCGCATATAGGCTATCGCATTGTAGATTAGTAGGCGATAATTCCAATATTCACTATACACTCATGTTTAAGCCTAACTAAATTATATGTTTATGGACTTGTATATATTTTTGGACGACTTCTGCATTTAATTTGTCGGCAATACTTTGCCACGCTTTCTCCCTGGATCTATTTGTTGCGGTCTTATTATACATTTTACTTCCTCATATGATTCCATGAGCTGCTGCAGTGCTGCTGTTCGGCCACAGAGAAAAACGCTGCTCGAGTTTTGTTCCCCGCCACCATGATTGGTCAAGTTGAAGGAATCTGCGCTCGAGTTCATGGTCTTTTATAGAAATACGTCGCCGGCCATTCAGCCTGGCTTCATTATCCTGGCTCGACACAGCCTGGCTTGACAAGGCCTAGCTCGACAAAGTCGCTCCTTTTCAGCCTGGCTTGGCGTTCATGGAACGGAATAAACCAGGCTATACGGACCCGACTTTGTCAAGCCTGGATTTGACTTAAGCCCAGGCGTATTTAATTCACCTTTTGTGAAATAGGGCCCAGAGAAGTATGAACCATGGTGGAGCAGTAGTTAAGATACAGGCCTTGCATGCAGAAGTTGTTTGAGTTCAAATCCCGCAAGGACATTTTTCTAACTTTTACCTGGGGCTTTTACCTTTATCTAATCTTTCACTGAATACCACAGTGTACATACTTACACCTAGAACCCCCATTCAAAATGTTCATCTTAATGTGGACATGTTTGCCTGAAAAGGAATCTTTGAAATGTTTCATAGTTTTAGAATTGTACTCCTTTAAAAGTTCAGAGATTTATAATGGAGGCCGATGGAAGATTTTGGGACCTAAAAAAAACACTTTCACCTAGAAACTCCATTCACAGTTCAAAAATTCCGCCTTACTGTGGACATGCATCCTTAAGATGTTTTACTTTGAAATGATTTGTAGTTTTTGAAATATTTAACTTAAAGCGCCCAATGCATTGTCAATGGCAATGGACATTTAAACTGGGGAAAAGGTTCAAACTTTGGCAGGCTACTGGTCCTAGATACTTACACCTAGAACCCCCATTGAAACTTTAAAATGTTCATCCTTTCTTTCTGCTAAGTAAATATTTTGTTTAACACCTCAGCAATGAATCAGTGTTGATTATATTTGGATTATGAAGTCAATTGAAGTTAAACTTTATTCAGCTAATCAGAGGAGCTGTGGTCATACCACATTGTTTGAGAAACTAGTTTAAAACTGTGTAAAACACCCATTATTTTAATCCAACAGTTTAATCTAGCAAAAGTGCTTGATTAAACACAACCTGTATAATTTTGGTTGATGGCAATATGAGAATGGATATATATTTTAATGACATTACTAAACCTCTGTTTGCTTTCAATGACAGAGTGAATCTGGGTGCAGGCACAGAGTAAAAACAATTCAAATAAATAAATATTTTAAAGGCACGTATCAGGTTTGTTAAAATGTACATTTGTTTTTGTCATGTTGGTTTCATGTCATTTGAAAAGACATTTGCACCATTGAAAATTACAGAATGTGCCTGAAAATGTGAAACCACATCAAAAAGAGAAATATTGAATAATGTATGCACTTTAAGTGAATTAGAGTGGTCTCGTAGAATGTTTGGTAAGACTGTATGTCATCTACAGTATCGTGCTTCCTGGTCCCTCCCTGTCATCTATGGTGTTTCCTATCGTCATTCCTGTCATGCTTTGCAATCAAAGACTGGGTTGTGGTCACTTGGCAGGTATGCAGATGTGTAGGATACAGCTGGCGCCTCAACCCTTGCGCTCTAAAACAGTGGTTCTCCGCGCTGAGCTTGTATATCTGCTATTTTTGAATAGCTAAAAAGTATAAAATATATATATTAAAGTGGTTAAAATGATTGTTACGCTATATTAGCTGGGAACCCCCTGGTGGTATCCCCCCAAGGACCCACTTTTGACAACCAATGCTGTCTAAAACACAAAAATGCAGTGCCTCCGGTTTACCTCAGGGAGGCAGTATAATTCCCCCAAATCCAGTGAACAAAACAGGCCAAGCAAACGTTTTCAGTTTTTATATTTACCGTTTTAAAGACAAGATTATCGTAAAACCACAAGCAATGGCGTTGCATGGCATACTTTATACATAATAGATTAGTTATCAAGCAGCAGCAGAAGAAGAATAATCCGATTTCTCCAGTGTGGAGTCTCATAAAAAGTTTTAAAAAATGAGTTTTCCCCCCCATTAACTCATTTGAAGGTCCAACATCACAGTATATTCTCAATGTTCATTTAACTCAGAAGATGTACTATGCCCCTCCCGTCTCAAGCAGCAGTTAATACGGTGTAAAGTTATCAAACATGTTTGTTTATACTAATACTTCAAAGCTCCAGTTGCTCATTGAATGACTCATTTATATTACACTTTAGACAGAAGGCTAATAATATACATTATTATGCAACCTGACAGAATACAGAAAGTAGAAAAACTATGCTTTGAATCTCATACAGTTGAGAAGCGAAGGAGGAGAGGATGACAAATCAGATCAGTAGCTTCTCCAGTGTGTCTCATAAAAATGTTACACCCATTCACGTATTATATTATATTATACCACTTCCAAAATAGAAAGTATCACCTTACACATAGACCAAGCATGGGAAAATTCTCATTCTACTACTCTGCCACCAAAATGTGGAATGCCCTGACACTGTCCCTTTAAAAAAATTGGATAACTGGCTTTCAAAACAGGCCTGAAAATCCATCTTCCAGGAGACCAAAGGGAAGGTAAACACATTTTCCATAGAAAGGAGGGGGAATTCTTTTTCCTTTCCCCCTCATTTTCTTCTTTGTACATATAGTGTTTTATATTTGTTGATGACATGTATTATTTTGTTATTTTTATGCTACAGTATGTATTGAATACATAGGACCACAATGGAAACAAGTGCCCAGGACGTTTTTGTGTTGTCCTTTTAGCCTAAATGTCTGACTGTACTCGTGCGGTCTACATTTCTGACTAATAAAGTATTCAATCAATCAATGGGATCTCACTAAGTGACATAATTCTAAACTACAATTCAGGAATATATCTCCATTTAACATGGTAAAAAAATAATTAATTAATTAAAAAATAAAACTGAATGCTGTCAAAGAAATCACTGCAATTCCTCTTTAAGCTTTTCATTTGGGTCTAATCCATACGACAACACATCATTTTCCACTGCGGCCCAAGCCATTCGCTCTGTGGTGAAGTTGATCGCCCACTCCCCTGATGGAGTCACCGCTATGGCACCGCCTCCACCCTGGACCCGATCATCCATGTACCTCAGTGACAGTTCCACAGCCTGGGACACCTCTTTACCTGTGGGAAGGAAGGAAAAACAAAGAACATCACTCAGGGAAAAGGGTTTCTTTATTTAGTAACTATTTATTTATTTAAGCCTGATTCATACTTAGTTGTGCACTGATGTCACATACTGGAAATAGGGTTGGGATCCTTTAGGATTTTAACGATTCCGGTTACTTAACGATTCCTTCTTACGGTCAGATTCCTTAACGGTTCCCTTTAACGATTCCTATAGGTGGTTCCAAATGATACTCTGAGATTTATGGTTGGTCCTTGAAATTATAAAGTTTGAGAACCACCGGTATTGTAATTGTATAGCAGACGTGAAGTCCACATACCAGCTCTGACAGTGTGATCAAAATGGCTCCAGAAACGGTTCCAAACGGTCCTCAATGTTGGATCCGGTTCCCCCAATTCCGGATCCCAACCCTAGCTGGAAATAGTCAATCTAAAAGCTCACAATGCATTGTTAGCTTGCAGATCCACCATTTTCAGCACATGACACTGGTGCACAACAACAACCAAACAGTGTGATACTCAGCCTTGCTCCACGTGGAAAAGGATGAGCCTGGCCAAAGTGACTTTAAGAATGGACTCCCCATGGCCAGTACAAGATACTGCACCGCTATGGTTGTCTGCATATCCTCCAGAACCTTATTTGCAGAAGAAAGGCCACACTTCAGCGGGATACCTCAAGATTTATTCAGTTAAATTTCATTGTTATTACAACGGTTATTCATAAGAAAATAAAAATAAAACTTGGGGTGCACAACAACAAATAGGAAAGAGTTTTGTGCCTTTTGCAGTGTCTACAATCTCACTCCCTGGGCATATCAGAAATGTACAGGTCCAGCTAAGTGTATCACTGTGCTCCAGCATCTCATGAAGCCGCGACTTTAACATCCATAAGAAATGTCAAAATATACCACAGCTAGTTGGATGTGGATAACAAATAGATCACCACTGATCACCGTCTATCGTGTAATCTGCCTAGGAACGGAGGCAAAAAGATTCTAAAGGTGATTAAACTTAATCTACCAAGGGATGGAGCCAAACAGATATATTGGTTCTAAAGGTGATTAGACCTTTACAGACCCCACCAACACCTATACCAAGAGAACTTACTGGGACAACTAAAAAGACACCTATGATTGAAACCTTAAATTGTTAGGATAAAAACTGCTTTGCCAAGGCAATGTTAAGGATGCTGCTTTCTCACAACTAAGATTTGAAATCTATCTAATAACTGATGCTGTTGTTGCCAGGGCACCACCATAAACTCATAAATAGGCAAATGGGGACGGAACAGATAAGGCTAATAAAAACAGATAAGAACAGATAAGAGTAATACCAATGACAGGAGAATCTCCTACTCTGCCAACCATTTTATTCCTTATCCCTCCAGTTGATGTTGCACAAGCAACATTACCAGAACAGTCAACAGCAACTGCACCCACGGTATCATGGCCCCTGGAATGCAAACAAATACATTTACAAATTAACTTAACCCATTCAATCCGAGAACTGACATCTGTGTCATTTTGGATTTCTTTGGCCATTCAAAAATAGCAGATATACAAGCTCATAGCGCGGCACTCGCTATGAGCTTGTAGATCTGCTTTTTTTTTAAAGAAATCGTGACAATGTGTGCAGATCTTTGAATATAATTATATATACATTTTTTACTTTGCTTCTGGGGTCCCTGGAACAAAATATTTTGAGATGGGGGGTCCGCGGATAAATACATATCATTTTGGGTGGTCCTTGACATGAAAAAGGAACCACTGATCATCATAGCAACATAAGTTTTTTCTTTTTTTAACCGTTAGGATTTAGAAGACATTTGTAGAATCTCCAAGAAGCAAAGATTTGAGTTAATTTTTTTTTTTTAAAAACATATATTCAAAGATTTGCACCAATTTTCACGATTGAAGATCTACAAGCTCGCAACGCGACACTCGGTGCCGCGATATGAGCTTATAGATCTGCTTTTTTTTTAATAGCCAAAGAAATCTAAAATGACACAGATGCGTTCCCGGTGTAAATGGGTACAACATTTTTTTAACCAAACAACTGCAGTGCCGCTCAGCCAAATTCCCCTCGGCCAAGGGATATATTAGGCATCTGAGCTACAGGCAGGGCTACTCTGTCATAAAGACAACTAGATCCTCAATCCATCGAACCCTCAAAGTTGTATAAGTATTTACACAATGGCACAGAGGTAACTGAGGGTCTCAAATCATGTTGGTAGGCCTACTTTATAACAGGAAAAAGTCAATCAAATACAACAATGCAGATACATACCGCTGAGAATTAAAAAGTTCCTTCACTCCAGTCATATACTTCTTGTGTTTTTCCCACTCCTTTCTCTCATATTCCGTCACCAGGGTCTCTGTAGGAACTGTATGGATACCAACTCTCTCTGCAAACAGGTTTGCTCCTCTGCCGGTCAGCATGACGTGGTCAGTCTGGTAGCAAACAAAAGGAAATCATCAATCAATCGTCTCTCCATGCAGTGACCTTTTTTTTTTTACAGATCGTTCCATGACAGCATATTCACACATATGTATTTATTGTGCTGTAAAATGCATTAGACCTGAGGCCGATTCTACAAGCTCATAGCGCGGCACGAAGTGATGCGCTATGAGCTTGTATATCTGCTATTTTTGAAAAATACGTGACACACACTGTAAAGGTTGACCAAGCGGCCAAGGCTCCAAAAACGAACAAGTTCAGAATTTGCAGATCGTTGAGTTTTATTCTCCGGGAAACAGTCCAATATGCCGCAGGTAGATAATGAAAAATAAATAAAACGTGGAAAAATAGACTTACACAATTATAGAATTACTTAAAGCATAACTAAAGACAACAAACCATACAGTGACTGCATATACAGGCTATCCCTTAACTAAGGGCCCTGGCAGCTCTGTCTCACGGCTGTTAACGCTTTGCTTGCCAAGTTCAACTAACTGACTGTCACTTGCAGCCTCCCTTAAATAGGGAGTGGATCCTACCACAAGCACAGAAACAATTAACCTCAAAATTAGCTTATCTACAAGCTTACAACTATCTGATGAATAAATAACCTACCACATAAATAGATGTTGTACTTTAAACTAAACACCATTTTGGGTTTGCATTTACTTCAAAAAGACATAGAAATACTTTACTCCTTAACATTGTCCAACACCCCTCCTCCTCTACAGTACATGGCACGTTCCACCCCTTCTTAAACCCAATTGACTAGCCTGCTCTGTTTCGGCAGTTACCAGTCAGATTCAGAGGGTGCCAGTACTGCAGAGGAAAGACCAGGTGACAAACAAACATTTCAGATCAGTTCCAATACACAGTGTTTAAATAAACAAAGTCTGAACCCCTGAAGTCTGTGTCATTTCTACATTGAATACAGGTAAAAATCATATGCTACAAATAGTCCCTTCCCTCTTAGTGTGTCTATGTATAGGGCACGGGCTGCCCCGTGACACACACACTCTAAAATGGCACAGATGCTTTCCCGGTTTCAATGGGTTAATGTCACTTTAAGCTAAAATAAAAGGTGGCACAAGAGCCAGTGTGTTGTATTACCTATTTCAAACAAGTTTCAAGTTGATGTTCATATTGCACTGAAGTGAATGGATAGCAATAGCTCCCTTGAAAGTCAAACAATGGTATGCTTTGGAAAATAGTCAGCAGTGATGTCAAGTATGCAAGTCATACTCAATGAGAGCATGACTGCCCTATATTTTAGGAATGTATGTATTCATTTGTGCAGTGCACTGTATAACTACAAACAAAAGTTCTATGATTCCATAAATGTCTGACACAACAAAGTGCAAAAGTTGATTCAGTTGTCTTTCAATTTTGACATAGATCTGCCCATAATCACATTGGATAATTATTTGAATGCCATGTAGATAGATGTACGCCATCTTCAGGGCAAGATGACATACTTGAGAGTTAGATCATGGTTCGGTGATCTAGTTGGTTTTAATGCCCAGGAAGAAATAGTACTTACATTAAACAATTTAATTTACCTCAACATTACAAATGTTATCCCAAAGGAAATCAGTGCGTCAGTAACTTGCCAATATACCTCCCCCTACCCCCACTTTGTTGAGGAAGTGAAACATTATGGACAATAGCACCTTCTCCATCACAGCCCGCGCGAGTGACACAGGGTTTGCGATGTTCTTCACTGAGGACACGGCTCCACTGGCAAGCGTCCTCCCGTCCATGATTATGGCATCCAACTCCACTTCCCCATCGGCGTTTAGAACTGATCCATGGCCTGCAATGGAGATGTCACGTTCATCAGCTGGAGTCCAAGAACAAGGTTACACCCTTCATACTCCTCTCATGCTTTGGCCCCTGAGCTCCATTCTGCAGACTGAAGCAACAGCTCTGACAAGTGTTTCATGCTGATTTGCTTAATCCATTAAGACCGGGAACGCATCTGTGTCGTTTTAAGATTTTTTCGCTATTCTTTGGCTATTCAAAAATAGCGGATATTTAAGCTCATAGTGCGGCACCGAGTGCCACGCTATGAGCTTGTAGATCTGCTATTTTTTGAAAAGTCGTGAAAAATGTGTGCAAATCTTTAAATATATATATGTTGTTTTAAAGCGATTTGTTTTTACTCCGATCAGTGCTTCTGGGGGTCCCTGGCACAACATATTTTGAGATGGGGGTCCACGGCCAAATACATATCATTTTGGGGGTCCTTGACATGGAAAAGTTGGAGCACCACTGATATAGCAACATACTGTTAGGATTTAGAAAAAGAAATCTTCTAAAAAATGTTTAGATATGTATTTGGCCGCGGACCCCCACCTCAAAATGTCTACTTGTAAACTGCACCAGTAATGTACTGTATACTACAGTACTGTACATGCTGCTCTGCAGTATAATATCCATTATACGCTCATTGCCATGTAGTGTACTACATAGTCACGTCACAATGAATCACAGAGGTGGCAAAGAAGGTTTGTGCAGAGTTTTTATTTCTGAAGTTGCAGGCACTGTTTTTGCTGCCCGCTTTATCAGTGTCATAACAGGTTAAATACAGCTGCAGATACACTATTCATTATGGCTGTGGGTACATTGAATTTAGTTATTAGCAAGCATTGAGAGAACAGTCATCACCATTGTCAGTGATTACTCTTTGGCATACCTAAACCAATCTGACTGATTATTATAAATTGTATTAGCTGCAGCTGTCTTGAACCTACTATTGTGACACGACTGTGGAAAGGGTCCATTGTTTTGAAAACGCAATCAGAAACAGCCGTGTTGCATTGTGGGGGTGACCACTTCAAATGCTCTAATCTTAAAATAATAACCAAAAATAGCCGATCTACAAGCTCTCAATGCGTTTGCGACGCATTGAGAGCTTGTAGATCGGCTATTTCCGGTGCGCAACATGCTTCCATAGAAGACATGCTGGCTTCTATGGAATCCAAATGGCTGAAATCATTCAGAAATACTCATATGACATACTGGATACTACATACTACTTTTAGACAGGGCTGGACGATATGGACAAATCAAATAAACAATATCTTTGACCAAATACCTCGTTATCGATACGATATTGTGGGGATGACAATTGGTGCTTTCAATTAATATTTACACAATGAATTTAGTTTATAAATAATCATCAATAATGTCTATATAACTAAATGTGTAAACTAAAGGCAAATATTAGAACTGATATAAAACAGTCAGGTAAGTTAAGAAATTACATCACTTTAACCCATTGAGACCTGAAGCCGATTCTATATGTCTCCTAAATCTCAACAGTTTTCTGAAAAACGTATGTTTCTATATCAGTGGTGCTCAATCTTTTTCATGTCAAGGACCCCCAAAATTATATGTATTTGGCCATGGACCCCATGAAAATATTTTGTTCCAGGGACCCCCCAGAAAGATTTGAGTTAAAAATGTTCGCTTTAAAAATATATATATTTCAAAGATTTGCACACATTTTCACGATTTTTCAAAAATAGCAGATCTACAAGCTCATAGCGCGGCACTCGGTGCCGCGCTATGAGCTTGTATATCTGCTATTTTTGAATAGCCCAAAGTGTAAAATAATGCTTTTTAACTCAAATCAAAAAATGACACAGTTCCAGGTCTTAATGGGTTAAATATAAGTCAAAACCAGGCTTTAAAACCAGGAAAAGACAACATCGTGATATGATGATATCCAAAATCCCAGACATATTTGCCAGACCCAAGGGGTCGGCCTACATGAGGCTTTGACCCATTTCGTCCATACATGGGCATAAAAGTATGTCCATCTTGTCCCTTTTTTGACCATATAATATGGACAAATTCTGGGTCTGGCAGAACCAGGTCTCCTGGTCTTGTATAACATAGTGAGTGAGTCTCATATCAAGATATCAGTGGTGGAAAAAGTACTCAAATTATTTACTTAAGTAAAAGTACCAATACTGCAATATAAAAATACTCTGTTACAAGTAAAAGTCCAAAATTAAAAATGAACTTGAGTAAAAGTACAAAAGTATTGGCATCAAAATGTACTTAAAGTACCAAAAATAAAAGTACTAAATATTTGAAAATAGCCGATCTACAAGCTCACAACGCGTCGCGATGCGACGCGTTGTGAGCTTGTAGATCTGCTATTTTCAAATAGCCTAGGTATAGAATAGGGCTAAAGTGGTTAATGTATGTTTCATTATATCATAGTTTATATCTGAAAAGTAACTAGTAACTAAAGTTTTCAAATAATTGTAGTGGAGTAAAAGTACAACATTTGCCTCTGAGATGTAGTGGAGTAGAAGTAAAAGTATTGGAAATTGGAAATACTCAAGTAAAGTACAAATACCTCAAAATTGTACTTAAGTACAGTACTTAAGTAAATGTACTTAGTTACTTTCCACCACTGCAAGATATCGATATACTGTAATATACATTGCCAGTCCTAGTGCCGGATTTATAAGAGTTGAGGCCCATGGGCTAGAGTAATTTTCGAGGCCCCCATTCGCGGGACACACGCGGACCCCCACATTTTTTGCGGTTTTGGGCGGATTGGGTTAGTTTTTTGTTTTGTTTTTGGTTTCTTTATTTCGGTTTAAGGTTAGAAAAAAAACAATTTGATTTGAATTTTTTTTTTTCACCAAAAAAATCGGAGGCCCCCCCCAGTTGGAGGCCCATGGACTGCAGCCCACCCTAGCCCAACGGTAAGTCCGGCCCTGACAGTCCTACTTTTAGGCCAGATTTGGTATGAATAATATACAAGTATGCAATTCTGAACTCAGCCTGTAGAGAGCACAGGTGAGCAAGGCTGAGGTTGAGGAGGACAACAAACTGACCTCTAAAGTGAGGAGAGAGAGAGAGAGAGAGAGAGAGAATGAAAATGGTTTTGAACTTGGATTTAGATCACAGACTGTGACCAGTGGATTGACTCCAACACCTTATTTATACTTTGTTGCGCACCAGTGTCTCGCACCGAAAATAGAAGGTCTTCTCTACAAGCTCACTACCCGTTGGGCTGTGATGCATCGTGAGCTTGTAGATCTGCTATCTTCAGTGCGAGACACAATGTGCAACTAAGTATGAATCAGGCTTACAGTAAATCCTGTCTCTTTGGTACGGAGCCTCTCCTGGAAGGCGGATAAACATGTTAGTGTAAACCCTGGGGATTGAACTGCTACAGTGGGAGATTGGAAGTCGTACTTGGATCACCCTTCTGTCTGTATATTTCATCCCCTGCCTTCTGTGTCTTCCTCAGGTTTACCGTCACTCTCACTCCGTGCAATAGAAACACCCACTCAGATTCTACGAGAGTTGCAGCCACAGCAACTCCCTCGATCCCATTCCCTGCACCCGCAATAAAACACCTTTTGCTTTACACCTCATCAAAAAGACTGTCTTGATCTCATTCTCCACAGCAAGGTGCCACACTTCCTTTACACACTTTTTGTTTTTATTACTTTGAACTTCTTATTTTTTTCCTTTTTGTATTGCTCTTTTCTTTTCTAATACATCCAACCTATTTTATTAAGTTCACTTTTTTTCCCCTCTTCCTGCTTCTGTGCTTTGGCACAATGGCTTTTCAAAAGTGCTTTATCAATAGACCTTTAGTTTTGTTTCGTTATCAAACTCAACTTATGAGATTTAGGTTCTACTGAACACCAATAGGTTTCAGAAAATACTCCTATGTACATGATTGTACATTATTGTAATAATGTAATTTGCCCATAATGACATGGCCAAAATAGAGATGGCAGGTTTAAAGTGGTTAATTTATGCTAAATAATGGTTGGAAATTTTGAATAATTCTGTGTCATATATTATGCCTTATACCTGCATCAAATGCTGTGTTATCCTCCATTGCCCTCACAGCCACCTCAACAGCATCCAGAGCACAGCCTCCATTCTTCAGCACTGAGAAACCTTGACGCGCTGCACTCTGCACTCCTTCTACAGAGGCCTTGGACAGTTCTTCTGGGATGGCCCATGCCCCACCATGCACAACCAGCACTGCTTTCATCTTTAAACCTGCAACCATAAAACACAACAATACAGGTTAGGGGACTTTCCCCGAGCCATGGCAGATGTAGGATGATTTGTTTGGTATTTTTATTTGATTTCTGAAGATCCTAGGGTCACATAAACACTGTTCTGTTTCATTCCCTCCTGACTGCCAGTAGGCAGTTACAGTAGTGAATAATGCCTCTCGCGCTCCGCGCAGGTCGAGTATTTATATAAAAAAAGTCATGTGACGCGTAGGCTACCTGTGCGTCCGCCGTCCCGGCTACATAAGCACATGATAGCCTGCGCGCGGCCTCTTTGAACTTCTCGCTACCTGGCGTGCATCGCGGGTAAGTATTGCTCTGAAGAATCCGTGCATCGGTTCTTTGTTTTGCAGGTCCAAAGAGAGAAAGACACTACGTGTTGTTTGGTGAGTTGACATCCTGCCTGTGACAGTTGTCGAGAGCGCAATTTATTGCCCTCTTAAGGCTGTGGTTGTCAAACTATCTCCTCCTCTCTTTTCTTTATCTATCGGGAGGATTTTCGAGCGTGGCTCGTTCACCAGCTACACACACACTGTCTTACACAGAGTGTTGTGAGAGTGATCCTCCACACTGGGTGTCGGTCGCGTGCTGTGGGCTGCCCACAGCACTCGCCTGATTTACCTGGCTATAATAGCTTGTTTGATTAATTAAAGGTTAAATTAATTAAAAAGTTTAATTAATTTGAAAAATTAAATTGATTGAAAATAATAATAATAATCAATTAATTAAAAGTTACTGGAAGTTCCTGACGCGTACTGTGGCTGCTGATTGCCTGGTTAAACACCTGATTGACATTTAAGCTGTTCTAAACTGTTGAAGGTGAATATCAAATCTGCTGGACGTTCTGGTTAGTGTTCAGATTTCCTAGCCTGATGAGCTAACAGCAAGCTACTTTAGCCTGACTGATTAGCTACACTTTGTGATTGTTGCTGGAGGTTACTAACGCGTTCGGTAATTGTACAGCTCTCGTTGGTATTGCCTGGCTACACAACTGACTCGATATGGAGTGTTCGTCCTGTAAGGTTCACCTTCAGGTCGAGGACGGCCATGAATTGTGTCCATCATGCTTGGGTATCGGTCATCTCAAGGAAGCTCTGACTGACCAGGCATGCATGAATTGTAGCATCCTGCCACTCTCTGTGAGAGAGGCCAGGCTGCAGGGGGTGGAGAACCTCCTTTACAGGGGAGACCTTCCACCCTCTGGGGTCCCTTCCGGTGGGAAGGCGAAGCGCAAACACGGGTCTCATGGCGAGCGCGGTCACCCTGCCCCGAAGAGGTCGGCGGGGGCTGACAAGGCTCCATATCGCCATGAAATGGACGATTTGCGAGCTGAAATAGAGCGCCTGAAGGCAATGGTGCAGCCACCGCCTCGCCTGCCTCTAGCACCTCCCCCACGCCAGGCGGCCTGGGAATCGGAGGAAGACAATGCTGACGTCCTGTCAACTAGAGCTTCAGACTCTGAGTTCCATGACGGGGGTTATAGCCCCAGGTATGACCCTTCCCCCGAACGGGGGTCTCAGGGTACTCCCCAGCCTGGGAGTGTGCAGGCTGAGGATGGCTCAGAGACTTCCCGCAGGAGCTCGGGAAGCACTGAGCTAGGAGATGGGCCCTGCGCGTTGCGTGCAACGCTGCGTGCTGCCCTGGCTAAGGTCGGTTTGGATGAGCCACCGGCCGCTCAGGTTGTGAGAAACCCGTTCTTCCGACGGGTTGCTGCGGCTCCACCCTTTGCTGTCCCACCCTCGCCTCACTACTTAAGTCAGCTGAAGCAGTGTTGGGCTGATCCAGGCGCACCTGCCCACCGAGGCAAGGATGCAAGAGCCCTGGCCTCCATGAGTGAGGCAGAAAAACATGGACTGGTTCACATACCTCCTGTGGACCAGTGCATTGCGGCGCTGGTTCTCCCTCCGGATGAGGCTCTGAAGAACGCAGCCCGCTGTCCCAGCTCGCAGTGCCGGGTCACTGATGGCCTTCTGTCGAAGGCATATGATTCCGCTGCCTGCATGGCCCGTATGGGAAACTCTCTCTCTGTGCTCCTCCTCGCCCAGTCCAAGATCTTAGAGAGCGGGCAACCAGGGAGTGAGTTGGGCGACATTAACGATGTGGCTCTTGAGACCTTCGGCTTAATGTCAAGTGAACTTGGCCGTTTGATGTCCACCCTGGTCGTGACACGACGTCAGGTGTGGCTTGCTCAGGCGCCTATGTCTGACGAATGCAGAAAGGCGCTACGGAAGCTCCCTGTTGTGCCGGGCCAGTTGTTTGGGCCAGAGGCAGACAAAGCACTAGAACGTAGGCGGCAGTCACGACAGGCTTCAGAAGCCTGGGGTCAACGGGGTAGAGGCATGATGGCCCCCCCCGTTCGACCCTCTAAGCCACGTGGCGCGCGGGACCCGCGACGCTCGGGCTACCTGAGTCCTCAGCCGCAGCCCTGGCAACGGGACCAGGCGGCTGCAGGCAGATGGCAACATCAGTCGCCAGCCCCAGCGTGGGCAATGGCATAACCAGTGCCCCCCCAAGCCCCCAAATAACCCTCCAGGCACAGCCTGAGGGTCGGGGGCCGGCGGCGGGAAGATTTTCACAGCAGCACCTGAATTATTGGGCAGACCATGCCAAGGATGCATGGGTCTTGACAACAATGTCTCAAGGTTACAGGTTGCAGTTCCGCCACTGACCCCCACCACCTTCAGGGGTCAGGGTGACCTCGGTCACAGACCCCGTGAAGGCCCAGTGTTTGGCCCAAGAGGTGGCCAAGCTCTTGGACAAACGAGCCATAACAGTAGTTCACCCACGTTCACAGAACGAGGGGTTCTACTCAACTTACTTTCTCATCCCAAAGAAAGACGGGTCTCTCAGGCCTATACTAGACCTAAGAAGGTTGAACGTGTACCTCAAGGTCCTTCCGTTTCGGATGCTTCGCACAGTCGACGTCCTGCAGACGATCACACAGGGGGAGATCTATTGAGGTTCACCTCAATAGATCTGAGGGACGCGTATTTTCATGTGCCTATACACCCAGAGCACAGAAAATACCTCCGCTTTGCCTTTCAAGGCCAAGTCTACCAGTTTGCCGTTCTGCCGTTCGGCCTGTCTCTAGCTCCCCGCATCTTCACAAGGTGTATGAGGGCAGCCTTAACATCGCTATGCCTGTCAGGAGTGAAGATACTTCCCTACCTCGACGATTGGCTCATCTGCGCCCCCTCTTTCAGGGAGGCGGAACAGGTGACATCCAGGGTCCTCGCTCACATCGAGGCACTGGGCATGTCGGTGAACCTCGAGAAGAGCTCGTTGGTTCCGACACAACAGACCACCTTCATCGGCATGTCCCTAGCATCGGTATCGATGCAGGCATGACCGACTACACAGAGGGTAGAGAAGATACACAACCTCCTGCGGTCTTTCCGCCTGGGGGCAATGTTGACTGTCCTAACATGGCTCAGACTGCTTGGCATGCTGACCTCAGTCTCAGCGATCACTCCTCTGGGGCTGTTACATCTACGCCCACTACAGAGGTGGTTCAATGGCCTTCGCATGGACCCCTGCCTGCACAGGGGGGTCAAGGTCAAAGTCACTCGCAGGTGCCTTGGTTATCTCCGCCGGTGGCGGGACAATGCATTCCTGCTGCATGGGGTTCCTCTCGGCTCAGTCCCGGCGAGACGAGAGGTAGTGACAACAGATGCCTCGCTTCAAGGTTGGGGCGCGGTATGGCAGAAGAGGTCAGTCCAGGGGGTATGGTGCTCTCGGTGGAGAGGACGCCATATCAATGTGCTAGAACTCCGGACTGTTTCCTTGGCGCTGAAGCACTTCTTACCCTTTCTCAGGGGGAAGCATGTGCTCATTCGGACAGACAGCACCTCAGTGGTGTTTCATGTCAACCATCTAGGAGGGACCAGGTCTCTGGAGTCCCTGAGGGAAGCCCAGCGACTGTGGACATGGGCTTATCCTCTATTTTCCTCTATGAGGGCAATGCACCTGCCAGGCAGAGTAAACTCTGTGGCAGATTATCTGTCTCGTCAGAGACTGCCCTCTGGGGAGTGGAGATTGCACCCCCAGGTGGTACAGTTGATTTGGGATCGGTACGGGGTAGCCCGTGTAGATCTGTTTGCCTCAAAGGGCACAACTCATTGTCCTCTGTGGTTCAGCCTGGCAGAGTCCAGTGCCCCGCTTGGGATGGACGCTCTCGCCAACATCTGGCCGAGGGCGCTCCTGTATGCGTTTCCTCCGATCCCCCTGTTGTTGCCTGTGCTTCACAGGGTGAGATTGTCAGATCACAGAGTTCTCATGGTGGCCCCCAAGTGGCCCTCGAGAATATGGTATTCAACGCTCCTCAGTCTATTGGACGGGGATCCTTGGCAGCTTCCAGTGAGGATGGACCTCCTGTCCCAGCTGGACGGGAAGGTATGGCATCCATCACGAGCCTCCTTCAGCTTTGGGTATGGCCATTGAGAGGGATCAGTCACTCTTGAGTGTGCTTGACCCCTCAATATGTGAGACTTTGCGGAATGCAAGAGCCCCTTCCACAAGGTTGGTGTACTCTAATTGCTGGGCTGCGTTCTCATCATGGTGCAGCGACAGGGGTCTAGACCCAGTCTCTTGCCCTGTACAACATGTATTACATTATTTACAGTGTCTACTTGATGCCGGCCGTGCGGCCTCCACGTTGAGGGTACACACGGCCGCTATATCCTTTAATCATAGCCATATTGATGGCAGGTCAGTTGGTGCGCATTACTGGGTGACACAGTTTCTGCGTGGTGCCAAGAGGTTACGCCCCCCTAGGGTGGGGCGTGCTGCAACTTGGGACCTGCCTCTGGTCCTGCAGGCATTGAGCCGGGCGCCCTTTGAGCCTATGGCGGGGTCGTCCTTGAGCTCTTTATCCATTAAGACTGCGTTTCTGTTAGCAGTCACGACAGCCAAGCGTGTGAGTGAGCTCCACGCACTTTCTATTAGTCCAGTATGCCTTCATTGGAAGGCGAACGACTCTGGGGTTACACTTTGGCCGAATGTCTCATTCCTACCTAAAGTATTGCCCCCCAATCATACTAATCAGGCCATAGAGTTGGCGGCATTCCATCCTCCCCCGTTTACATCCGGGGTGGAGGAAAGGGCCCACTTACTGTGTCCAGTCCGTGCGTTGCGACTGTATATTCAGGCAACGCAGAGTATTAGACGCTCAGAGCAGCTATTTGTCTGCTACGGCGGAAAGAATAGGGGATGTGCACTGTCTAAACAGCGGCTATCCCACTGGGTAGTTGACACAATTAAAAAGGCTTATGAAGTAGCCGGTAAACCTGCCCCTTCAAATGTCATCTGCCATTCTACCAGGGGCGTAGCCACGTCCTGGGCGGCGATGAGGGGGGTGTCACTGACGGACGTCTGTGCGGCGGCATCTTGGACAGCGCCTTGCACATTCTCGAGGTTCTATCGCCTTGACGTGGCCTCTGGATCCTCACTGGCGTCAGCTATCCTGCCGCTGGCTGCTACGGCAGACTAGGAGGTGGGTGCAATTCCTCGTGACACTTGTGGTATAAGTCATCCACTACTGTAACTGCCTACTGGCAGTCAGGAGGGAATGAAACAGAACGGAAGTTACGAATGTAACTATGGTTCTGTGAATTCCTGGATGACTGCCAGTAATACTGGTCACTCGGAATCTTTCAGGGCGAGAAGATTCTTAGAGGCCGCGCGCAGGCTATCATGTGCTTATGTAGCCGGGACGGCAGACGCACAGGTAGCCTACGCGTCACATGACTTTTTTTATATAAATACTCGACCTGCGCGGAGCGCGAGAGGCATTATTCACTACTGTAACTGCCTACTGGCAGTCATCCAGGAATTCACAGAACCATAGTTACATTCGTAACTTCCGTTATTATTGCTGCCATATATGTAAAGCTGATTGTATGACATTCTGTATAGTACTATATCTGCCTGCCTCTTATATTTCATCATGATTTGTGTGCATGGGGTTCTCATCTTAAACAAGCGTTATGCTTAATGAGGGTTTCCAGTTTAGTAGACCTTGTATTGTGAATTTGTACTTCCATGTACTGTTATGTACTGTCATGTACTATTCTCATGTCTTTCTAAATAAACTACATCAATCAATCAATCAATGTATTACTTTTTTATTTCTGCTACAATGTCAGAGGAACCAGAGCAAATCTCTTGTGTAAATAATTATTTCAGTACAAATCTTGAAAAGGGTAGCCTGACAGCCAGCATGGTGTGCCAGTAATAATAATAACACTTTAGCATTTTAAAAAATGCTTTTTATTGAACAATACGGGATATACGGGTACTTCTGAGGGCCCGTACATATTTTTAACATCCATGGCAATGAGGTAAGCACTTTATAGTTGAAATCTGAACGTTTATGTAGATGTACGGGGTAAAAAGGAAGAAAGTGCAAACACCAGGTTGAAGTTTCGTCATGACAGGATATGACAGTCTGTTTCAGGGCTACGTGGTATACAACACACAATGGCTCGTTTCTTACCTGTTTACTTCTTATGTGAATTCATTCAGTGACCTGCCAGTGTTGGGGAAGAAATATACTTTACAGACTAGACTACTAAACAGTAAATAAGTAACACTAACTACCGACCAGTGTTGCCAGGTATTGAGAGAGAAACAAGCCACCGTGTCTATGAAAACAAGCCCAAAAGAAACGCGCCTCGCCCTTTAAGCATGTACATTGACATTGGCTATTTGAAAATAGCTGATCTTCAGATTTGTGGATCTGCTATTTTCAAAAAAATCTTGGAAGAAACTTTTTGAATTTTAATAGGAATATTTTTTAAACATTTTAAGTACAACACAAATCTTGTATGGGGGATTGGGGGTCCCTGGCAAATAATACATATTGATTTGGGGCCATTGGGGTCATTGACATGAAAATGTTTGAGAACCTCTGGTTTAAAGCCCAAATAAACAACTATACTTTAGAAACAAGCCCAAATAAACAACTAACCGCAACCACCACCAATATTTACAACAAGCAACTTTACAGAAAAACAAAGTCGCTTATACTAAGCGGACATGGCAACACTGCTACCGACTCCGGCGTCCATTCATGAGTTCAAATGGGAGGGGCTACAGCTGCACATGGTTCACTAAGCAATTCATTACGTCAGTGGTTCTCACTGGGTGGTCCGGGGCCCACCAGGGGTCCTTGAGAGAGTTCCAGTGGGTCCCCAGCAAAATGATTAAATTAATGAACAACAGTGCAACAACCAATGAATCATTAAATGAACAGCAGTGGTGGAAAAAGTATTCACATGTTTTACTCAATTAAAAGTATCAATACTGCAATGGAGAAATAGCTACTCTGTTACAAGTAAAAGTCACCTAGGTAAAACTGAATCCATCCTCTTTGGGTCCTAACCTTAGCAAGGCTGAGAGTTTCACGATCAAAGTGGGTGATGATATTATCACAAGAAAGGAGGAAATTACCTACCTGGGTTCCATCTTGGAGGCAAACCTCTCCGGTAACAAAAACGCCGAAAGAGTGATCAAAAAGGTCAACCAAACAACACGCTATTTGTGGAGGATTGATCGTCTAGTCAGTAAGAATACTCTGAAGAATGGGCCGGATACAGAAATTATTAACTGGGGGGGCATTAATAAATGCTGGGGGGGCGGCTTTCGAAAAAAAAATTGGGGGGGCCCAAAACCATTTGGGGGGTTTTCGGGGGCCCCAAACGGTTCTGCTTCATTTTTCTGTGTGTGGGTTTTGCGAGCAGTCGGCCCGTCACAGTCCCCCCACCCCCCCGCTTCGGAGAGACACTAAGCGGTGCGTGTTCAGGTGGGTCTAAAATGCTGCCCACGGTGCCCACTTACAGTCTATGGTGCCCACCCAATCAAAATAAATAAATGTTACATAAATATTTTATGATAAAAAAAGAAATTGGCAAAAAAAAATTTTTTACCCCAATTTTGATTGGGTGGGCAGGATGCACGTTTGGGTGGGCACTGCCCACCCCTGCCCCCCCCTAGAACCGGCCCTCTTGCAGGGGCCCTCATACAAGGTCATTATGATTATGCATGCACTTCATGGTATCACAACACCTCCAAGGCCTTAAAAACAAGGCTCCAAACATCCCAAAACAAACTTGTAAGGCTACTTCTTGGCCTCAATCACAAAACCCATCTAACCCCTGCTTATTTTGCTAGGATTGGATGGCTTAGGGTTGAGGGCAGAGTACAGCAACTTGCCTTCAAGATACACCACAACATTGGGATCCCCCTGTATTTGTCAAAATACTTCCAAAATGTTAATGAAGTCCATGATCATAACACCAGAGGCAGCTCCACAAATCATGTTCAACCCAGATTTGGCTCAACAAAGGGAATGAACTTGTTCTCATGCTATTCATCAAAAATGTGGAATGCCCTACCAAAAGGAGTAAAGGAGTGTAAAACCCTACTCACTTTCAAAACTGCCCTAAAGATACACCTTCAGGAGGCTGCAATTCAAAACTGGCCCATGTCCAAGTCCTAACCTACCCCATGTCCTAACCTAACCTACGCCCAGTGGTGGAAAAAGTACTCACATTCTTTACTTACGTAAAAGTACCAATACTGCAATACAGAAATACTCTGTTACAAGTAAAAGTCCAGAATTAAAAATGTACTTGAGTAAAAGTACAAAAGTATTGGCATCAAAATGTACTTAAAGTACCAAAAGTAAAAGTACAAACGTATTTGAAAATAGCAGATCTGCAAGCTCACAACGTGTCGCATCACGACGCGTTGTGAGCTTGTAGATCTGCTATTTACACACTATGCTAACTGCTAACCCACAGTATCCTATCCTAACTGATACCCATTCTGGGCCCGACTCTACAAAATCAGTAGTTCTCAAACTTTTCCGTGCCAAGGACCCCCAAAATGTATATATATATATATGTATATATATTTGGCCGAGGACCCCCCCATCTGCATTTATTTTGTGCCGGGGACCCCCAGGAGAGATGATTTGTCGAAAATGTTCAAAAATGGCAGATGTACAAGCTCGCAGCTTAGCGCGAAGTGATGCTCTGTGAGCTTGTAGATCAAGGCTAAAATCTAAAATGACCACAAATGCTTTCCGGGTTTTAATGAGTTTTTAACCATTTTCACCGGAGTCCTTATTTTGGGGAAATATTTTCCAAAAAATAAAATGTTTCATCCACCCATCCATCTTCAACCGCTCAGTTCAGGGGTCTTCAACAGGGGGTCCGGGACCCCTAGGGGGTCCTCAGAGTTACTACAGGGGGTCCGCCAAAATCTTTGCCTTACCTACTTGTTGTCAATTTGTACAAGCTCTTGTTTTATTGGATCTTCTTTATTCGATACACTTATTTGTTTTAGCTCTTGCTCATTTGATTTTCCTATTTGTCTCATCTGTTTAAGACAGTAGGTAGCTGATATATTAAACTTTTACCTAGATTACTAGACCGAGATGACTAAGTATTGAGGGTTTAAGTGAAATAATCAAAAAACATTAGTTCACACAACACTGATGAAATCTATGAAAAGGTTTAATCTGCAACACAATTTGAGAGAGAGAGAGAGAGAGAGTGAGAGAGAGAGAGAGAGAGAGAGAGAGAGAGAGAGAGAGAGAGAGAGAGAGAGAGAGAGAGAAACCAAGTGTAGCGATATGGAATGGAAAAGCAATTAAACCCCTCTTTCTCTTTTTTCTTCTTAAAATAGCTAAATACAACCCACAGGTAGGGAAGTATGCAGGGGTCAAAAGTAACACTTTTTACATTTTCCTTCATAATTCACAGTACATTTTAAATATACTAGTCATCTTTTGTTTTAAGAAACATACATATGTGCCCTAATTACTAATACCATGTATTAAGCTTTCACTAGTAAGGACAAGACTAAAATATGACTTTTAATGCAATAAGTCAGTGTTACAATTGCCCCCGTGACGGGCCAATTATTTTATTTTTCAATTTTGTTTTTTCAAATGTACATCAATTTTTTTACTTTGAAATTTAGTGAAATATGTTCATTTACTAACATAAAAGTATGTAATCCCAGACCAAAAAAATCTGCTTGCAGTGAAACGCGGTTAAAAGGGAGTTTGAAGTTACAATGGGTTTGTATAGGAAGGGGGCGTGTCGGATAAAAATGAATATCAAATATCTAAATACTGAATCAAGCAACTTAAAAAGTGTCTGGGGGGCTCACAAAAGCCTGAGTAGACGATAAAATGACCCAATTTTTTTTTTAAAGTGAAATATCCAAGTCAATAAAACAATTAACTAAACGGTAAAATAAATGGTGCATTTATGTAGCGCTTTTATCCAAAGCGCTTTACATAGATTGTGCATTACATTCACCCATTCACACACACATTCACACACACATTCATACACCCATTCACACACACATTCACACACACATTCACACACACATTCACACACACACACACACACACACACACACATTCATACACCCATTCACACACACATTCATACACCGATGGCGGAGGAAACCATGCAAGGCACCAACCTGCTCATCGGGAGCAATCAGGGGTTCAGCGTCTTGCTCAAGGACACTTCGACACAAACTCGTCCCCCAACCCTTGCGGTTTCCAGTTCACTCTACCCGGCCACTCTACCCCCGAGCCACTGCCGCCCCCAACTAGCAGACAGTCGCAAAGTAGGCCAATGTGAATGCATATTTCTATGCTGTGTCACAGCTTACGTGTATGTCCCTCACGCACATGTCAGGGGTGATTGATTGACAGTCCTTATTGTGCTTTGTCTATTTTCACAGGAGGAAAATAACTATGCACGCTAAGTCCTGCGGCGATGGGCGGAGCTGTGACAGGAGATCAAAGACGTAGATGCATGATGTCCCCTTAGAAACTTAATTAAGTCTACCTTGCAGGCTTTTAAATAGACACCATATACAGTATTTACAGTAATGCCAATAAAGTTAAGTTTTGGCACTGAAGCTACGGAGTGTGCGTCTACTTTGATCTCCTCTGAGTTCTTCAGTCGTACCAGGCACATGTCTGATATTTGTAACACACCAAACCAAAATTATTATTCTGGCATGTTAAATCGTTTTATATTCATATCGATGCCATCTGTATTCATTTAAACACAATGTCATTGCATTCATTCTGGTTGAAACAGTGGTGTAGAAGTAAACTGGGAGGAATGGGTCATATTTGAACACAACTCACCACATGTACAGCTAAAATTATAACAATTATATAACAGTAAATTACACAGATTTACAGTGATGAAAATAATAACAATGGCTCTGGATCTAAATGTTCATTAAACCGTTAAACCTCCCCTTGTAGCTACCTAGGTTTAACCTAGGTAGCTACAGATTTTGTTTTTGTGACTTTTTCTGCTTTACTGGACATCTGACGAGAAGACTCAGCCTCCGTCAAAAATCGTCACATGTGTAGAGCCCTGGGGGACATAGTACAGAGCAGGGGTCATCAACAGGGGGTCCGGGACCCCTAGGGGGTCCTCAGAGTTACTACAGGGGGTCCGCCAAATCTTTGTGTGATATGATTTTTCATTTTTTTTTACTTAACCACTTGAACCCTAGCATCCCTTTTCTGAGGAGGGATGCTACAAGCTACATGCTACAAGCTACGTGCTAGCTTGTAGAGGAGGGATGCTACATGCTACAAGCTCATAGATCGGCTATTTTTGGCAAAGAGGTATAGGTGTAGAGGGGGAAAAAAACAGTAAACGTAAACAAAAAAAGTTGAATCATAAACACAATTGTATACAATATATAGAGGGGGTCCCTGCTTCATCTCTCTCTCAGCTAGGGGGTCCTTGGGCTGAAAACGTTGAAGACCCCTGGGTTAAATGAATAGTTGCACCATCTATCCTATCTGGGTGCTTGCATGTCTGCCTGTCAACACAATCATTTGACTGACAGACTGAAACTTCTTCTGCACGCCCACACGCATATACACATTCATGCATGGCTGCACTACACACTGCAGTCACCGAGTTATGGCCATTTGAAGTGTTAAACACTGCTGTAGCGCCCCATATAGTGTTCAATTTAGTTTTTTTTTAAATCTAAATCAGGGGTGCCCACACTTTTCTTTGACTTTTTTTAAACTACTTTTAAAATGACCAGCTCAACAAGAAAAACATGATCCCATTGCTGAAAACACTGAAAAAAATGTACCTGGTGGGGCTTTGGAACAGCGGCACTGGGAAAAATGAAAAGGCAAACGCACTTCCTCCCATTGTGTATGGAAGTGGTAGGTTTTCGGGATCTTTGCCTCGCATATTTTTGTATAACTTTGTAACGCCACTGACACGCGCGCGACACTCTTGAAAACAAAGCATTGCGTTGTTAGTTTTCAGGCCCTTCTTGATGTCAATCAATCAAGTTACCTTCATTCAAGTGGCAGATGCCAGAAAAAAAGGAGGAGTTTTGTGATTTTTGTTTGGTAATATTTGTTTATATTTTAATTAGTATTTTTAGTGGCATGTCATGTGGTCTACCTGCACTGCCTTTGTGATCTACTTGGGCACCCGTGATCTAAGTGCTTTCATGGCAGACCCCTGAGCGGTTGTTGTGCCAAGTTTGGTGCGGATTGGAGCAACAATGCGCCCCGGGGGGCCCCTGACGTGGCCCCTGATTGATGATTGGTGTCGATGCTACGTTTGTGACGGCAATTTTGATATAGGATAATCAAACTTATTAACACTTGTTAACAACAAGGTCGATGTCAGCCATACAAAGAAAAAAATGGTCTCAGGTTACGATATTACACGATGTGAAAAGATTCTCTTTCTTTCTTTCTTACTTTCTTTTTTTCTTTCTTTCTTTCTTTCTTTCTTTCTTGGATCTGAGCCAGCACGTGGTAAAGAGGTGGTTCCAGCACATGGTAAAGAGGTGGTTCCTTTTGGAGGTCGGTGAGTATATAAGACAGCTGTCCTGTATCAATAGTCATTGAGTTCCAGGATGGAGACTTACAGAGCTTTGCTGCTTTTCCTCTTCTGTCTGCGTGAGGCTGAGGCCATGCCAGCTGACGTTGAGCTCCAGCTGAACCTCAACCACCAAGAGGACCAAGGAACGGCGTTGGAGCTGAGCTTCGACCACCAAGAGGACCAAGGAACGGCGTTGGAGCTGAGCCTCAACCACCACGAGAACCACGGAACGGCAGACAATGACACGGGTAATGATGATCGAGATGCCGATGCTTGTGCAAAGCGTGATTTAACCACTTAACCGCCCTATATACTTTATATCATTTTACAACAAATAGCTAAAATAGTTCACAGCTAAGACGAAACAAAAAGCTCACAAGCAAGATTATTATAGTTTACATTTTTAGTTTTTATATTGTATTTTGATTTGACTTTATGTTTCAAGTTCAGTTTAGTTTTAATTAGTCTAATTAAAACTAAAAGGTTAAAGTACTATATTCTGATAGTAATCATTGCAAACTTTTACTCCACTAAAATTATTTGAAATCTTTAGTTACTAGTTACTTTGCAATTATCTTTGCAAATATAAATTATTATATTACAAAGCCCACATTAACCACTTTAGCCCTATTTTATACATAGGCTATTTGAAAATAGCAGATCTACGAGCTTGTAGATCTGCTATTCTCAACCATTTTACTTTTGGTACTTTAAGTATATTTTGATGCCAATACTTGTGTACTTTTACTCAAGTAACATTCTGAACACAGGCCTTTTACTTGTAACAGAGTATTTCTACATTGCAGTATTGATACTTTTACTTAAGTGAAGCAATTGAGTACATTTTCCACCACTGATGAGTAGGACTGCCCGTCATACATCTACTCTTCTCTTTTAGACCATCCCGCTCTAAAAGAGTACCAAAAAGTACTCAAATGTTTTACTTAAGTAAAAGTATCAATACTGCAAAGTAGAAGTACTCCGTTACAAGTAAAAGTCCGGAATTCAAAATTTACTTGAGTAAAAGTACAAAAGTATTGGCATCAAAATGTACTTAAAGTACCAAAAGTAAAAGTACTAAAATGTTTGAAAATAGCCGATCTACAAGCTCACAACGTGTCGCATCGCAACGCGTTGTGAGCTTGTAGATCTGCTATTTTCAAATAGCCTATGTATAAAATGGGTCTAAAGTGGTTAATGTATGTTTTATAACGTAATAATGAATATCTGCAAAGTAACTAGTAACTAAAGTTTTCAAATAATTGTAGTGGAGTAAAAGTACAATATTTGCCTCTGAGATGTAGTGGAGTAGAAGTAAAAGTACTGAAAATTGGAAATACTCCAGTAAAGTAAAAGTACCTCAAAATTGTACTTAAGTACAGTACTTGAGTAAATGTACTTAGTTACTTTCCACCACTGCCTACAGGTGGCTGCATGCAATTCAAAACTGGCCCCTGTAAAAGTCATAACCTATAACGCCCCCCCCCCCCCCCTCTCCTTTAACTGTACATATTTTAGTTTTTTCTTATGTTTCATTTCTAAACTGTTTATATGATGTTCTGCATAGTAGTGTATATCTGTCTGTCATTTAATGTCACTATGACTTGAGTACAAAAGGAACCCAATTGAAACAAGCCGTGGCTTTCTTGGGCATTTTAATCCCATTTAGTTGACCTTGTATGTGAATCAATGGCTTAAAGGGATATTTCACTTTAAAAAATAATTTTGGGTCATTTTATCGTCTACTCAGGCTTTTGTGAGCCCCGCCCCCAGACCGTTTTTAAGTTGCTTGATTCAATATTTAGATATTTGATATTCATTTTATCAGACACTTCCCCTTCCTGTACAAACCCATTATAACTTCAAACTCCATTTTTAACATGTTAGAGTCATCAAAAACACCCGTCCTTGGTTCTGGCGACTCATCCTGCCCTCCTGATACGCGAGGGGGCCGTGTTTTTTTGATTACTTTAAAAAATAATATATATTTTTTTTTATTGTATTTAATTTTCCCCAAAAAATATTTAAAATGAATGAAAAAAACACGGCCCCCTCACATATTAGGAGGGCAGGGTGAGACACCAGAACCAAGGACGGGTGTTTTTGATGAATCTAACATGCTAAAAATGGAGTTTAAAGTTATAATGGGTTTCTATAGACAGGGGGTGTGTCTGATAAAATGAATATCAATTATCTAAATAATGAATCAAGCAACTTAAAAACGGTCTGTGGGGCTCACAAAAGCCTGAGCAGATGATAAAATGACCCAAAGTTAAATACCCCTTTAATTAACCCATTAAAGGACGACTTCACCGATTTTCAACCTGTCTTCATATAATTGGTCCTCACTAATGCTCATGATAAAATGGTAAAAAAAAAATCTACTCAGTCTGTGTCTCAGAGGAGAGCTGTGGACAGTTCAGAGTCCCGTCTACCAGTGACATCATCAATGGGGAATCCAAGCTAATAGAAACTGCAGGCTTTCTATTCCTGGAAAGTTGCAATGCAATAAAAGAAGCCATTGTTCTCGTGTTAATAAAAATCTAAATAAAAAAGGTGAAATCTTGTTGGAAAAAATAATCATGCCTAACGATGATGTCACTGGTAGACGGGTTTCTGGACTGTCCACAGCCCTCCTATGAGACACAGACCAAGTAGAAAAAAATGAGTATTAGTGAGGACCAATTATATGAAGATAGGTTGAAAATCGGTGAAGTCGTCCTTTAAGACCTGAGGCTGATTAAAACATTTTTTTTATAAATCCTAACGCTTAAAAAAATATATGTATTCACACATTTTCAACAATAGCAGATCTACAAGCTCATAGCGCGGCACTCAACCACCATGACGACCAAGGAACCCGGTGCCATCACAAGAACCAAGGAACGTCATTGGAGCTGAGCCTCAACACGGGTAATGATGATCGAGATGCCGATGCTTGTGCAAAGCGTGATTTAACCACTTAACCGCCCTATATACTTCATATCATTTTACAACAAATAGCTCAAATAGTTCACAGCTAAGACGAAACAAAAAGCTCACAAGCAAGATTATTATAGTTTACATTTTTAGTTTTTATATTGTATTTTGATTTGACTTTATGTTTCAAGTTCAGTTTAGTTTGAATTAGTTTTTCAAGTGGGTTTGCTAGGTTACTTCAGTTTTGTATTTATTCATATGTTGTGTGTGTGTGTGTGTGTGTGTGTGTGTGTGTGTGTGTGTGTGTGTGTGTGTGTGTGTGTGTGTGTGTGTGTGTGTGTGTGTGTGTGTGTGTGTATTTATATATATATATATATATATATATATATATATATATATATATATATATATATATATATATATATATATATATATATTATTTATTTTTGAATAGCCAAAGAAATCTAAAAATGACACAGCCGCGTCCCCGGTCTTAATGGGCTAAACAGCCGGTGTCCAAAACTCTTCAGCCACCTTGAGGTGCCTTGAGATTTGTAGCATTTGCTATTACTTAACCCATTCAGCCCGGGAACGCATCTCTGTCATTTTAGATTTCTTTGGCTATTAAAAAAAAACAGCAGATCTACAAGCTTAGAGCTTGTGGATCTGCTGAAAAAACTTGAGAATTTGTGCAAATCTTTGAATTTATATTTTTTTAAGCGAACATTTGTAACTGTCAAATGTCGCAACAAGTTTTCTGAAAAACGATTTTTGCTCAGAAGCAAAGATTTGAGTTACAAATGTTCGCTTTAAAAATATGTATATATTCAAAGATTTGCACACATTTTCACGATTTTAAAAAAAATATGAGCTATGAGCTTGTAGATCTGCAATTTTTTGAATATCCAAAGAAATCTTAAAATGACAGAGACGCGTTTCCGGATTGAATGGGTTAAATAGGACATATACCGCCTCTAATTACCGCATGCAAAATAGGGCCCATGGTGTCTATAGTGTGAATTGACTGGGTCAAACCCCAGTATATGGCTGCATGTTCTATGATTGATTCTCTTTCTTACAGATTCTGCATTGATGCAAGAGAAAAACAACCTTGTCAAAGACCTAGACCAGTTGCAGAGCAAATATAACAGCCTGGTTGAGCACAAGGATGACTTGCAGTCCACTCATAACAACCTGACTGAAGATTGTGAGGACTTACAGTCCAGTTATGACATCTTGACTAACCAGACAGACCTGTTACAGACCAGCTATGACGACTTGAAGGCAGAGAAAGGCCAGTTACAGACCAGCTATGACGACTTGAAGGCAGAGAAAGGCCAGTTACAGAGAAGCTATGACGACTTGAATACAGAGAAAGGCCAGTTACAGACCAGCTATGACGACTTGAATACAGAGAAAGGCCAGTTACAGACCAGCTATGACGACTTGAATACAGAGAAAGGCCAGTTACAGAGAAGCTATGACGACTTGAATACAGAGAAAGGCCAGTTACAGAGAAGCTATGACGACTTGAATACAGAGAAAGGCCAGTTACAGAGAAGCTATGACGACTTGAATACAGAGAAAGGCCAGTTACAGAGAAGCTATGACGACTTGAATACAGAGAAAGGCCAGTTACAGAGAAGCTATGACGACTTGAATACAGAGAAAGGCCAGTTACAGAGAAGCTATGACGACTTGAATACAGAGAAAGGCCAGTTACAGAGAAGCTATGACGACTTGAATACAGAGAAAGGCCAGTTACAGAGAAGCTATGACGACTTGAATACAGAGAAAGGCCAGTTACAGAGAAGCTATGACGACTTGAATACAGAGAAAGGCCAGTTACAGAGAAGCTATGACGACTTGAATACAGAGAAAGGCCAGTTACAGAGAAGCTATGACGACTTGAATACAGAGAAAGGCCAGTTACAGAGAAGCTATGACGACTTGAATACAGAGAATGGCCAGTTACAGAGCAGTTATGACCAGTCTAAGTCTGAGGCCAACCAATTGCGGACACAACTGTCAGAATTGCAGTACAACTCTAGACAACAAGCGTGGCTGAAGAAGATGCTATGTGGTCAGTGAGACATCACTGTTTTTATTCACTGTTATGTCATGTTGTTCTCATCAAAATGAGCAAATGAAAAAAAGCTGTGGCTAACTTAATTCTTTTTTTGTTGCTAGAATCAGATGGAGGGACACTTGCTGACGATGTGTGTTATTACATCAATCCAAGGAAAGTTTTAAACTGGGAGCAGGCCAAAATAGACTGTCAGACCAGAGCCCTCGACATGTTCATCCCAAGCAGCCAACAAGATATGGTGTGTGTGTGTGTGTGTGTGTGTGTGTGTGTGTGTGTGTGTGTGTGTGTGTGTGTGTGTGTGTGTGTGTGTGTGTGTGTGTGTGTGTGTGTGTGTGTGTGTGTGTGTGTGTGTGTGTGTGTGTGTGTGTTTTTGTGTGTGTGCGTGCGTGTGCGTGTGTGTGTGTGTGTGTGTGTGTGTAGTTTGTACTCCAGTAACCAGAGGCTTTTCCCCCCTGTCCAGGATTCTTTTGAAAGAGTGTTGGAAAGCAAGAGACTAAGAGGTTACATCTGGATTGGTCTGACTGACAGTCAAGTGGAAGTGGTGACAGGAAGTGGTGACAGTGAAAGTGGTGACAGTGAAAGTGGTGACAGTCAAGTGGAAGGCACCTGGACGTTGGTGGATGGAACGCCACTGACCACACCAACGTAAGACTTTACTTTCACTCTTCTATTGTTCTTTGATATTCTACTGCCTGGTATGTTGACATTGTATGAATGTATAATATTTTTTTGACTTTTTCCCCCTTTACGTCTCTGCTAATTAATCCTTTAAGACCATAAACATCTGTGTCATTTTAGATTTTATATAACCATTATTTTATACTTTGGCTATTCAAAAATAGCAGATATACAAGCTACTAGTAAGGAACCGAGTGCCGCGCTATGAGCTTGTAGATCTCCAATACAAATAAAAAAACGTGAACATTTTTAACTCAAATCTTTGCTTCTGGGGGTCCCTGGAACAATACATTTTGAGATGGGCGTCCGCGGCCAAATTCATATCATTTTGGGGGTCCTTGACACGCCCCCTTCCTATACAAACCCATTGTAACTTCAAACTCCATTTTTAACATGTTAGATTCATTAAAAACACCCGTCCTTGGTTCTGGTGACTCATCCTGCCCTCCTATTACGTGAGGGGGCCGTGTTTTTCTTTTCTTTTCTTTTTTTCATTTTCCAAAAAACATAAAAAATAAATTAAAAAAAAGTGATTGAAAAAACACGGTCTCCTCACGTATTAGAAGGACAATGTCAGTCACCAGAACCAAGGACGGGTGTTTACGATGAATCTAACCTGGTTAAAATGGAGTTTGAAGTTACAATGGGTTTGTATAGGAAGGGGGCGTGTCTGATAAAATGAATATCAAATATCTAAATACTGAATCAAGCAACTTAAAAACAGTCCGGGGTGCTCCCAAAAGCCTGACTAGACCATAAAATGACCAAAGATTTTTTTTAAAATTGAAATATCCCTTTAACCACTTAAACCCCAGTATCCTTATCGCAGGGAAGACTTCAGCAGAAAACAGCCGATCAACAAGCTCACGACGTTGATCGGCTATTTTCAGCGTAAGATATTTAATGTAGCGGGAAAACAGAAAAGACACTGGTATAGAGTCCTGAGGGACTCTGGTCAACCATTTAGGGTTTAAAGGAGTAGTTCACCCAAAATTGTTTCGCTTATTTTCTATCAATTGCACACTCCTACTCAACTACTCCTTTAAGCGGTTAAACCCTATTGTTGGATGACCGCGGTTCCCCAGGGCTCTATATTTGGTCCGCTCATTTTCCCTCTACGCCGAATCTCTTTGCCGAAAATAGCCTCATGTTGCAACCTGGTGTGAGCTTGTAGATCTGCTATTTTATCATTAGTTCTCAAAAATTCTGGAAAATTCTGAAAATGTACTTCATAATTTGTACTTTTGAATATATACTTACTACTATGAAAAATACTTAGCATTTAGTTGAGTATAATATACTTTGTCCACCACTGCCTATGTCTCCAGGTTCTGGGGAGAAGAACAGCCCGACAACGGATCAATGGGTGATCAGAACTGCGCTGCGATCCTCAAACCCTCTTCTGGACCAGCATCATGGTACGACGAGCCCTGTAGTCTTCGTCTCCTATATATGTGTATAAAACATATGTGAGCAGCAGTGGTCCTTAACCTCTGGGTCGGGACCCCCAGTGGTGTCCCCTGGACCCATATGATTTGGGGGGGGGGGGAGACAAGAAAGAAGGCCATTACTGCATTCAAAGTAATCAGCAAACTATACTATAAAAACTGGTCAAACATTGGCCAAAATGTCAAATAATATAAGAAAGAGGTAAAACCTTTGCAAATAGCCGATCTACAAGCTCACAGTGAGCTTGTAGATCGGCTAGTTTCACTATATCTATCTGGGGAACCGAGTCAACCTAAATGTACAGTCAGTCTGTGTGTGTGTGTGTGTGTGTGTGTGTGTGTGTGTGTGTGTGTGTGTGTGTGTGTGTGTGTGTGTGTGTGTGTGTGTGTGTGTGTGTGTGTGTGTGTGTGTGTGTGTGTGTGTGTGAGAGTCAAACTACAGTAGTGAGACTTCAACTCCTACAATTCCAAGGGCAGTGGTGGAAAAAGTTACCAAATTCTTTACTTAAGTAAAAGTATCAATACTGCAATATAGAAATACTCTGCTACAAGTTAAAGTCCAGAATTAAAAATGTACTTGAGTAAAAGTACAAAAGTATTGGCATCAAAATGTACTTGAAGTACCAAAAGTAAAAGTACTAAAATGTTTGAAAATAGCAGATCTACAAGCTCACAACGCGTCGCGATGCGACGCGTTGTGAGCTTGTAGATCTGCTATTTTCAAATAGCCTAGGTATAAAATAGGGCTAAAGTGGTTAATGTATGTTTTATAATGTAATAATTTATAATAATTTATCTGAAAGGTAACTAGTAACTAAAGTTTTCAAATAATAGTAGTGGAGTAAAAGTACAATATTTGCCTCTGAGATGTACAGTAGTGGAGTAGAAGTAAAAGTATTGGAAATTGGAAATACTCAAGTAAAGTACAAAGACCTCAAAATTGTACTTATGTACAGTGCGTAAGTAAATGTACTTAGTTACTTTCCACCACCCAGTTCGAGTCTGATTACTTTGGGGGGGGTCACGGCCTGAAAAGGTTGAGAACCACTGGTGTAGAGGGTGTAGAGGACTGTTTCCCAAACAGTGAGTGGGTCGGGACCCATGTTGGGGTCTATGTGTGATTCTGATTCTGATTCTAAAATGAACCCAGAAGTGTTTCGAAGTGAAATGTCCCTTTAATTGACCTGTCCTAATAGTATCTTCTTGATTGTATCCTATAGTTCATGTTCTGGTTGTTTGGGTCTTACATTAAAGTACATTATTCTGTATGTATTTTCCTTCTAAATAAATAATCCTCTGAGCATTCAAGTTGTGTGGCCTGTCTTCCTTCAAAGCAGTGGTGGAAAAAGTACTCAAATTCTTTACTTAAGTAAAAGTACCAATACTGCAATATAGAAATACTCTGTAACAAGTAAAAGTCCAGAATTCAAAATCCACTTGAGTAAGTACAAAAGTAAAAAAAAAAGTACAAAAGTATTGGCATCAAAATGTACTTAAAGTACCAAAAGTAAAAGTACTGAATGTTTGAAAATAGCAGATCTACAAGCTTATAGATAAAAAAAAAAGCTAAAGTGGTTAATTTATGTTTTATAATATCATAATTTATATCTGAAAAGTAACGAGTAACTAAAGTTTTCAAATAATTGTAATGGAGTAAAAGTACAATATTTGCCTCTGAGATGTAGTGGAGTAGAAGTAAAAGTATTGGAAATTGGAAATACTCAAGTAAAGTACAAATACCTCAAAATTGTACTTAAGTACAGTACTTAAGTAAATGTACTTAGTTACTTTCCACCACTGCCTACCCCCCTACCCCCCCCCTCCCCTCTCTCTTTCTTCTTTTGTACATATAGTCCTGTAGCAGAGGCCCTCAGATTTTGAGATACCCCCACCCGAGTTAGAACAAAACACAACCATGTTTTTTCTTATCTTTAGGGTCTCCCATTAATGAAATGGATTGTTGTGAAATTTTATTTTGGGGGAAAATTAGTTTTTTGGGCTATTCTTTAGAACTACCCCAATCTCTAAAAAAGGCAAATCCGAATAGGGCAAAGGTGACCAAAAATGCTATAACTTGAGAATGCTCACTCTTATCTTCATCAAATTTGCTGAGGTATGAACCAGGTGTCTACCCTACATCACCAAAGAGTCAGAATGTAATTTACATAAAGAAATACTGAAATATAGTCCTTTAAACATACCTTTAGTTTAGGCGGAAATTGTACTTTTGTAGTGAGGACTCCTCTACTTTCCCTCATTTAGAAAAAAAACATACATTTATGTCAAATAAGCTGTTACTGCATAGCCTAAGATGCTATTAAACAATAACCAGTGGTTGTATGGAGAGATCTAGTACAGTTTTATTGCAAATGAGACTTCTTTAGACATACCCCTAATCACAGTATTCCATTTGTGTAATGCTTGTATTGAGGCCTGCAATTCTCAACAAAATGAATTAATCTATGCACCTATGCAGCAATCATGTGTGAGTGTGATTGAATATGGTGCTGTACTTTGGTCACATACATAATTGCCTCAACATTGCCTGAAATGTTGCCCCAAAATCACAAGAATAGATATTCAGGGAGGGTTAAACAATGCCAACTGAGAAGGAATTTGACTTTTAATTTGATTTGGACTTTTATTTGGTATATTTAAAGTACAAAAAGTAAAGTGTTATTCCAACATAAAAATAATAGGCGGGTGCATATATGAAAAAAAACACTGTACCCTAAAAAATTGGAACAAAAGGTTTCTCAACAGTTTTTTGTAGTATTAGGTGTCCTAAATAACATACTAAAAGTTTACCAAAGTTTGACCACTTTTAAGGTGTTATTTTCAAGATGGTGTCCAAGATGGCCAAAAAAACATTAAAATAGCTTAATTCCTTCATTATGTATCCTAGACAAGTACGTTTTGTGTCTAATCCCATGTTTTGGGGGCCTGGGAATCCATCCATTGGACCAAATTGCAGAGATACAATTAGATCATTGTGAAATCCAATATTTTGTGAATCTATTAAAACACTCTGAAATGGTCACCCGCTTAACTAATTATGTAATAAATCTCCAACTACTTATATTTATTTTTTACTGGAACAAGGCTTCAAGATATTATATATCCTCAAAACACAACAAAGCTAATAGTCACAATTTGCAGTAATTCAGAAGGTGGTGGCAGAGAATATTGTCAGTTGATAGATAGTATTGTTTTCAATATTGAAAGGTTTTGGATAGCTCTGTGGATCAAATTTAGCCCAAACTAAATTCATCTTTGACTATACACCCCACCCCCAAAAAATGTCTTGCATTATGAACCAATCTCTCTGCACCCCTCCCCTTACCTACCCAACTGCATAACTCCTCCCCTACATACACAAGAATATTTATTTTTCTCGTGGACAAGCGCAGTGTCATCTTGTAGACACAAGATTTTGAAAAACATTAAATAGATGTTTTAACACATTAGGAAGGCAATCAGTGTGAGTGTGCAAAGAGGGCTGGGGGTGGTTATGGAGGTTAGTGTAGAGCTGTCAGAACCGAGTATCTACTGGGTGCCTAGACAGAGGGGAGTATGGGGGGTGGGTCTGGTCTAGAGTTTAGTGGGCCTAGGGTTCCCCTCAGGTGGGTAGAGGGGAGTATGGGGGTCACTGGATTGCTCCCTGGGCACTTGGAGCGCAGAAGAGCAAAGTTAGGAGCCAAGGTGACCCTGAGCTTCTCCTGTCCCCCATGTCCGACGTGCAAAACCTCCAACAGAAATGATTCACCATTTCAAAGAAGACAGTTTTGCAAATGATACATGAAAGATAAACTTGTATCTTTGCCAGATCTCACTCCAAGTGGCTTAGGGAGCCTGCGCTCTCCTCGTTCTCAGCTCCTCCAAAAGCAAATTAGCATTTGGGATACAAACGATTTCTAAGTCACGGCACGCTGGAGGACGGAGTGAGGAGGAGGCAGAAATTAAGGTATTGGAATTTAGCTAATGCGTGAGACTGAGAGAAGTGTCCCTATGTCGCCTGGCTCACTGGATAGTCCCACTGGTCCCAAGTGGACCTCCACGCTGGCTCCCGAGATAGGCACTCCCGAGATAGGCTCTCTTGAGTTAGCATAGGTAGTGAGGACAGTCCCCAGTGGTGGTGGTTGTAAGACCTCCACATGTTGCAAGACTGTGTCATATACATATGTATGTATGCTGGCCCCAAATGGACCTCCTGGCGGGTCTGGCTGGCTCCTATGCCCGAGATAGGCACTCGTGAGTGGGCATAGGCGTTCGTGAGGAGGGTCGCCCCCCCCCCCCCCCCCCCCATAGTGGTGGTTGTAAGACCTCCACATGGTGGTGCATGACTGTGTGTCAGGCAGACAAGGGTGTATGTCGGACTGGCTCACAGGAGAGTCGTTGGTGGCTGACCATTAATATTCCCAGGGGCCCCCAGTGACTTATCATTATGGCTCGGAGCATCCTCTCCCCTCTCCTCTCCTCTTAGTCTCAGGAATAAGGAGATGTTTGTGACAAGCACATCTGCACCTTATCCACGCCACACTCCTCCACCACCCCTGCCTTTTTTTGAGTGTAGCGTTGTGAGCTTGTACATCGGCTATTTTCACAATGTTTGCCTCTTTCTTACCTAATATTTGAGAGAATATTGAGTCTTAAGAGTAATTCAATTGTAACTTTAGAAATGTGCAGATACCCTGTATACACTTATACTGTATGTTGGTTTGTTTACTGTTGAGTGAGAAAACAATGTTGCACATCAAGCTAACCATTGTATAGATTTGTATTATATACCGGGAGCAGTATGGGTTAGCGCCCCAGGCTGTGTCTTCCGTGAGGAAGAAACCCAACAAACCCACGGTGAGGCCTTTAGGAGGGCCATTCCAGCAAACCGCAAGTGGCCCAATCTAGTGGTATCGACCCAAGGAACCATCACGTCAGAAGGAAATGTTTGGATCGGGGCGGTGCACCGGATCTGGCGCAGCGCTCAGGTCCTGGACCTGGTGAGACGAAGGAGGAGCCCGGCCAGGAGACAACCCACAGAGCCTAGTCCCTCCACATGCCAGAGCCTCCCCGTGTTCAGGCAGAGTATTTCCGGAGAAGCGGACTGAGTGGCCCTGTCTTTCCCTATAGGACTGACCGTGGGTAGCTACCTGGGATGTAAGTTGGGGCTTGATCAACCCCGGCTGGGTCACCTGGGCGAGGGTGTATGTTGCGAGACCCGAAACACCCTATGACCCCAGGCTACAACACTGATGATACATCCCAGGTGCATCCATGTGATGTATTCTTTATAGCCAGTCTATCACATTGGCAGCCATGTTTTTACAAATGTCACAGTACCACCCTGTAATAATTAATTTATTCCTTGGTATCAAAATAAATCTTGAAAGCTTCAACAGAATGTGAATTACATATGATATATCTACTGTTGATTAATTCACCAATCCTGGGCATTATGGCATGTAGAAAGGGGAGAAATGTCAAATTACATTGTTAAATATGCTTATAACCAATTGCTTTAATATATAATTGTACTTATAATCACTTGACTATAATTTATATATGCTAATTGGATTCCTAGATCACCAAAACATGGGGTTAGGCACCAAAATTACTTGTGTAGGGCAAATAATGAAGGAGTAATGGTCTTTTAAGGAACTGGTGGCGGCCATCTTGGAAATTTGACATTTCTAATGATCAGATTTTGGTATGTTATTAAGTACACCTGATACTACAATAAACCATTGAGAAACCTATTGTTCTAATTATTTTTGGGTCAAACCATATTTGCACCCACCTATAATGTTTTATTTCCAGAGAAGGGGTATGTCTAAAGAAGTCTCATTTGCAATAAAACTGTACTAGATCTCTCCATACAACCACTGGTTATTGTTTAATAGCATCTTAGGCTATGCAGTAACAGCTTATTTGACATAAATGTATGTTTTTTTTCTAAATGAGGGAAAGTAGAGGAGTCCTCACTACAAAAGTACAATTTCCGCCTAAACTAAAGGTATGTTTAAAGGACTATATTTCAGTATTTCTTTATGTAAATTACATTCTGACTCTTTGGTGATGTAGGGTAGACACCTGGTTCATACCTCAGCAAATTTGATGAAGATAAGAGTGAGCATTCTCAAGTTATAGCATTTTTGGTCACCTTTGCCCTATTCGGATTTGCCTTTTTTAGAGATTGGGGTTCTAAAGAATAGCCCAAAAAACTAATTTTCCCCCAAAATAAAATTTCACAACAATCCATTTAATTAATGGGAGACCCTAAAGATAAGAAAAAACATGGTTGTGTTTTGTTCTAACTCGGGTGAGGGTATCTCAAAAACTAAGGGCTTTTTTGAGGACTTGCTACAGGACTAATATCTTTCACTCTTCATACCATTAACCTGTAAACTGATTGTATGACATTCTGTATAGTAGTGTGTATATCTGTCTGTCTCTTATATGTCATCATGATTTGTGTGCATGGGGTTCTCATCTTAAACAAGCTTAGTGCTTAATGAGTTTTCCAGTTTAGTAGACCTTGTATTGTGAATGTGTACTTCCATGTACTGTTATGTACTGTCATGTACTGTTCTCATGTCTTACTAAATAAAGTACATCAATCAAAAAACATATTTGAGAACAACTGCATTATGTGATTCAACATGAAATGCAATGAAACCCTCTTATCTTCTTATTTAAGTGACCTTATCAATAGTTACGAAGGCCAGGGACGTGTTGGTCTTCTTGGACAACTGTGCAACTGAGTAATCAGGCAAATGAGGCAATAAAACTGACCATACAGTTCATACACTTTTCACCTATTGATAATGATAACCATTCTTCTTGAGAAAAAACCTTTAACTACCTGACACGTAGCAAGGTCCTTAATACTAAAGATAGGCCTAAGAGGAGATATTAAGACACTGCACATTGCAGTCAACTATGCACATTTCAATTCTCATCGAGATCATTATTAAACCTACATGCAGGAAACGAATGCTCAACATTCAATTCAATTGTATTATAGTGCTAAATCACAAGACACTACATGGAGCAGAGACTCTAGGTTTCCATCCTGAGCAACATTAATTTCAGTGAGAAAATGCACTGGATGTTATTGACTTAAAACCAGAAGGAGGGAAAGGCACTGACTGTTTACCCTGGAGCAATAGTGTGGATTATTACATTTCTACCAGTAATGAAATGCTGTCATGGTTCCTCTGCGGGTTGTTCACTGCCTATCATTGATCATGTATTCATTGCTAGTTAAAATAAATTCTTGAAAATAGATGTTTTCATGACAGATAAACATAGAAACAAAAAAAGAGACACAAACTAAAGTAAATAAAGTTAATTAGTGTCAAATAACAAGACCTACACTGTATACTGTTATACACTCCAACAACTTCTGATGAAGAACAAAACTGTAGGCTATCACATGCACATTTCATGGGATGCAGATGAGTAAAGAAAAACACAGTGGAAAAACAATTCTCAGGATGACTTCACCCATTTTCAACCTATCTTCATATAATTGTTCCTCACTAAATAATGCTCATGATAAAATGGTGCCATTTTCTTCTACTTGGTCTGTGTCTCATAGGAGGGCTTTGGACAGTTCAGAAACCCGCCTACCACTTTCTTTTTTATTAATGCGAAAACAATGGCTTCCATTATAGCATGCTAACTTTCCAGGAATAGAAAGACTACAGTTTCTATTAGTTTGGATTCCCCATCGATGATGTCACTGGTAGGCGGGTTTCAGAACCGTTCACATCCCTCCTATGAGACACAGACCGAGTAGACCAAAATGGTACCATATTATAATGAGCATTAGTGAGCGCCAATTATATGAAGATAGGTTGAAAATGGGGTGAAGTCGTTCATTTCAAATGAATTTCACCTGAAAGAACACTGAAGCACACTGAAAGTGCGCGTTACATTTGAGTCAGTATTGTTTCCATGTTGAGGGTTTGGTATTTGTTCCACAAAATGGGCCAATAGGTTCAAGGATCAAAGTTGTTATCGTCACATGCGCCACAATACAGTATGACAATGTAAATACAATAAGAACATCAAAAAGTCATAATAAAAAGAAATTTGTGAAAAAACAATACTGTAGAAACTGTAGTGCAAATAGCATAGAATAAAATAATGTAAAAGGAAATAAAATTGCACATACACAACCATAGATTGTGAGGCTGTAGTCCTGTACAATTTATATACACATGGCCATACTAGCTGTACAAGCAAACTCTGTACATTACAGCAAAGCAAGCATAATTAGCCTACTTGATGTTCTGCTTCTGAATGGGAGGAAACTGTCTTTAGATCATAAAAAAACTAATCTATAACCAAATGCTGCGAAAACACCCGAATCAATCCAGGACGGAGCCCATAATGAACATGCATATCCACGACTAGATTTCAGTGAATATAGCAATGTTCTACTTTGACCACTAGAGAGCTGTGAAACCCCATAGTTTATGGCCTGCCTTATAAAAATACTCTGCAGTTGAACATCACGTTTCATACTGAAATATACTGACAAAAACTGCAACAAAACAATGAATAGTAACAAAAGCCAACACAACACGCTAAAAATCATTTTAAAAAAAGTATGAAGTTCACATCAGCATTGAAACATGTAGAGCTGTTTATGTCTCCATTTCTCTTTGTTTTGTCTTGTCATAGAAAGGTTGCACAGCATGTGTAATAATAGAAATGCTCATAGTTTTCATCATTGTCATCAATTGCTTGGTGATATAGGCTACATCAACCACTTTCAACCTGGTGTCCCTATTTTGGGCATATCATTATAGGCAAATAGTCAAAATGTTTTAAAAATAGTTTAAAAAAAAGAAAATAGCAAAGATAGCAGATCTACAAGCTCACATCATGACACATTGTGAGCTACTGAGCTTGTAGATCAGCTATTTTTGTTATTCGAGCAACAGTTCTTTACTCCATAGCTGCAACGTAAGGATGGACCTACCTATATTTTGGTATGTAGCCTATTTCAAATATTCCAAATGTTTCAAAAATGTTCAAGACTATAAAAATAACTTGTGGATCGGCTATTTTTAAATAGCGGATGTACATAGGGTATGATTAAAGTGAGTGAATGAACTATAAAAAAAAATATGAACCACTTAAGCCATGTACATACTTAATTAGAATAACAAAATTAGCCGATCTACAAGCTCAGTAGTTCACAATGCGTGATGAAGTTTGTGGATCTACTATCTTCGCTATTGTTGACTATTTAAAAAAAATGTTTTACTATTTTCCTATAGTGATATGCCCAAAATAGGGACGCCATGGTTGAAAGTGGTTGATGTATCACCTAGCATGCACTGCAATAATAATACTGGCTTCATTCTGGCCTGCTCATCCATCCTGGAATTACATCTATAAGCAGATGAAAACAACATCACACTTATACGCTCTGCATTGAAAGCAGAAGGAAAAAAACAAACCATTAGCAATAAAGAATAAACCATGTTGCAGCAGCACCTGCAAGAATGACCCTGGGATGACCAATGATGAGTGGGATGAGTTGAGTCACAATCTGGTGGGTTGGATATTGGATTTTCTGACAAACACAAACGGTAAAAGTAAACTGCATTTTATCAGATTCATTATGTTCTTCTATACTGACTCACCCCCCAGGGCAATATGCAGTATTGCACCTTCACTTTATATTCTGTACACAAACATGCGCCAAAGTAAACATGAGAAGAGGACCATATGAAATTTGCAGGCGATACATACAGTCCCTGTGAGTCTGCTACACAATAATTAATCCAGCCATGGCGCCCAGTTGTTGAGGAGTTGGAGGAGAATCAAAAACAAAGGACATGATCATAGATTGAGCTCATAATAAAAATATAATACAGTTAATACTAATCATAAAACTAATAATAATAATAATTGCAGACTAAATTAACTTTCAACAGGGTGTTTTGTCTCAGAAAACTGTCCTGTTTTCTCATTGATAAAACCATTATGCCTCTCTCTTATCTGCCTTTTATTCAATCTGGTCTACTTCCCTTCTGTCATGGATAGGGAACCTTTCTCTGCAACAAAAAAAAAACATTCTCTAAACCAAATTGTCACGTAGGCTACAGGTAGGTGAGTCTCAACTCAACCTATCAGTTCTTTACTCCGCATAGCTGCAACGTAAGGATATATTTTGGTATGCATTTCAAAAATATGCAAATAAAATGTGTGTGTGTGTGTGTGTGTGTGTGTGTGTGTGTGTGTGTGTGTGTGTGTGTGTGTGTGTGTGTGTGTGTGTGTGTGTGTGTGTGTGTGTGTGTGTGCGCGCGCACACGCGCTTTTATCTCTGGATTGCTGAATCTCTCATCTGTACAACAAATTTGCACTTGGGTACGATTACTAAAAAAGAAACCTTCAATATTGAACATGAGAATACAGTCGTACTGAAGACATCATTTTATTTAAAAAATGTATGAAAAGGAGTTTTCAAATATTGTCGCTGTCTGGTGGAAACCTCATGTAGTTATTTAATCACAAGCTCTTGTTAATACTTTTCATTGGTTCACAATGGTTTCATTGGTTAAAGTGAACCACTTTCACTTTACAAAATCTCCAAAAAAAATCACACCCAGTCTGAAGTGAGTGGTGCCTTTGATGAGTTCATTATGTGCAGGTGTTGCACTCCTGTTTGTGTTTAATTAGTGTAACTGGTTGCATCTTTGTGTTGCAATCAGCTGCAGCTGTTGAGGCCAGACACAAACATGTTGAGGCCGTCCGCAAACACACAGACGGACAGACACACACACACACACATGGTCAAATATAGGAGTGGTTGGCACCACTCAAAAACCCCAGCTAAAATAGCAGATCTATAAGCTTACAACTTGTCATGATGCGTTGTGAGCTTGTAGATCTGCCATTTGTGCTACTTTTGTGTGACACTGTAGAATGACCAAGCAGGGTTAATTTACGGGGGGGGGACACATAACAAGTTGAAAATATGGAGATACAAGGTTTCTGCCCGACAGTGAAGATAATCATAAACACAGAGATAGCCTCTTAACTTGAATGTCACCAGATGTGATGTGACAAGCCTGTTAAACTTCCACTGGCCTCCTGTATGATATTAAACTATTAATGCTCACTTTAATGCTGGAACATTATACAGCTCAAATAAAATCTCCAGTTCAGCACATTTCAATAAAATACTATCCAACAATCCTAAATACGTATCAGCTCAGGTTTCCTGCACAAGTGCTGACATTTTTACCATTGAGCTAATAGAGTCTGCCTGCTTGCTCAGGGGATACATTTAATCTTGACCTTCAGGTCAAAACTTGTGTCAGATCCTGTGTCTGTAAGTGAGACATGACCTTTGACACAATCTAAATGTCTCAATAGAAGAGCAGGGAGACAAAATACAACCACCCAAATTGTATAAGTTATATTGTGTTAACATACTCTACCATACAGACTGGAAAAAAATACATTTTATTCATAAAAAGTTACATAGTGCCGCTTTATTGTAGATCAATCTTTAGCCTTCACTAGTAATTAATTTAAGAGTCTAGTTGGTGTCTTTTCTCAGTATCAGTCTGTGCTGATATCACCATAAAATGGATGCACTTGGTGTAAAATCATCAACTCCGGTTCAGGTGGTGTTATGTGTGTTGTTGTTTTTTTTTAACAGCTTTACATTTTGGCAAAGAGAGCAAACTCATCATAACCACTTTCAACCTGGTGTGCTTATTTTTGTCACGTCAACAGAGGGATGCAACATTTTGGGTTGCAATGCGTTGTGAGTTTGTAGATTTTTCAAATAGTTCTTAAGTGGTTAATATCACCTCATTCAGCTCCAAGAAGGAAATAATGCAGTCATTTCTAAATCGTAAAATGTCATTATAAAGTAGGCTTTGAACAATAATTTTGTAACCAAACTAGCCATTCAAAAATGTGTTAAAGGGATAGTTCACCCCCTTTTTTTTCTATCGATTAGTCACCCCATGGAGACTTGAATTCATGGATATATATATATATATTTTTTGTTGCATTCCTAAGCCAATAATTTGATGACCGGCTGCGGTTCTGGTAGGAGACGCAAAGAGTCTCCTTTGTATCTCTTACCGGAACCGCTGCCTACCCATCCGCTGGTCATCAAATTATTGGCTTAGGAATGCGACAAAAACAAAAACATATCCATGGGGTGACTAAGCGATAGAAAAAAAGAAATGTTTTGGGTGAACTATCCCTTTAAGCAAAATGGCATAGACCTACTTTAAGTGAAGCAAAAATCCAGTATTATATTATTAAAATAACTTCACCTGTTCTACCCTGGATTAGCACCTGGGTGTCCTGCACAAGTGCTGAAATTTTAACGACTGCGCTAACAGAGCCTGCATGCTTACTCTGGGGAGTAACCTTCAGGCCAAAATTTGTCAAACCAGAAACACGATGGTGTCAAAGGTCATGTCTAACCAAGACACAGGATCTAAATGTTTCAATAGAAGAGCAGGGAGACCAAACGCAACCACCCCAATTGTATAGGTTCTATTGAATTAACATTCTCTACCGTGCAGATTGGACAAAACAACATTTTATTCGCTAAAGAATACACATTAGTTTACACAATAAAGCTTTAATATGGTTAATTTCCATGTCTAAGGTCTTTAGAACACATAAGGACTATATGAAATTGCAGAACCTTTCATGTAAAAAAGAAGTTGAGGTTAACCCATTAAGACCGGGGACGCATCTGTGCCATTTTAAGATTTCTTTGGCTATTCAAAAATAGCAGATTTACAAGCTCATAGCGCGGCACCGAGTGCCGGGCTACGAGCTTGTAGATCTACTATTTTTGAAAAATCGTGAAAATGTGTGCAAATCTTTGAATATATACTGTTTTAAAGCAACATTTTTAACTCAAATCTTTGCTTCTGGGGGTCCCTGGAACAAAATATTTTGAGATGGCGGTCGGCGGCCAAATACATTTTGGGGGTCTTTGACATGAAAACGTTTGAGCACCACTGATATAGAAACATACGTTTTTTCAGAATACTGTTGGGATTTAGAAGACATCGTAGAATTGGCTTCAGGTCTTAACGGGTTAAATTACAAATCACAATGAAAAACAGCCATGTGTGCACCAAGCAGCACCTTGGACAGCGACACTGGCTACATTCTGTTCAGGTGCAGGTCTGTCTCCTGAACCTGGGAGACCCAGAACCTGGAAATGACAATAATGAGCAGCCCGCTCTGCAGATTACTGGAGTACCAATTACCTCAAACACAATCACATTTACACACTCGCCCTTGTGGCCCACCACCACATTGTAATTTGCTTGGTGCAGCTGAACTAATGTTAGAGCTGTTTGTCAATGACATTATCATTGTGCATACTACGCTGACTCTGGGTAATACAACGTTTATATATATATATATATATATATATATATATATATATATATATATATATATATATATATATAAAATGTACCCACATTTGTAGTAGGGCTAGGCTACTACTCTGCATCTATCAGTCAGTCAGTCAGTTCTCAACGGTTATTCAGAGGAATATTAGTAGGCTTCCATTAATAGTTTAATGTTTTGGTGGAAATGCTCTCTAAATGTCAATAGAGCGAGCAAATCTGAGCAATTCATTGATATTTAAAGATGGAGTGCCATGATATTTTTCAACCCTAAAACCTGATCATAAGGTATTATTATTATGTAAGGATTTTTTTCAACAAAAAAAAAGTGTACAGTAAGTGTTAAAATGTTGTTTTTATGTAGACACACCCACCAGTGCATTAAGTATACCTGGTTCTCACCTTAGCACCTCCTCCACCACCTTAGCACCACCCACCTGTCCTAGTCCCTCCTCCTCATGCCCACACCTGTTGTGTTATGATAATGAGGGGGAGGGTGTGGGCTTTGTGATGTCACTAAAGCGCTGTTTCTCTATTGGCACATTTGACCCTCAAGGTTTCAGCCTCCAGGAAAAAACTCCAAATAGTCAGAGAAGACATAAAACACCATAAAAACACCACCGGGGGGCTTAATGAAGTTCTATCAACCTCATAGACACATGAAAAACAGAAAAAGTGCAAAAACATGGCACCACCTCTTTAAAAGAGACACTATATTTGCCTAAATCGAATTTGGGTTCCTGCTAAGTGCAACTTCAATTGTGCATGTACTAGTGTCCTGGACCAGTGCACGGTTCCCAAACTTTTTTGCTTGAGACCCAAAAGGGGAATTTGTCTTCCAGCGACCCAAACTAGTGAAAATAGCAGATCTACAAGCTCACAACGTGTTGCGACCTACAAGCTCACAGCTTGTAGATCGGCTATTTTCATTAGGCTATTCCTTCAAGGTTTCTTTCTTTTTTTCCCATATATTATGCAGTTCTTTAAAAAAAAAAGTGATATTCTTGTTATCTCTGAAAATTGCTGATGCAACTTTCCCCCCCATTAAAGGTAGGCTAAGTGATTTTCTTTGGTTAAAATAAGTGTTAAATAGCTCTATATTCTGATAGTACTCATTGCTAGTGTTTGTTCAGCTCTTTATTAAACAGAAAATGCATTTTTCAGGTCGGGATACCCATTTTATTCAATCAGGATAGTCTAGAGCTCAGTCAGGATACAGATTAAAGAAGTTAAAATGGAAGTGATGACACAAAGAAATGAGCAGACACAATTGGAGCTGGAACACTATAAAAACGAAGCTGATAAATGAGTAGGCTACTCTCCTGATTGGCTGAAGTTTTGTCACCTACCTGAAAATGTATTTTCTGTGTATTAAAGAGCTGGAGAGACAGGGAGACCCCTGTTACTGAACAAACACTCTATAGCAATGATTACTATCAGAATATAGAGCTTTAACCTTTTAACAAAACACTTTTTGTTTTGACCGAAAAATATCACCTACCATTTCCTTTAATCTTTTGAAATCATACTTTAAAAGGAAATTTACTCGCGACTCATAAAAACGTGGCCGTGACCCACAAATGGGTCCCTACCCAGCGTTTGGGCAACCCTGTCCTGGACAGATATCAAGATGTCTTGCCAGCAAACTCCTGTCCTAGGATGATATGGCCAATACGGAGGGGCGGGGAGCATCATCTATTCTAGACGGTTTGCAGCTCTGAGAGGGAGAGAGAGGTGCTGAGCATAGAGGAGAGGAGAGAGCACAGGGTGCTGAGGAATGGGAGCCTCACACACACACACACACACACACACACACACACACACACACACACACACACACACCTCTCAATTCATTCAACTCTTCAGTCAAACGTACGATCGCGTGGATCTGTGTGAAGAAGATCGTTAGGTTTCCCTGCAGCTGATCGAGTCTTACCGGACTTTGTGATCCAGAGGAGTAGACTTGCATTCCAACGCTCATTCTACTCGTGTCGTCTCACCTGCTCCAACGGTGAAGAGGTACCGCTACAATAATGCATCAGGACCAGTACTTACCTGAACTAACGGTGGAGAAGGACACCCTGGACCCCTCCTTTGTGCACGCGATGCGTCTGGTCCAAGAAGGTAAGCTCAGGTCGAATATTATGCTCTTTTTTTCCTTTTCCCCCTTTTTTGTTTGTTTTAAGTATTGTGAGTGAACATCGTTGATTTGCATATTGTGATTAGCGATTCTCTCAGTGATAGTGTCGGCAATAAATCAAAGCAACCATGCTGTATTATATAGGGTTTGTTAATTCGTCCTTGACTTAGAAATGTGTCCTGGTGTTTAGCTGTAGAATCCATAACTTTGCCCAATATGTTCTTCTTCTTAATATCAGTGGAGAAACGCAGCGTGCAGAAAGTAAAGTGAATCAGACCTAATAGCCTTAGAACTACTGATGCGGGTAACCGGAACCCTCGCCACAAAACACAGTCGCCCCCATTTATTTTCAAGATTGATTGATTGATTGATTGATTGATTGATTGATTGATTGATTGATTGAATACTTTATCAGCAGTTTGCCAAAAAAAAGCACAGGAAAGTGCAGTTCAACTTCAATACAAGGTCTGCTAAGAGGATTTTAAAACCAAGAAAGCCTATGGCTCGTTTCCATTGGGGTCCTTTGTACTCAATTCATTGAAACATTTAATGACAGACAAATATACTTATATATAAACAGTTAGAAAAGAAACGATTATATATAGAAAAGAAAAAGGAAAATATGTACAGTAAACAGTTCAAGGGTGGGGGGCTAGGCTATACGTTTAGGGTTAGGCATAGTTTTACTGAGGTTAAGTTTAGGAATAAGGTTAAGTTTAGGCATAGTTTTACTGATGTTATGTTTAGAGAATAAGGTTTGGTTTAGCCATAGTTTTACTAAGATTACGTTTAGGAATAAGGTTAGGTTTAGCCATAGTTTTACTGCAGGTTAAGTTTTGGAATACATGGTGGCGACCGTTCCTAGGTCGTCGGATTTGACTTGGGGCGAGCCTGTTTTGGGGCGAGAGTTCTTGTATTCCTGATGTGTCCTCTCAGAGTGGTAGAACAGACCCAACCTAAAAGACTGCCCTCTAAGGTCAACATTTACATTATTTATTTGGTTCGATTAGGAATCAATGTTTCTGACTACCAGTCCACCTTCAGTGTCACAAGTAACAGAGATCAGGGACATTTAGCCTGTTTAAACAATCTCACAAATTTATTGTGAGATTGATCGGATTTCAAACTTGCACGTCATCATTCAATTTACATTTGGTAACATTCACTCAACCTAAAGGAAGCTTCAGGATTTTTGCATTTTGTTGTTGTTGTGTTTTATCAATTAATGTGATGACTGTATTGAGCCAAAAGGTACTAGGCTACTAGTGCACCTTAAGAGGCAAAATGTGCCTTCTTATATTGTAGCTGCCTTTAGCTAAATATGAGTTTTGTCATGTTTAAGCATAATCAAATATTATCAGCGTTATGACATTTCAGATTTTAGGAAAGTGCATGGTCTGTGTTTCTGGTGCTGTATAAAATTAACCCTCAGAGAGTTACTGTACATCAACACTGAGGACTTTACTGTGTGCATCAACAGTTCTGTACAGTACTGTGCCACTATGTGTCAGCCACAAGAAACTAAAGGAGCACAACACATGACTTATACACAGAATTATGTTACACTGAACAGCTGTTAAAGGATCATTTGCATAACACTTAATTTTCTATACATGGATACTTATTACGATGAGCTTGTTATAGCAACAAAAGATTGAAGATCTACACACTTGTCATACAAGATCATGTAATCAATTTGAACCCATAGCCTTATACCGACTTAGAGGTAGGCTCAGTTTCAGTCACGTTTAGAGTCTGTCAGCATTTAACAACAAATTAAAGAACTCATTTAGAAATGGTATTTTAGAATGAGTCCAAAGTAACGTAATTATCCAGAAACTGCATCTTTTGCATCAGATTCAACTTGATTTATTATGAACCAGAGCTGGAAATGTGCCGTTGACCTCATCCTTGACACAACGAGAGAACATTGTTTAAAAACAAAAAAACTACCCCAAAAACCCCAGTGCATAAATAACAGCAAACCCACACTCTGGACTCTCTGCGACCTGATGCAGAAATACATCTTAAACAGTGGGCGTTCGCGTCTTACTGTGCCTTAATAAAATCTCAGCATCTCAGAAATCTGAAAGAAACAAATCGGTATCTGCAATAAGATCACTATAGCTACACCATTTTGAGGACTACTCAAAGATCCTTCTACTATTGCAACTGTTGCATCATGCAACATGTCTTTGCACATTTACACCTTACAAGTTATCAAATATTTCCATCAGAGGGGAATACTCTCTGGTGGGAGAGGATGTTGTGAGGATGTTGTGTTGTGATGTCCTTTGAGCTACCCTGCCCGAATGCATTGACGAGTAGGAATGTCCGATATTATCGGCCTCCCGATATTATAGGGCCGATATTAGCATAAAAATCTATATTGGAAAATAGTTTATTTTTTTTGTTAAAAATAAATTACAGGAGTTCTTACTGTATGGTGTGTGTGATATGAAATGTGAGTTTACCATAATCACAGTAATCCTTAATCATATTCCATCATATTCAAGTGCTTTTGCAGAGAAATGAGACAGACTTCAGTCACTTTCAAATTAGAGCACTGCAGAGGGCAGGTGTGTGTGTGTCTGGGTCCAGCTGACGCTCGTTGACACTCATTAATGTTATAGGCATCAGAGCAATTTTGCTTCTGCACTGTCAAATAGGCCAACATCTAATCTAAGATTAGTGGGACTCATTCAAATGGCAACCAGCGAGTCCCGGGACTCACTTTATTGAAAATCTAACAACATCACTCTATTATATTAGATGTATTAGATATTATATTGATATTATAGCTATTTTATTTTATTAGATATGTGATGTTGTTACCTGACAATTAGTTGACTTTTGGTGAAAAAGCCTGCATATATCGGTATTGGTTGATATCGGTATCGGAAATTAGGAGTTGGACAATATCGGTATATCGGTTATCGGTAAAAAAAAAGTCAACATCGAACATCCCTAAAAAAGAGTGTTAATTTAACTCTGAAAGTGTAAAAATGGAGTGTCCACTTTTCAGAGGATGACTGTTTTACAGTGATGGTGCATGTAATGTAGAGTGGGTCATCCGTTACGTTTCTTTTGGCAAATTCACTTCAATGTAGACTTAAACCCCAGCCTGCAATCCTTTAATTGTTAGCATAATATGATATTATATATATATATTCTGTAGTTGGCCTGTGTCTCTCCTTCCGGCCAACTCGTTCCCTGACAGCTTGTAGATTGGATATTTTCGCCAAAGGTTTGTTCGTTACGACATGCCCAGAAAAGGGACGCGAGGGTTTACGTGGTTACGGTACAATATGAAGTTTAGAGAGTAAAGGTTGCTCAACACTATTATGCTGAAAACATGACATTTCGGTCTGTTTGGTAAGACCTTCAGATAAAAACAGGTACAATATTAAACCATACATTCGTTTTGTCATAAGGGAAATTCAGCTTGCAAGACATAAAATGAAATAAAAATACATCACACAAGCACAGCAAATTATGCACATATGAGATATGCACAATCATGCACAATTTAGTGGAACAGCATCCAGTTTTATGTATTCAAAGCAATTTATCACCAAGCACAAAGATTATGTTCACCATCCACAACATGCATATTAGTTTAATATGTACTACATGAATATGGAATACATGTACTATTAATACAGTATGTAATGCATAGCATTTCTCAAACAATGTGTCTCAGTAGATTTATAGTCATTAGAGCAACGCCTGTTCTTTGAGGACATGAGGAGTTTAAAATCTCACCCAACAGAGGCAGTGTGGCACTTCTTAAAACAGACTTAAAGGAACTTGAATTCATGGTAATTTTTTTGTTTTTGTCGCATTCCTAAGCCAATAATTTGATGACGGCAGCGGTTCCGGTAGGAGACACAAAGAGTCTCCTTTTGGTTCCGGTAGGAGACACAAAGAGTCTCCTTTGTGTCTCCTACCGGAACCACTGCCTACCGGTCATCACTGGTCATCAAATTGGTCATCACTGGTCATCAAATTGGTCATCACTGGTCATCAAATTATTGGCTTAGGAATGCGACAAAAACAAAAAAATATCCATGAATCCCATCTCCATGGGGTGACTAATCGATGAACTATCTTTTTAAGTGTATTTTAGAGAATAAAAATACAATTCCACCAATTAAGAAAGCATTTACCACTAATTACAAACGAGAAAAACAAGCACAATGGGACAAAATATACAGTAGTAAAGGTCTGTCTGTCAAAAGGTGGTTCGAAATGTCGAATGTCTTCAGGAGGTGCACTGCATTCCCAAGCTTATGTGGGCCAAAGCAACAAAAGAATGGACCCCTTGTGGTGTTAAAGCCGAGACTTTAAAAGAGGACCAGGCTAGCCCTGGCTGTGAGCTCTCAGCTCTCTCATACAAGTGTAACCACCTGGATTCCACACATGGGGGAAAAAAACAACAACTAACATCTATAGCTCAGTCAAAGGACAAACCATGCTAGAGACCTGTGCTTGTGAAAACTGGTTGTGAAAGTCAAATCACTGTGGAGAGCCTGGTTAGAGCTGTGGCGGTATCAACTGAGTCCAATAAACAGGCTGGATGCCAGCTAAGTGCCATTTATTCACAGTTGGGTTGTATGTGTGGTTCTGAAAACACAACAGAACACTAAAAGCAAAATGGCCTAATAATTCTAACCAAATCAAATGTAAGTACTCAGTGACTAGAATGAATAATTTAGTCCAACGACCCACAGTAAACATCGCACATCTTAAACACCATACTTTAACTCAATTTAAAACTGACTGAACAATCTATGCAAACACATATGTACACAACATAGCCATCCATGGTCCTTAATTGCCTCTTTAACAGGATAACACTCTTCATGAACTTTGAACTTTGTTTGTAAAACATTTTTTCCTCTCCCTCCAGCTGCTCTAATATCTGCTGCCTTGGCTATTTTGGGGTTCCGCTTTGGTTGGGTGGTAGATGTTTGGGTTCCTATCAAGCATCGGGGGGGGGGGGGGCTGCAAGTTTAATCAAGATCGGACTCACGAGTTCAGAGCTCAACCAATGGGCTCGAGGTAGTTTGTGACATAGACGCATAAAGGACACCAATATGCATGCGATTAGTGGTTCTCAATCTTTTCAGGCCGCGACCCCCAAAATCATCTTATTTGATCTGGGGACCCCCCACCCTGACAAGCACTTGGAATTGTAGTTGAGGCATTCATTACATTTAGTTTGAATCGGTTCCACAGATGCATATTGTGAAAATAGCTGATCTACAAGCTCTCGCGTTGCGTTGTGAGCTTGTAGATCAGCTATTTTCAAAATGTTTGCCTCTTTCTTATATCATTTGACAATTTGGTCAATGTTTGACCAGTTTTTATAGTATAGTTTGTTGATTACTTTTTATGCCTAATGGACTTTTTTCATTTAATTTATTTTTTGTTTTGGTATTGAAAAGGTCTTAAAAGTCCTTAAATTGTCACTTTACTGTCATCTGGGGACCCCCGAAAATCATGGGGACCCACAGGTTGAGAACTACTGCCCTAGGTATTATACATATGGTTCCCATGCAGGAGAGCAGGGGTTTGAATTCAGGAATCCAGGTGGTCAGAGTTTTAGAATTTAGAATCAGACCGTTATTTTCTCGCAGCTCACATTTACTTAACCACATGAATCCGAGGGTCCGTACTCCGGAGCGAGCATTCAGCGAAAATAGCAGATCTACAAGCCACATGAACCATAGGGTCTGGGGCGAATATACCGTGAAAATATCAGATCTGCAAGCCATATGAACCCTGGGGTCTGGGGCAAACGTTCAGCAAAAATAGACGTTCTACAAGCTCACATTGTGAGCTTTTAGATCGGCTATTTTCGGGTAAGATATTCGGTGTAGAGGGAAAAAAGGAGGGGGCCTGCCCCTGAGGGATTCCGATTAGCTAAGTACAGTATAGGGTTTAAGTGGTTAAGTGCAATTCAAATGTGCGTACAAAACGCCATTATGGACATATCCGTATTCCACCACTCAAAATATGTTTACATCATTGAAACTATAGTTGTTGTTGAGCTGATGTAGGTATTAGGTAATAATGTTTTCATTTGAGACATTATGATCCAAAGATCCACAGATACAGAAAAAAATCACACCCAGTGTGACGTGGGCGGTGTGGTCATCACAGTGGTCATCACAGTGATGGAAGCTCACTTAAAAAAAACATATATTTTTTTTAAGTGCATAGTCCTATTTATAGGTTATCAATTTCCTTATGTGTCTCACTAGCCAATCACAGTGCTGAATAAAGTCAGCCAATAGAGTCCGCCAATCACAGTACAGCTAGGGGTGTACTAATGTAGAGGGGTGTACTATTATGGGCCAATCACAGTGCAGGAAAGGGTGTACTAATGAGGTGTCCCAACCCCACTTATAGGGGCGGCTACACCGCCAAAAACAACAACAAAAAAACACTTTGACCAAGTAATCCACCTATTTACATTTTCCATTCAAATCATACACTGAAGAAAATAAAGCTAAAAATAGGGCAGTAAAGAATTATGTGCTTTCTTCATAAAAAAGGCTTTCCTGTACAGGTATGTCTTAAATGGGGCTTTAAAAAATGAGTCCTTTTGACAGGGCCTTGTAATGCCTGGGAGCACTGACAGGCAGCAAATGCCTGGTCACCTTTTGTAATAAGCTCAGTTCTCAGGACAGCTAAAAGGGCTCTGGCAGCAGACCTCCAGCCGCTTCCCGGCTCATAAGGGATTTACAGATCTGATATACAGCTGAAGCATAGATCTGGAAGACCAGCTTAAAATGTATAAAACAAATCACTTCTAACCACTTCCAACCTGGTGTCCACCTATGTTGGCCATAATGGTAAAAATAGGTGAAAATTGTAAAATAAAAAGTGCCCCAATCCTATATTAAAATTGGCTAATGGCGTGTGGGCGGACGGACAGCGGGCAGGCGGGCAGGCGGACCACGGCCACGTCACTTTGACTCAGACATAACCATAAACAAACCCGATACGCCCATATATAGGCAGGACCACGGCCACGTCACTCTGACATAACCATAAACAAACCCACAGGTTGTCCAGAGCCACAGATCCGACCGATATATACTATATATAAATATATATATATAATATAAATATATATATATTTTTTTTTTTCACAAATCAAGCTATTGAACACCCTTTACGTCTGTGTGTTGGTTAAAAAAATATTGAACCAATGGAAAAACTGCCGATCCGACCGATATGTCCATAGGCATAGATATCCAAGCTGTCCAGAACGTCCGATCGAACCAGTATATGCCCATAAATGGGCATGCCAATTTATGGGCATATACTGATGACGTCAGGGATCTCCATATATGGGCATAAAAGGGACAACGGTAGACTGACATATACAGATATCTCCATATATGGGCACAAAAGGGACACAGATAGACAGGTACAACGGGTACGCTGACAAAGCCCCCGACACTATGACTCAGACATATCAGTCAGATCGGTGGTGCGACATAGGTTCGAATAGCGGCCCGAACTCTAAATGTGAGGGAAGTGTATTATAGCGGCCAGACCCCTAGTTTAAGAAAATAGCAGATCTACAAGATCACAACGGATTGCATCATGACCCATTGTGAGCTTTTAGATCAGCTATTTTAGCTGCAATACACCATCAATACAAGAAAGTATAAAATAGGCTTATTAGGGCGTAAGTTGTTCAAACTAATAGCAGTCTGTCTAAAATGGAGGCAAACTGGTCCTTAATCCTCCTTTCTCCTTATTGAGTTAGAAGTCTTGCTGCTGCATTTTGACTGCACTGATGTAGACAGAAGTAGAGGGAATTACAATAGTCTAAACACAAAGTAACAAAAGCATGAATAATTCAAGGTGTTAAAGATCCTGGAAATCTGAATATTTCTCAGTTGGAACCAACAAGACCCATCAAAACAAGGTTGTGTTTACATCTATACTTTCTTCATTATTTATGCCTATTCATGTCTGTCTGGATTGCCTCTACTCCAAAATTAAATGCATAAATGTTCACAAATCTAAACAAAAACCTGCCTATATTTCTAGCCATGTGTTTGATGTCTGCTGATAGATTACATTATTATTATTATTATTAATCATTATTATTATTATTATTATTAATAAGCTGATTTGGCGTATTGGGGACCCAATAGAGCAACCTGAGAGTTGTTTACATTGAGCAGAAGGACCATTATTATTTTATATGAAAAAAGTCATTATTTCAGACAGCCATTCTGTTGATTAAATATTTGCATGTGACCTGTGTAACAGTGGGAATTTATATCACGGTTAAGAGAAAGATCTATTTACAAGGTCAGTTACACAGTAAACCCCTTACAGGTCTATTTGTACACTTAGTGAGTTAAATTAATTAGCTTGTGTAGCTACACATAATAAAGAGATCAATATCACAAGATAAAACAGCTGACCTGCCATGAATCATCTCAATAATGGAAGCTCAGAATGAGGCTTATTAATGATAAAGATTTCTGTGTTTGATGGCTATGGAAATAATGCTTTCACCGCACCTTGCATTCTTGCCCTGAAGTGGTGCTACAGCGTAGATGCAACTGAACAGCCTGCAGAAGGAAATCTATACTCAGTGCTATAAAAGGTACCTTTTGGCAGGACAGCAAGCCTTATCTCAAGGTGCATTATGCACAGTGCATGCAGGCCTATCTAGCTACACAGACCCATAGAAAGAAAACACGCTTCCGCTGGCGCACGCACACACACACACACACACACACACACACACACACACACACACACACACACACACACACACACACACACACACACACACACACACACACACACACACACACACACACACACACACACACACACACACACACACACACACACACACACACACACACACACACACACACACACCTGAGTCACCCACTGGCAAAGAAAGCAATGACTAGCCATGTGTTTCTATTTCTTATATCTCCACTTGATTTGAATAATGCTTGTCAGCAGAGCACATATGTGACATTACAGTTTTAGGTCAGATAACTTGTAACTCACAGAGGGTAAAAAAAATAACCTGTGATTATCTTAAAAATGTTCACCGATGGACCGGGGAAAACAGACCAGTGAACTGCTCCTTTTGAATACTAGATAGTTCCTAATTTACACGCCACAGGCATCATTCTAGCAATGATATTATCATCTTAAATCTCACTGAATTTGTGGGCTGGACTCGCCAGGCTATTTGCACATTTCAAACCAAATTTACACAAGTGCTTCACGGCTGCCATAAACAATCTGCCGTATATAACAGAAACAAAACAATAAAACATTAAAAAAAACAAGCAAAAAAAGAGAATTCTAGGCAAAAGCGATAAAAATGTGTTTCAAGAAGAGATTTAAAAGTAGACAGTGATGTCTAGCGTAATCTCAAGAAGGTTGTCCCAAAGCCTCAGGGCCCTTAACAGTTGCCTTCAGTCCTGACTGTAGAGTCTAGACTCTAGACCTTGGAACTGCCAGAATGGCCTTGCCAAGGACCTTAAGCCTGATTCATACCAAAATAGCCAATCTATACGTGCTCGGAATGCGTTGCAGCACAGCGTGTTGTAGATCTTGTAGACGCTTGTAGATCTTGTAGACGCTTGTAGATCGGTTATTGTCGAGACGGTCCATTTTTTATTCATAACTTTCAATAAGGCAACAGAGGTGTCCTTGGTTGCTGTGGGGACTGTGGGGAAGCACAGGAGTTATTATTAGTCATCGAAGAGAGGCAAGCAACTCAGAGTGACTGGTATTTTCTTTTAAGAATAGCTCAGCTGTGTTTCATCTCAAAGAGTGATGCCCTAGTTAATGGCTTAATTTAACAGCTGTATTACTGTAAAATAATAGAGTAGTGCATTTCCCCCCATTGTGTATTTCCATAGAACAAGCCATCAGAAAGGGTCTGATTAGTTGCTATACATGGTAGGAAAACTTGCCGTTAAAGTCTCTGAAGCAAGGGCTACAAAAGCAGACCACAGTTCCATTCCAAAATCATAATATCGCTGCTGTCGGGCAGAATACTCTTATCTCCTTATTTCAACGTTACGTTTTTTCGTAAATTAATGCCCTATATCATCATACAAGAGTGTAACCCAAAAGTAATGAAAATAGCTGATCTACAACAAGCTCACAACACGCTGCGTTGTTGTTTTGGACATACAAGGTTTCTACCCGACAGCAACAATATACTGTGTGGACCTTAGCACAACAGCTTTCTACATCTTGTCAACTTGTATCAATAAATGTAGCAGCTGCTACTCTACATAGGAAAACATGCATTTGTACAGCTCAACCTCTCTCTCTCTCTCTCTCTCTCTCTTTATTGTATCCATCAGCCTCTGCGTTTTCTGTAAACCCCGCTGTGCTGACATCTGTCACCAACAGTTGAAGTTGCAGTACATTTCCATTCTTGCTGGGAAATGTATGCAACCAAAACATGATTATAACTCACACACAGTTTGCCTGCCTTCTAATTTGTAATTAACAGCATTTTTCAAGTCAGCGTCATTGCATTTATAATCTTAGGAGAATCCTGTGGTGGCATTAATCTTTGGAGTTAAACGTGGAATTAAAAACTTAGAAGAAGAATGTATATTACCATTTGATCTTGCCCTTTGAAATATGATATTATCTCACACACAATCACACACACACACACACACACACACACACACACACACACACACACACACACACACACACACACACACACACACACACACACACACACACACACACACACACACACACACACACACACACACACACACACAGCAAATGTGGATTAGGACTGGATTATATTATAGTACTGTAGTTCAAACTATCCAACCAAATAGGTTGTTGCTAATATGTGTTGTAGTTGTTATTAAGATGACATAATTCACTGTTGAGCTCCGTGTCAGCAGCCTGGTTTAATTGTAGATTAACTACCTTCAAAATTACTTGACAGGACGTCGGAACATGAAACGAAAGCCTTGCTTTATATTGAAAAAAAGGGGTCATACAAAAACATAAAACAATCTTTTGGCATTCACTTGGCACAGCTCACTAATACACTAAACAACTTACTTCCTGTTTTAGCCGCAAAGCATTTAATTGTAGTACCATGCAGTTTCTTAACTTTTGTTAGCCAATACAACTGAAAATAAGTCTCAAATCAATATCAATTAAATGTTTCACGATTTACATCAATATTCTCTCTTTTTAACTGTAAATAATTGTAACATTCCTATTTTAATTCACTTTCATTTTGTGAAAAGACTTCCTAAAGCATTCAGCATATTAAAGGAGTAGTTCACCCAAAAAAGTACTTATTTTCTATCAATTACACACCCCATGAAGCCTTGAATTAATGGAGACTTTTTAGTTTTTGTCGCATTCCTAAGCCAATAATTTGATGACCGGGTCATTAGTCTGTACTAGGAAACTCAATTAGGAGACTCAATTAGGAGACTCAATTAGGAGACTCAATTAGGAGACTCAATTGAGTCGTGGCTCACAAAATTAAATAAATCTCCATGAATTCAAGGCTTCCTGGGGTGTGTAATTGATAGAATTCATAAGGCCGTAAAGAGACAACCCGTAACTCGAACAACAAAACTTTAGTCTGACTTTGTGGTACCGTATATCGGAGCCAGAGGAGTCTGTGGTTTTGCATGGAAATGAGCTTTATTTCATTGCAGCACATCCAGAAGTGAACCAGAACATGTACCCAGTGTACTGTGAAATCACCTGGGGGAGACTCAGTATCACTGTGCCCCCGAATTGCTCTTGGTAATGCTGTCTACGGGATAATAAGCCATTCCCACATCTCTTTTATCTAGAGACTTGGTTTGTATTCACAAATGTCAACAAACTGTCCCAAATTTCCTCTGCTACAGTATCTTGCGCAACACAGAATAAATTGTTTTATATACTGTATGTATGTATATCGTTGCTGTCAGGCGGAAACCTTGTATGTCCGAAATCGGGTACTTTTCAGGAAATGGAAAAAATAACCTGTGTTCCAAATAGATCCAATGTAGTTATTATTTAGTCACCGGGTCTTGTTAGGCCATCGAGGCCTGAGGTTCCGATTCTGCAAAACGTCTTCTAAATCCTAACGGTTTTCTGAAAAACTTATGTTTCTATATCAGTGGTTTTCAAACTTTTTCATGTCAGGGACCCCCAAAATGTATTTGGCCGCGGACCCCCATCTCAAAATGTGATGTTCCAGGGACCCCCCAGAAGCAAAGATTTGAGTTAATGTTTGCTCTAAAAGAATATATATATATTCAAAGATTTGCACACATTTTCACGATTTTTCAAAAATAGCAGATCTACAAGCTCATAGCGTGGCACTCGGTGCCGCGCTATGAGCTTGTAGATCTGCTATTTTTGAATAGCCCAAAGTGTAAAATCATGCTTTTTAGCTCAAATGAAAAAGTGACACAGATGCGTTCCAGGTCTTAATGGGTTAATACTTTTCATTGGTTCAATATTTACAAAACCCACAGAAACACACAAAAAAAGCAGATCTACAAGCTCACAACGTATCGCATCGCGAGCTTGTAGATCTGCTATTTCTTTACTTTTGTCTGACACTGTAGTATAACAAAGTAGGGCATTCATTTAACCCCCCCCAAAAAAAACATCAAAAGTTGAAACATGGAGATACGAGGTTTCTGCCCGACAGCGACGATACAATCATTTCAAAGGCGTGTGCTCCGTGAGCTTTTCCCCCGCTCTTTTGGGAATTGTGATAAAAACAAACATTGCCATATTGCACGTCAGAATGTACACCATCAGCAGGGCTCAGGGAATAAAAGGGTGGACAGGTCATCAAAACAGTTACCAGGAAGCAGTCTTGTGTATAACTATAAGAGCCAGCGCTTCTGTTCTGATTTCTTTGACTCCAAACACAAACAGTCCTTTTTTACAGCACAACCTCAGAGTTGCAGGCGGGATTAAAAAAATTATACCAGCACACAAAGTTTAATGCATTTGGCGCAATCCCAATTGGCCTCTTAATAGCGTATTGTTGGACTGCAATGGCACCATAAAGCAGTCTTCAAATATAATAATGCAACTCTGACTTGCCTCAGTGAACAGCTTTCAATGCAGTTTCTAGCTTTGACTTTGGATAGGCAAATTCTCTCGCGCACACACACACACACACACACACACACACACACACACACACACACACACACACACACACACACACACACACACACACACACACACACACACACACACACACACACACACACACACACACACACACACACACACACACACACACACACACACACACACACACACACACACACACACACACACGCACGCGCACACGTGTCCAGAGAGACATTTTAAAGGTTCATTTCCTTGGAGCGTCCTCTATTTTCAGATTAGTTTAGCCACTAGTCTTTGGGGAGAAATGGTGAGAAAAAAGGAGATTGTGTTCCAATTTAGAGACTCTTACAAAAGTGAAACAATTAGGGCTGTTGTGATTTTAGTTGATGTTTGTCATCCAAAATAATTGTGATTAATGGTTCCATTGTGTTTTTGGCATTGAACATTGGAACACTTCAGACTTTGTAAACAAGAAATGCAATGCAGGGCAGATATGATAAATAACTTATTAACTTAATATTATTACTATATAGCCTACAAAGAAATGACTGCTACCAATAAGCAATAATCAAAATAAATAATTTACTATGGCTAAAGCAGGCCATATACTTAATTTTATACTTTCAAAGATTTTCCAAAATAGCTAAAATAGCCGATCTACAGTACAATCCCCTAAACTAAATGCGTGGCATTATGGTGCGTTGTGAGCATGTAGATGGAAAATGTATGAAACATGTTTCAACAATGTATTTATTTATTAATTTCCCTAAATGCCCCAAATAGGGATGCCAGCTTGAAAGTGGTTAAAAGCAGTGGTGGAACATTTTGTACCAATACCACAATGTAGAAATACTCTGTTACAAGTAAAAGTCTGGTATTAAAAATGTCCTATGTCCTATTTCTTTTTTTATAACTTTGTTTTTATTGAGGATACTTCAAAACAGTTACAGATATCACTTTATAAAATAAAACAAAACAAAACAAAACATAAAAGACAGTCCTATGTCCTATTTCACCAGTTTTCAAATGTATCCACCTGTTTCCTAGGCTGTGTGTTTTCCACTTCCTGTCGATTTGATCCAATGAAATCCAATGAAACTGGTCAGATGACCAATGATATCCAATGAAATCGACAGGAAGTGGAAAACACACAGCCTAGGAAACAGGTGAATAAAAATGCTTTGAAAATAGCCTAAGGGGGCTTTCACACTATGGTCCCGGGTGCGCACCCCGGACCACATGGCAGATGTTGTGGTAGTGTGAACGTAGCGAACCGTTCCCCGTAACGCATCACCGTACCGTACCCGAAACCACCTTGGGAGTTAGTCTCGGGTCCGATTGCTGCGGAGTCGGGAACGGAACGCGGCAGTGTGAATCCATCCGTTCCAAGAGAAGGAAGTGGACTGCTAATCATATATCATTTATATATTTTTTATAATGACACATTATTTTAGCTGGGTTATACCTTCTCATAGTTCTACTTGAATGTTGACAAGAAATAATAATCCCGCTAGTGTTTGAGTAGCGCGAGCCGTGAAAAATAATAAACAAAAAACACATGTGTGGTCGCGTGATTTGTCCTATGTGTCACCACGCTGACAGAGGCAGACGCTGACACCAGCTGCTCCTCTACAAACAGGCTCCTTTTATCATTTTAACACCGTAACTTTTATCCACCTTTTTACTTTGGACCTTTATTCATTCATGTTCACATGGCCATTGGATTTTATTGATTGGATACGCTGATATTAGTGTATTTATGTCACTAGTCGGATTGCAAGCAGTAGCCAGCGGCGGGTTTTGACAGCTGTCACACAGTCACTCTCTGCCTGATCCTTCCTGCACTGACGATCGGATGTACTGCTTTGGATGTTTATTGTTGATCTGTTGTTATTATAACTCAAGACAACGTCAGGAACACAGTCAAACTTTATTATTCACTCTAGAGTGACTTTTCTTCTGTGAATGACATTCGCTCTCCCAAAGCCCCATAGTCAACAGCGCCCCCATGAGGCACATATTTACCATTACTGTTCAATGAAAATGGTCTCGAGTGCGTTAGAATCTTGGCCAGTGTGAATGCTGGCCAGCCAAGCGTACTCGGGAACGGTTTGATTCAAACGAACCCAGTCTGAAACCGCCCTAAGTGCATAGGGATGAAGTGGTTGATGTATGTTTTGTAATAATAATCATACAAAGTGTCGAGTAACTAAAGTTGTCAAATAATTGTAGTGGAGTAAAAAGTGCAATATTTGCCTCAGAGATGTTAGTGGAGTGGAAGTAAAAGTATTAGTAGTAGGAATTGGGGGGAAACAAATCCTCAAAAGTGTACTTAAATACAGTACTTGAGTAAATAGTATATAACTTATTTTACACCACTGGTTAAAAGAGTGTGGACGATGACATGAACATGAAGTATGACATATCTGTTCATTTCATTAAGGCTGTTTTGATACAGATGAATGGAAGCGATTCTAACAACTATGTGAGCTGTCAGATCGGCTCTTTTCAGCGAGAAACACAACAGCGTATACGTTAAGCAGAACTCTCTCGCCGTGACCCACCCAGGCAATTTCATCGTTTGTTTTGTCTAATTTTCAGGCACCTAATTTTCCCGTGATTAATAATAGAGAAGTGAGGCATCAAACAAAAGCTCACGTACAGTATGACCCCAGTCCACCTCAACGGCAGTCGTGAAAACGGCAATGAATAAATGTCTGAACAGTTTGGAATTGAGAGATCGTTAAGCTAGATTTATGGATACGCAGAGGGTCGTACATCATGGAGACGAGACCTCTCCTGGATCACTCTCTTGGAGCATAATTCAAAATACAGTGATTGGATTAATTTAGCCTGACGCATGAATTATGCAATACCTCCACACAGGAGACTATGCATATTGATCATTAGCCAAATTGTGAGGATTTGACAGCATACTGTGGTTCTCCGCGGATGCACTCTGGAGCTACTGACAACAGCCTCTTCCTAGCTGTGTGTGTGTGTGTGTGTGTGTGTGTGTGTGTGTGTGTGTGTGTGTGTGTGTGTGTGTGTGTGTGTGTGTGTGTGTGTGTGTGTGTGTGTGTGTGTGTGTGTGTGTGTGTGTGTGTGTGCGCGTGCGCGCATGCGTATATATATATATATATATATATATATATATATATATATATATATATATATATATATATACACACATACATATCTCACTCTCATTCATTTGTGAACAGTTGGAGCCACACATACATACGCACATCAAACTCAAATCTGAATTTAACGTATACAGTAGTTAGAAACAATCTATATTCTATTTCATCCAATCTATGATACAGTACATGCACTATAAAGTACATCGGCAGTCTAAAGAGAGGATCTTGCCAAACTGTGTTCAAATTTATTGCATTTTTGTTTAGCGAGTGCAGTCCAGGTTTATAATTATTCATCCTGTTGAGTATTAATTAGCTACCGACAGAGGGACGGCTCCTCAGGTGATAGCCACCTACTTAAATTAGAGCTTGGTTGAAGAGCATTCTCTTATCAGGCTTGTCAAAGGTGGAATAAACTCCCTGACACCACAAGGGTAATGGCCTTTTTTTCATTATCTTACACTAATTATGTGAGACAATAGACATTGTACAGTATATGAGGTGGGTTCCCTGCAGTGCATAGGGTTAGTTTTACTCTGTAGTTTTAATGTTTTATTGTTATTTTTTGTGCTGCACATGTATGGGAATAATTATGGCTTTTGCGTTGCTTGACTTGTACAAATATTGTTTGTTGCCATACTACACTATGTCATCGTACAGTATGTCATTTTAGGCAAAACAAGCCTCTCCCACAAATTTTTAAAGCCAATCATACCCAATCGGAATGGAATCTGAAAAATGCAAAAACACTTACGTCTTGCTCACATGACCACAGAGATAATGTGTACCAATTTCTGTGAGTTTTGATCAAAATCTGTATGAATAGAAAACAAAAACATGGTTTTGAAGAAATAGCTAAAAAAGTTATAGCGCCACCATGAGGCTGATTTAAAGCGTTTGGGGTAGAGATTTTTCCCTGGCCTTGGGAGTGTTCGTGCAAAGTTTCACGCCAATCGGTCCAACGGTAACGGAGATTAGCTGATCACAGACTGACACACATACACGGATGGACGGACAGGGGCAAAAACTGTCTTCGGCCTTTGGCCGTCCAGCCTGGCGGAGACAATGAACATTAGTAAGAACCAATTATATGAATATACTGTAGGTTGAAAATGGTTGAAGTGCTCCAGTACATTTGCGTAGTTTCAAATCTAGGTGAAGCTGATGGCTCACTATTTGTCCAATCTGGGAACCCATCGCCAAATGAAAAGGAAAAACAGTGCCCTCTGCTGTTTTTTACTATCTCAGTTGGCTCTGGGAGGAAGTTGACGTAGCACCCGTGCGCAAGGAAACCGGGGTTTTGGTCTGCCTTCAGCGCATCACTTCCGGTGGTGCGACTATGTTTTCATTCCCACTAACAATATTTCTACACCACTTCTCCCAGAGAACATGGATCGTTTTGGTTATAAGCCCACTTGTTTCTATGATGAAAGAGCAAGTTAAAATGTGAATATCTTTCCGTGGTTTTGTCTGCTCCGAGGACGCTATTGTTAAATGAGTTTCGGTTTGTTTCGAGTGGGGAAGGATCGGCGGACACGTAAATCCCGCCCACTACATTTGATTGGGTAAAGCACGGCCTGCTTCCTGATCTGAAGGCACGCCCACTTGTAGGCCAGTGCGTACGCGATATGACGAACCCCCCCGACAGATTCAAACGCAGAGCAGAATCTGTTCTTGAGAGATTACTATTTATCTAGTTTAACCCATTAAGACCGTGAACGCATCTGTGTCATTTTAGATTTCTTTGGCTATTAAAAAATAGCAGATCTACAAGCTCACAGCGCAGCACCGAGTGCCGCGCTATGAGCTTGTAGATCTGCTATTTTTGTTAAATCGTGATTTTATTTTTATTTTTTTTAACCTCAGGTCTTAATGGGTTAATGTGTAGAAGCAAAAAAAATTGTCTGGCTTGTGCTGATGCAGACTGAGGTACTCTGTCTTCAGGTGAAAAAAATAGTTATTTATTTAGTTATCTGATATGTGTTTGCTCATATATTTCTCCTTCTTTTTTTTTACTCCAGAAATAGAAAAGTATGAGTCCAACGAATCAAGAAAAGATGATGACGACACGAAGAAATATCTAGATATCATCAGTAATAAAAATATCAAGCTCTCCGAAAGAGTTCTTATTCCAATCCAACAGTATCCAAAGGTAAGAAACACTCCAACACAAGACTTAAAGTCCTTTGCTTTCTCTTTCTACTTTATGTTGATTGGAACAATGGAAGACATACAAGTTTCCTGCTTACTCTGAATCAGACACACTCCAGGGTGACTTATCAGTGTATTTGTGCTGTTTTAGTGAGGTTTATGTAGCAGCTCCTCTCAGTAGTAGGAATTTGCAAGGGCTGGGAAATTAACAAGAAATAAATCAAAACCGACATTTAGAACCAATAACTTGATCTTGCTTTTTTTGGGGAGAATTTGTTATACTGTATATCACAAACTTTGTTTTTAAACCGAATAAAGTGATTAGTCTGATTAACCACTTAATACTTTGTTGTACAATGGTGGTGTAAAATTATGAAAATAGCAGATCTACAACCTACAAGCGTAAGCTTGTATGTCTGCTATTTTCTAAAATTAGATTAATCAGCAAAAACATTCAGTTTTGGAGGAAATATGAATCAAGACCTGCATTTTGAGGTTAAATGTGAAAGCTAGGCAGTGGAAATTGCCATCCCCTGGAAGCCCAAATGACGGCCCTGCTTTATACACAGAACAGTGGCAACATGATGGGGCAACATTCCCGCCATGGGCAGGCAGTGGAAAAGTGGCTGTTGACTAATGCAGATTCAACTAACAATGCATGGCGGCATCTCATTTTATTGTACTGTCGCTGTGTCTTATCTTTCTCTGTTTTACAAGCTCTTTTTTGTTAAAGAGCATAAAAGGAAAATCAGCGTTGCTAAAATGAATATTTTCCAGCAATTTCAGCCAAAAGCGGTTTCTTCCAAAATAATAAGTAATAATATCTTCAGAATACTGCTACTACAAATGTAAAATAATTTGGATCCCATGTCTGCAAGGAGAAGTTTTCCTATCCACTCCAGCCAGGTTGTGAAATTAACTGGCAACGATGTTTCTCCCCTGTAATGTGTTTCTATGGAAACACCCATTTTAGTCTTGGAGTCTTCAGTGGGATGGAATTAGAGCTGGAATATACTCAAATATGTAGAAATATCTTTGGATGAAAAGTAACAAAATCCTATAGTTAGTGAAAATACAGTACAGTTTGGTAATAGGCCATTTTGAAAATGCTCTGTAAAAATCTGTGTTTTGATTAATGATGACTTTCATTTTCAAAGATGATCATCTCTCACAATAAATAATTACAGAAACCTCTGTGGACAGAATCTGTCCTGCCCGGTTCTCCTCAATGGCTGGAGCAATTGATCGGAATTTGCACACGGCCATTCTCCATTAGCATATGCACCAAATAAACACGCCCGTTTTTGTTTTTTTCCAAAATGTAAGCTGTTTATTCACGCTTTTATGTCAACACCGGAAAATCTGAGTTTGGCCTATGGGAGGTTATAGTGCCCCAAGCTATGGGATGAATGATCAAACTGCAAACTGGCCACTGTTACACAGAGAACACTGCAAAGGACTTTCATTTACGGCCTGTGTCCACACACACGGCGTTTCATGAGGGGGAGGGCGCTTTGGATATCATCTTCATGCCACAAGCACGCAGATTCACACGTGCAATGTTCTAATCCAGGTGCGAGGGGTCCGGTGGTGTGTGTTCGCTGTGGGTTCGCGACGGGTCGCGCACGTGTGTGTGTGTGTGTTGGAACTGTTTATGAGCGGCTGTGTGTGTGTGTTCGCTGTGGGTCCAGGACGCGGCGACGGGACGCACGAGCGAGCGTGCGGGTCCGACCATGTGCGCGCGCGTGCGTGCGTGCGTGCGTGCGTGCGTGCGTGCGTGCGTGCGTGCGTGCGTGCGTGTGTGTGTGTATCCCCGGACGGGTATGGTCTAGTGTTCATAAATTACCACAAAACAAGCTACCAGACCAGATTTTCTTGTAGTATCTCAGGGTATAATCTTTGATGTCACCATGATCCATCTTCATAGTTTCAAAATACCATGCAAGCTGTCCCCTGTGGAGTGCAGCTTGATTTGCAACAGTTTGTTTGCTGTAATACTCGCCATCTGGCCCACCACTGTGAATAGTAGACATTTCATACAGTATCAAAAGAAAGCTTTCTGAAACCCACTGTCCATGTCCTAATGTTACTTGCTGTTTGGAAAACTAATTGAGTGCTGTGAGACACAAATTCTACAATGAGAATAATAGAAGATTTAGAAACTATGTTTTTCTTATGGGATTGTCTTGATCATAGATTTTGTTTGAAAATCTTCTGGTGTTTTTGTAATGCAAATTGCGAGCGCTTTGAATGGCATTTCTAGCGCTCTGAGCACTTTTGGATGTGGGATCTATTTCAGTGATTCCCAAGCTTTTATCCTTGGAGCCCCCGTCATTACATCTGACAAAATCGGAGACAACAAACACACACTCGCGCATGTGTGTTTGAGTTGTGTGTGTGTGTGCGTTTCCCTCAGTTTTTGGTATGGTGTCGCCATTATTAGTCATGATGTTTCAAAACACTATGAGCAAACATATGAATGAAAAAGCTAACTAATATGCTTTACAAATAGTTGTAGATCATTCACAAGCTATTAACCCATTGAGACCTGAAGCCGATTCTACATGTCTCCTAAATCTCAACAGTATTCTGAAAAACGAATGTTTCTATATCAGTGGTGTTCAATCTTTTTCATGTCAAGGACCCCCAAAATTATATGTATTTGGCCGCGGACCCCCATCAAAATATTTTGTTCCAGGGACCCCCAGAAGCAACGATTTGAGTTAAAAATGTTCGCTTTAAAAATATATATATTCAAAGATTTGCACACATTTTCACGATTTTTCAAAAATAGCAGATCTACAAGCTCGTAGCTCGGCACTCGGTGCCGCGCTATGAGCTTGTATATCTGCTATTTTTGAATAGCCTAAGTGTAAAATAATGCTTTTTAGCTCAAATCTAAAAATGACACAGTTCCAGGTCTTAATGGGTTAATAAACTACTTACTGATGACTTGTTAAGTATTTGTTAATAATTGTGTAACAACTTTACGTACAAGTAAACCCACTCAGTTGCCAACTCCTACTCTACTATTCTCACTAACATCATCGGTACTGGAAAAGACATCACCAGTTAACAACACTAGTAGTCAGCCACCTACTATATCCACCCAGATCCCTGCACTGACGGCTGGCCTCATCTGGCCTTCCATCAGAGGACCTAAACACAAATGAATACATGCTGAAGAAGTGAGTAGGCCTAATAAATAATTATTTAAAGATTAATAAACATATTTTGTTAACTCTTTGACTGCGGACGACGCGATAACGCGTCAAGTGCTACTTTGTCCAGTTGGCCGTCGACGCGCTCGACGCGCTGGACGCGCGTTCATTGTTTAATCTCTGATTGCGCTATGCTGCTTAATATTCAATGTTATTCTCGAGTTCCACTTACTTCACGGACATCTGCATCCGGTTTCATGACCTGGATTCCGTTTCCGGTTTTTGATTCTTTTCCCCAGTCATTTTCGTCCAAAATAGGTAAATAAACGGTCTTTCACACGGTATGACGGACAAACGGACAGTTTCTCTTCTATAATCTATGGTCTGGGTGACGATCAGTCATCGCCGTCGTGTCTCACATCGTAATTTTGGCGATCAAAACAATCTGGGACGACGTCACATCCGTTTTCATGTTTTTCCCTGTCTAATCTATCAAGAAGGGTGAGAGAGACCTAACGACCTGATCAAGCAGTCATGTGCTGCACTCTAGTGGCGGATTTGTGCTGGGTCTTTATATTATGTGCCCTTAAATTATTTTCATGAGAAAAATTCAAAATATAAAAATAAAAAACACGAAAATTGCTGGCACTGGGGGAGTACTTTATGAAAATACTCTGGCAGTCAAAGAGTTAAGATCATGTCTGTAGTTTATAAGCCAAGTTTATTTTTATTTGTATAGTGCATGGGACAACATCTGACTTGAGCCACGAGAAGCACCGGCGAGCGAGCCACAGGCAAGCGAGACGCCGTGCCGGACGTGAACTTGCGATGTCCGCTTCAGCTGACCCAGCGGCGTTCGAGTTGCGTAGTGACGAAATCGCAAATCATCATGTCCCCCGTCAGCAGTGGTGGAAAAAGTACTCAAATTCTTTACTTAAGTAAAAGTATCAATACTGCAATATAAAAATACTCTGTTACAAGTAAAAGTCCAGAATTAAAAATGTACTTGAGTAAAAGTACAAAAGTATTGGCATCAAAATGTACTTAAAGTACCAAAAGTAAAAGTACTAAATATTTGAAAATAGCAGATCTACAAGCTCACAACGCGTCGCGATGCGACGCGTTGTGAGCTTGTAGATCGGCTATTTTCAAATAGCCTAGGTATAAAATATTGCTAAAGTGGTTAATGTATGTTTTATAATATCATAATTTATATCCGAAAAGTAACTAGTAACTAAAGTTTTCAAATAATTGTAGTGGAGTAAAAGTACAATATTTGCCTCTGAGATGTAGTGGAGTAGAAGTAAAAGTATTGGAAATTGGAAATACCCAAGTAAAGTACAAATACCTCAAAATTGTACTTAAGTACAGTACTTAAGTAAATGTACTTAGTTACTTTACACCACTGCCCGTCAGCATGGGACATCACATGTACCCTCTGAAACATCACTGGTATGAGAATGTGTTGGTAGAATCAATGCGCTTCAAAATAAAAAGCAGCGGGGCACGGTGGCGCAGTTGGTAGCGCTGTCTCACAGCTAGAAGGTCCTGGGTTCGATTCCCGCCGGGGACGCTGGGGGCGTGTCTTCTCCTCCGCGTCATCAGTGCCCATACCCTAGGTGGGGTTGACGAAAGGGCCTACTCTGTGTGGAGTTTGCATGTTCTCCCCGTGTCCCCTAGGGTGGTTAATACCCTCACAAAAACATGTAGTAATCCTGGTCGCTATACCGCCTCCCCCATGACAGCCGGGGCGCCTGATGGAGGGGAAGGGAACTAGTTGGAATAACGTGTTCCTTCCATGCGCTACGTCCTACCGGGGAAACTCCCCCCTGTCAGGTGAAAAGAAGGTCAGTTGGCTCTCATGCATTGAAGGAGGCATGAGCTCGGCCCTGGGCTCCCTAGGCTGGTGGGGGGAGTGTAGCGCCCAGGATCACTTAGATAATTGGCACCGGGTGAAAAAAAGGGTTACAAAATCGTGGGATAATTCTTTTTAAGTCAAAATAAAAAGCATAACATACAAGCAAAGATCATACATGACAAAAACATATAAGATATGAACATATAGAATAGAAGGTACTGTATATAGGAGCATATAAAATAAGATAATACTAAAAGGATGTGCTCAGTACAGCGCAAACCTCTGCCAGGTAGCATGCCCTATACCTACCTCCATGTTTCTGTCTGTCTGGGGCTTGTGATTCTGGGTTGTGTGCTTATAAGAAAAGTCACAGGGCAATGGGGAGAAGGACATGGCTTTGACAAAGGATGCTGATTGTTAATGCCTTGTATCAATTATGCTTGTACAGGGGCAGACTGGGAATACAAATTAGCCCGGGAATTTAAATGGCTGCAGGACCCATATCCATATCCAAATTCACTTGATCAAAATGAATTTAGTAGTCACAAAGAATGTCCAAGTGACAGTAGCAGTCACATATTATCAACTTCATTTTAACATTGTCCAGCAGAACATATCACATGGTAAATGAATAAAATGTAGGATGTAACTAAAGTGCACAAACCATAAAGTGGTTCAATAGGTTAATTCACAATATGCTGTGCATATAAAACAGGGACTACTAGAGTGACAGACTTCGTTAAGTCACCAATTCTGGTGTAACTAGCAATCAACACGAAATTAGACAAATTAAACGTATACTCGTAGGTGGTGTGATGTGAAATGTAACATGTCTGGTTGTGGCTGCACCACACCACACCCATGTTGCAAGCTTCACACACAAATCTGGCACTATGCATGCCCCAAATTAGCATTAACATATTTGTAACAACACTGGTCTCTGTCTTCATACCACCTCTGTTCTCTCTGACTTACTGTATGACAGCTTGCACTGAAGTGAATGAATTACACATTGTCACATTTATGATTTATATAAATGTATGATGGATTTAATCAAATGCAGGCTTGCAGCGAAATGTCTTTTTTATCCGTACAGTCTCACAGTTAAATTAACAGGATTTCACTGTGTTCCTCTGCTTGGAGCATTAGCAATTCTAATGTTCAACAATAACGATAAAACTACTTCACAAGAACAATGTTCATTTATGTAGGAGATTTGCTGGAAAATATATTTGTACATGCATATATTATCAACTGAGATGAGCCTGATTGGCTAGTTGCACTTCATAAACTTGTGGACACACATCCCATGGCCTGGAGGTACGGTGGGTCTGAGATTATGAATTCACAAAAATAACATAGTTGTCGTGTCAATGACCCAAGTGAAAAATATTGGGGGATTGAGTTCCTTGGCCTACTGTCTGTTAGCGTGCACAAGAAATATGATGCTGATCGGTGCGCGCACACACACACACACACACACACACACACACACACACACACACACACACACACACACACGCACACACACGCACACACGAAAACATAACTCGCCGCCCTGTCTTCAGCCCTGGTGGAGATAACACTATTTTAAAGTGTTACCAGGGCAAAATATGCAGAGAACATTTTGTGATAATGCTGATAGGAAAGATTGCATTAATCAGGGATGTAAAGTCACCGGAGCTAAATCAATGAAGTCAAGAGTCAAAATGAGACCAGCGAGCCCACTAATTAAAGAAAGGATGAAGACAATCCTGCTAATAGTTGTTGGCAAAACTGCCATTTATATTGCCTCGAAATCCTGACTGTGTTTAATTAACATAACACAAGTTACACAAAGTATGCAAAGAAGGGCATTTACTGTGACCTACAGTAGTTGTGCATTGTCAGCACCCACGGTACTACTGTCACCATACTGCTACAATGTCACTGTCTTAAATCTTAATGACAAGATGCAACCAATTACAAAGTGTTATAATTAGTTACATGTATCGGCCCTTTGATCGTGTGCCCTCCCAGAGAAATGCATGAGAAGCACTTTGAAAGATGTACAGACCTTATTAAGTTTAAATTCTTTGTGACACAATTCATGTCTCTGGCCAACACCAGAGACATGGGTTATGATGGAATGTGGCACTTGCTGTGAAGATGTAACTTTTTAATAACACGTTAACACAGCACTGACAACACCCAATACGTTTAACCAGCCTTTTTCATGTATAAACGTACAGCCAGCATTATACAAATTATGCTATTTAGAAAATGATATAGTATTTTTTTATGTTTTAACCCATTAAGACCTGAGGCCGATTCTACCAATGTCTTCTAAATCCCAACAGTATTCTGAAAAGGCGTATGTTTCTATATCAGTGGTGCTCAAACCTTTTCATGTCAAGGACCCTCAAAATTATATGTATTTGGCCGCCGACCCCTATCTCAAAATATCCATAACCAGAAGCAAAGAATAGAGTTAAAAATGTTCGCCTTAAAACAATATATATTCCAAGATTTGCACACATTTTCACGATTTCTCAAAAATAGCAAATCTACAAGCTCGCAGCGTGGCACTCGGTGCCGCGCTACGAGCTTGTAGATCTGCTATTTTTGAATAGCCAAAGTGTAAAATAATGCTACGGTATCAACTGGTGGTGGATTGCAAACCCCACTTTCCCTACCCCCCGCTGGACTGTATAAATCCGGCTGTTGCGCATCAGAACTCTATTGTTAGGTCTTTTGCTGCTGAGCTGTCAAGAGACCCGCCGGCTGAAAATAGGATTCAGTTTGGTTCCCCATACTGTTGCTGCGACAGCTTGGTGAAAATCCCAAATTATTTTACCAGTGGCCACGTGCTTCCACTCGGTGGATTATTTGATCAGTGTCAAACACGCTACATCACTCAGAGCTCAATTTAACCACATGAACCCTCGTGTCCCCTTCTCTAAGGTGAACGTTCGGGGGAAAATGGTAGATCTACACAGGTTCACAGCGTGTCACAACTCAACGCATTGTGATATTTGGTGCAGAGGGGGAAGAGGAGGGGGCCTAGTATAGAGCCCTGCATGGGGGACTCCGGTCAACGAAGTATATAGGGTTTAACATGGTTAAAGAATTAGTCCCCTATGCAACGCTAACTTACCCCAGGGTGCCTGGACCACCACGCTACGCCGCAACCCAGGCCTGTTTTCTTATCGAACGTTGTTCAAACCATTTTCACAGCATCTGGAGTGGTGCATGCAGTGGTGGAAAGTAACTAAGTACATGTACTCAAGTACTTTACTTAAGTACAATGTTGAGGTATTTGTACTTTACTCGAATATTTCCAATATCCAGTACTTTTACTTCTACTCCACTGCATCTCAGAGGCAAATATTGTACTTTTACTCCACTACAATTATTTGAAAACTTTAGTTACTGGTTACTTTGCAGATATAAATGATTACGTTATAAAACATACATTAACCACTTTAGCCCTATTTTATACCTAGGCTATTTGAAAATAGCCGATCTACAAGCTCACAACGCGTCGCATCGCGACGCGTTGTGAGCTTGTAGATCTGCTATTTTCAAACATTTCAGTACTTTTACTTTTGGTACTTTAAGTACATTTTGATACCAATACTTTTGTACTTTTACTCAAGTAAATTTTGAACACCAGACTTTTACTCGTAACAGAGTAGGCCTACTTCTACATTGCAGTATTGATACTTCTACTTAAGTAAAACATATGAGTACTTTTTTCCACCACTGGTTACATGCATATAAATGCAAGATTATCTAGATTATCTTAATCCAATTCTCTCAGGTGGCCGAACGTAGGTGTAAGTGCTTGTAGCTGATGCTGATCAGTATAGGTGCTTCAGTATTGATTATTAAAAGTGCCAATTTTGTTCTTCAAAACACAAACGGAAAATGATTATGATGCCATAGTAAAGTCAGCCAATCACAGGATGACACTAAATGCATGGCAACCTTTGGGCCGTAGTTGGGTTTAAATGTAGCCTGCTAAACGTGCCATGTAACAAGAATAGAAAGCAGACATGATTCATCCATTATTACCCCCTTTTATCTCTCTCTCTCCTCTAATGCTTGTCCTTTCATTTTAACGCTCGCCAAGAATGGAAGACTCTCCTTAACGGCACACTGTAAGCTATAATCTCTGAAAAGCTTATGATTTAAAGCTTATTATAATTATTTCCAAGAGGCACGTTCCAATCAAAAACCAGGTTCATCTGTGTCATACATAAACGGGGAGAGCAGGTGCAGCCGTGCCTGTTCTGTGCTCTCGTGTAAACCAATAATATATTCACAGGGCATGTTTGAGATATTGTTCAAATTGTTTGCGAGATAATTATTTACTCAGCCTAAAGCCCCATTAAGATGATGATGAGCATATTTATTTTCAACATTGCTGGTTGAAGTTTGTTTTTCCTCTGCTGTTTACAGACACCGACTGTTTACTGATTAGCATCTTATAACCTGAAGGCATGAAATGGATTTTCAAGTACTTGATACTGTCGGCCTAGCTGTGCAGGGTCCAGCAGTGTGATACTTGAGACTGGGTGCATGAGAATTCCTTTAATTTATTCAAGACATCCATTCATCTATCTTCAATTGCTTATCTGGAGTTAGGGCACGGGGGGGCAACAGTTCTAGCAGCGAGCTCCAGACTCCCAAGCTAAATTAACCACTTCATCCTGGGGGATCCCGAGGATGAATTAAGGGACACCTATCCTGGGCGCGCGGCAAAGCCGTGCGGCCGAAAAAAATTGGGGTCAAACCCCCCCAAAAAAACGAAATGCATAGAAAACTATGCATTATACCTGTAACAATTGATGCACCAGTATATATTTTTATCTTATGCTTAAAATCTTTAAAGTAAAAAAATAAATAATAATAAAATAAAATAAATATTGACCATGAGGGGCCGCAGAGACGCTGCGTTGGGGCCGCGGGTTGAGTAGCGCTGCTGTAGGGGGAGAATCACGTTCTTCCATCCTTACCGTACATTGGGCTGCAGTGATGTGCATTGTTGCCTGCACTTCACCAGTGATGTGTTAACGGGAGCATTGTGTGCTAATGTTGATAAAGTGGACTTGTTGGCCTTATTGTTTCACTGTATGCACGTAGTGTAAGCCAGTGGTTCTCAAACCTTTTCATGTCAAGGACCCCCAAAATGATATGTATTATCTCAAATATCTTGTTCCAGGGACCCCCGGAAGCAAAGATTTGAGTTAAGAATGTTCGCACACATTTTCAAGATTTTTCAAAAATAGCAGATCTACAAGCTCATAGTGCGGCACTCGGTGCCGCGCTATGAGCTTGTATATCTGCTATTTTTGAATAGCCAAAGTATAAAAGGTTAAAATTATTGTGACGCTACATTAACACATTTTGCTGGGGACCCCCTGGAACCACCCCAAGGACACTTTGAGAACCAAAGGTGTAAGCTGAGCTTGGTGTTGCGTGTGGTTCGCTGTATGGACACATAGCCGCGGGAACTAAAGTGCTTATGGGCGCGGCCGCACCCCCACTTTGCCCAACCCCCAGAAGGTTGAGAATGAATGAATATTGATGCAAAAAGAAATCTGTTACGTTATTCATATAAATAATAATGGGACTGGGGTAGGGGAATAAAAGAAAACAGGCCTATTTATTATGTGTATATTATGTTCTGACGGGCTGCCGTGCGCCAATAGTCACTTAATTCTAAATAGATTTCTGTATAGATAAATAGATAATCTGCTATGACTGATTGTTAATTTCTTGTGCCAAATAATGTTTATCTGTCAATCAAAGGTGTCTTGCTTTTCGTTGCATACACCAGAGTGAGGGGGGGGGGGGGGGTAATGAATGGTTAATAGAAAAAACAAAGCCTATGTATCTTAACCCATTAAGACCTGGAACTGTGTCATTTTTAGATTTGAGCTAAAAAGCATTATTTTACACTTTGGGCTATTCAAAAATAGCAGATCTACAAGCTCGTAGCGCGGCACCGAGTGCCGCGCTACGAGCTTGTAGATCTGCTATTTTTAAAAAATCGTGAAAATGTGTACAAATCTTTGAATATATATATTTTTAAAGCGAACCGTTTTTAACTCAAATCTTTGCTTCTGGGGGGTCCCTGGAACAAAATATTTTGATGGGGGTCCGCGGCCAAATACATATCATTTTGGGGGTCCTTGACATGAAAAAGTTTGAGCACCACTGATATAGAAACATACGTTTTTCACAATACTGTTGAGATTTAGGAGACATGTAGAATCGGCTTCAGGTCTCAATGGGTTAAAATGTTGACTGTGACTGTGAACTGTGTTATGTGAGAGCTATTGCTGTCCATGGTGCTGAAAGTGCATCTAGGTTTCACTTGCGCTTCACACCCTGCAACCCCCTACCATCTTCCGGCTATGTATGTACATTGCAATGAGAGCTGGTCTACTTTTGTGGGGACAGAGATAGAGACAGACAGCTAGGCCGCTTTCCGCGCCATGCTGTAAAAATATGACCCATTTAAAAGATATTGACCAGGTACTGTACACAGCTCATAAATCGTCTTTTGCCCTTGGGGCCCATACTATTCAGCTTATCACTCTTCAGTTATTGTGACCTTTGCATAGTGGTACTGCTGTATTCTCTTCATAGAAAACATTCTATTGTGGCGCAGAGAATTGTAGTGTCCCAAAGAAAGGCCTAAGGTGTTTGAGTTAGATAAGAGCTGAATGCTGTAGAAGCTTCAGAAAAGTGGATAAAAATTAAGTACTTGTACAATAGAATCACAGTTGCACTTCGCAAACAGTCAGTCGGTGTTTGTTTGTGTCATAACTTTGTTTTACACAAAGTTGTTTATGATATAGGGTACTACAATAGATACAATGTTATTTTCCTCCACTATGTAACAAGCCTTCAAAGGCTAAATTGACTAAATTGAGCGACAACAGAAAAAAAGAGCATTGTGCTGAATTTGACATTGACTACCTGTCATTCATCTATTTAAGAGTGGTGGTTGCTTGTCAGGGGATAGCAAGAGATGGACAGTGACTTTTGAATTCTTTATTTTCTCTACCTAAAAGGCTGTATCTGCTGTTCCGACTGCAAATATCTGTTGTAATGGTGCTATAAAACTTTATTGTGTGTTCAACTTAGTATAGTAGTCCCATCTATATTGATTTTGGCTAATTAAGTAATTTGTCAGCCTCTAGAACAGCATAATATATACTGCATAGTGTGTTGCCGATTACACTTTTTAATAGATTTCAGATAGCTTCATAGACTCAGTGTTGTGTAAATTCATGTTATTTTATTTTATTTGTTTACACGTTGTCTTTGCTATTAATATGTTGTATTCATGTTAATGTGTATTTTCAGACATTATCCACTTAAACCTTTAATACAGCACTTAGTCAACTTGACCGTTGGCTGTGTATTTGGTCTGCATTTTTTCCCTCTACACCAAACTCTACATAAACTAAACTGGCACTGATTGCAGTGAAACTGAAGGTTGAGAGAGAGATGGCGCCGGTGTGTCTGGCTGGCCGTCTGAGGCTGTGTGCCCTCCTGCTGTTTGTTTGTTTGTTTGTGTGCGTCTGTCACAAGGACCATCGACTCTCTCCTGGTTTATGACCGTCTGGAGTTATTGCAAATCAAGGTTTCCGTGGACTATTTGGTGGAACTTGGCCAGGATGAACAAAGAAACTTTGTTCCCCCGCACCTCCTTGCAGACATCCCCGCTTACCTGTTGCACGCCAAGGATCCGCCGCCCCGGAGGAGAAAACGCCACAGGCGAAGAGGGACTCGAGCAGGCCGGCTAGTTCGGGTCAAAGCCTGGCTTGCGATCGCTCCCGAACCCACTCAGTTTTCCCATAACGCTCCCCAGGATTATGGAGCTTGTATCCGCCGCCTCATCTCCCGGCGAGCCCCAGCCCTGGTCCGTACCTGGCTGGTACCTGTTACTGATCCGTATGAAGAGCTCCATGGCTTGCGCTCTGTTCTGCCTCGCCCCCGGCGTCTTGGTGGAGCTAACCACGGCAATCTCAAGCCGCTGAGCCGGGCGGCTCGTGCGGCTGATGCCCCGGTGTTCGCTACAACCAGATGCGCTTTGCTAAATGCGAGATCGATTAGGAATAAGACCTTTATCCTGAAGGATTTGTTCTCCTCACACACGTTGGATCTTCTGTTTCTGACGGAGACCTGGATGCAGCCGGGTGAGTCTGCTGCCTTCACCGATCTATTACCTCCTGACTGTACTGTTATAAACTCTCCTAGGATGACAGGCCACGCAGGAGGAATAGCAACTATCTTTAAAAATAGTCTTTATTGTAAGCCTTTGGCACCGCTGTCGTTTTCTTCCTTTGAATTGAGTTTGTTTGAGCTGCGCCGCTCCGACCCGGTTCTCTGTGCGGTAATTTACCGCCCGCCGAAATACAATAAGGACTTTTCTAAGGAACTATCTGACTTCTTGGCCAGTGTACGGATTAAGTACAACAAACTGCTAATTGTTGGGGACACGAATGTCCATGTTTGTTGTGTCTCTAAACCAATGTCTAAAGACTTCTTGGATGTACTCGATGCCTTTGACCTTGTTCAGCACGTCACTGAGCCTACACATGAACTTGGGCACACGTTAGATCTGGTCATTTCTCATGCTTTGCCTATTTCTAATGTCCAGGTCTGTGCTCCAGTTGGCTCGGATCATTTCCCTGTCACATTCGACTTTGTACTCCCCTGTGACACGTTTAACGCTTGCGTTCCCGCACGCCAGCGCCGTGTGTTGAAACCCGCCACTGCTGTACTCTTTTCTTCTGCTTTTACTAGTGCAGCTCAGGCTGTAAATGGTTTAGATATCGTCTTAGACACTGATCAACTGACAAGCTCTTTTCTATCCACCTGTACTGGCATTCTCGACACTGTTGCGCCGTTTAAAGCCATACGCCCCAGACCCAGGTCGGAGCCTTGGCTAAACGAGACAACTCACGCCGCCAGGAGAGAGTGTCGGAAGGCTGAGCGCAGGTGGAGGAAAGACAGGCTCCATGTGTCACATGATATTCTAAAAGAGTGTTGGAAAAACTATCAGAGCACTGTCAAAGCTGAAAAAACAAGGCATTTCTCTGATATTATTTCTAAAAATGTGGATAAACCACGTGTTCTTTTTAAAACTATTGACCAGCTGTTAAATCCTCCCCAACCTACTTGTCTGGAGGCATCTTCTGAGGTCTTTGAGGATTTTCTCTGCTTTTTTGTAGATAAGGTCACAACCATCAGAGCACACATCTCCCCCCCTGCCCTAGACCCATCTCTGGCTGTCACCTGCACAACTGTCTTTAATCATTTCAATCCTGTGTCATTTTCTAAACTCAGTGAACTGGTCATGCAACTCAAAACCTCATCCTGCCCCACTGATGCTATCCCCACTCACCTCTTTAAGGAGGTCTGGGAGTCCATTGGGCCTAGTGTCCACAACATCATAAATAGCAGTCTGGCCTCAGGTGTTGTACCAATATACTTTAAAACAGCAGTAGTGACACCACTAATCAAAAAACCCAGTCTCGATACCTCTGTCTTGGCAAACTACAGACCAATTTCAAAGCTTCCTTTAATTTCTAAAATCCTCGAGAAAACTGTTTTATTTCAATTACAGTCTTTCCTGCAGGAACACAATATTTTTGATGTCTTCCAATCTGGATTTAAAGCATTTCACAGTACCGAGTCAGCGTTGTTGAGGGTATTCAATGATGTGCTATTGACCACTGACAAAGGTAACTCTGCTATTTTGCTACTCCTTGACTTGACCTCTGCTTTTGACACTCTGGATCACAAGACTCTAATCTCCCGGTTGGAGCAGTGTGTTGGTGTCACAGACACGGCCCTAGACTGGTTTAGGTCTTATCTATCCGAGAGATGTTTCTCAGTCAAATTTGGAGATTTTGTGTCATCCTCCACGCCCCTGTCCTCCGGAGTCCCCCAGGGCTCGATCCTTGGACCTATACTGTTCTCCCTTTACCTTCTCCCCCTGGGACAAATTTTTAAGAAGCATGGCATCTCATACCATCTCTATGCAGATGATTCTCAAATCTACATGCCCTTAAAAAAGGAAAGTAATAGCTCCCTGACACCACTTCTAGATTGTCTAAATGATGTTAAAACCTGGATGGCTTTTAACTTTCTAAGTGTAAACGAAAAAAAGACAGAGGTCATAGTGTTTGGGCCTAGTGGTCCTGGCATTATACCCACCAATCTGGGCCCCCTACAGTCTTATGTGAAACCTGTTGTCTCCAACCTTGGAGTCAAATTTGACAATCTGCTCAAATTGGATAAACAGGTTAATGCTGTGGTCAGCTCCAGCTTCTACCATCTGAGACTGCTTGCCAGAATTAAATCAGTTCTGTCCTTCAATGATTTTGAGCGAGTCATTCACGCCTTTATTTCCACACGTCTGGACTACTGTAACGCGCTATATGTCGGGCTAAATCAAGCCTCCTTGGCACGCCTGCAGCTAGTCCAAAATTCTGCGGCACGCCTCCTGACAGGAACCAGTAAGCGTGAGCACATTACGCCCGTGCTGGCCTCACTCCACTGGCTACCTGTTCGCTTCAGAATTGATTTTAAAATTTTATTGTTTGTTTTTAAATCCCTGAATGGCTTGGCACCTCAGTACCTCTCTGACCTCATAAAGGTCTATACCACCCCAAGGTCACTGCGGTCTGCTGGCCAGCTAAGTCTCGAGGTCACAGTAAGGACCAAATTAAAGACCAGAGGCGACCGAGCCTTTGCTGCCATAGCCCCCACCCTATGGAATGCGCTCCCCCCCCATGTTAAAAGGGCCCCCACCATTGATACTTTTAAATCTCGGCTTAAGACACACCTTTACACCTTGGCATTTTAACCCCGCTTGAGAGTTTTCTGTGGTCTATGTCTTATTTGTTTTCTGTGTTTTTGATGGTGTTTTCTGTGTTTTAGCATATTTTAGCTTGTATTTTGCATGATTTTCTGTACAGCACTTTGTAAACCCTTAACCCTGGTTGTGAAATGTGCTATACAAATAAAGTGGAATGGATTGGATTGGAAACCTGTTCGCCGAAAATAGCCGATTTACAAGGCAAGCTCATGCTACCACACGTTGTGAGCTTGTAGAACGGCTATTTTCGGCGAATCTTCCCCCCAGAATAGAGACGAAAGGGTTCAAGACGTTAACGTTAAAAAAAAGAAAAGGTTCCCATCACACAAACATTTGGCGCCACCCCCCTGTAGTAACTCCGAGGACCCCTACAGGGTCCCGGACCCCCAGTTGAAGACCACTGCTCTAGAATTAATAGGAAGTAATTATATCTTATTTGCTTTCTCAGCCTCTATGTGATTAGTCCATCTGGACCACAGTTCAGTGTTAATGAGATGTATTTTTCTTCCCTTCAACATTCTTTGCCATTTCATTCTGCTTTATTATTCACAATCAGTAGTGTCCACACTCTTTAACTCAAATAGACAAATAGATTAGCAGTTCATAACCTCACACTAATCCCTTCATTTTCGGATTGCATGCTAGTTAATTATGCCTGCAACCAAACATATTTATAACTATGTCGCATGGAAAAGCCTTTTCAATTCAGCTATCTAATAGTGTAGTGGCATATTTGTCCCAACAATGGAAAGTTGGTACTAAGAAGTATATTTGATGTTACGGTGCCAAGTCTTTTTCGACTGACAGATCAAGGACGGCATTGTCGACTAGATCAGGGGTTCCCAACCTTTCTGATACCAGGGACCGGCTGCCAGTTCTGGAAAAATTCGCGGACCGGCAAGGAAATATATGTAACATATATATGTCACATATATGTGATGGGTGGGCTACAATTACATCTAGACACATATTACACACTGCCAGTTGGGGCTAAATTATTGATGTAAGAAAGACACGGTCTGAGAGTGTATAACAGACTTTTACTCCAACAGTATGAAAATACAAAAGATGTAGGCCTACAACTGATGCAGAGACACAAGCCACAATCGCGAACAACACCACAACATTTACCGCTGTCGGTAGGCCCGGCGAGGATAAGCTTTGACACGCTCATGTCAATACAATCTGTCTTGCAACGTCACATACTGCAAGCAATACCAATAGCAAAAAAATACAACACAGCTTAAAAGCAGAGAGACGACACACTCGCCAATACAAACAACATTGCATAGTAGTAGTAATTAGTGATTTGACATCACGTTGAAAAACAGTATTGCAACATCAAATCATTGCATAGTAGTAGTAATTAATTAGTGATTTGACATCACGTTGAAAAACAGTATAGCAACATCACATCATTGCATAGTAGTAGTAATTAATTAGTGATTTGACATCACGTTGAAAAACAGTATAGCAACATCAAATCATTGCATAGTAGTAGTAATTAATTAGTGATTTGACATCACGTTGAAAAACAGTATTGCAACATCACATCATTGCACAGTAGTAATGAATTAGTGATTTGACATCAAAACAGTATAGCAACATCACATCATTGCATAGTAGTAGTAATTAATTAGTGATTTGACATCACGTTGAAAAACAGTATTGCAACATCACATACACAGGCAGGCAGGAACAACTTTGGTCATAATAATAACTCACCACTAGTGGGAGACCTGAGCCTGCTTCCCCGATACAAGCAGTTCGTAGCGTGGTGTGATGGAGGTCAAAGACAAACGAAGTGTATTTGTACAATCCAATCGGCTTCTAAACTTGGTCTTGGTGGCTGTCATGGCTGAAAAGCCAGCCTCACACAAGTACGTAGACGGGAAAGGTAACAAGGTCTTTAGCGCTAGTGTGGATAGTTCGGGGTATTCCGTCTTCACTTTAATCCAGAAGGATGGGACAGAATGCGACGTGAAAAAAGTTTTTAATCCTCCGTCATTCTTTAGCTCCAGCAGTTTGTCCTCTTGTTCAATTGTTAGAGTTGACGCGTCGGAAGCAAAGGGATCACGTATCCATTCATTCCCAGTCCTCGGGTCCTTTTCTGGGGGGAAATAGCGCTGGAACTCCGCTGACAGCGAACGTAGGTGGTTGCTCAGCAGTTTCGATAGGGGTCTGCGTTGTCTTTCTCCCACACACTCAGCAAATGTATGGAACATATCATAGACACCTTTGTCAACTCGTTTTGCCCATGAATCTAATTTGGATTTAAAAGCAGACACTTTGTCGGCCACTTTAAAGACTGTTGTCATTTTCCCCTGGAGCGACAGATTCAGTTCGTTCAGATGTGTAAATATATCACACAAATACCCCAGTTTTGCAACCCAGTCTTCATCTGCGAAGTGCTTGGCCAGGTCAGAGCCCTTCTCGTTAAGAAACACCTGCAGCGGCTGTCGTAGTTCATACACTCTGTTAAGGGCCTTACCCCTGGATAGCCATCGAACCTCTGTGTGTAGAAGGAGCCGCTTGTGGTCTGCATCCATCTCTTCACACATTTGCTCAAATAAACGTGTGTTAAGCGCGTGCGCTTTTATGAAGTTGATTACCTTGATCACTTCACTCAATACACTGTTCAACTCGGGGGACATTTTTTTACTTGCCAGCATCTCCCGATGAATGATGCAGTGAGTGGCTTCACAATTCGGGGCAACCTGCTTCAGTCTAGTTGTGAAGCCAGACAGGCGGCCAGTCATCGCCGCAGCACCGTCAGTGCACACACCAACACAGAAAGCCCAGTCCAGTTTATCAGTAGCATATTCATGCAAGGCTTTGAAGATTTCTTCTCCAGTCGTTTTTGTTGGGAGTGACAAAACACACAGTGCATCCTCTTGCAAGTCATCTTTATATATATAGCGGACATAAGCAAGTAATATTGCCTTATTTTCCACGTCAGTTGACTCATCAACTTGAATAGCATACCATGGAGATGCACGAATCCTTTCAAATAACTGCGTCTCAACATCCTCAGCCATGTCATCAATTCTCCTTTTTACTGTGTTATCAGAGAGAGGAATTTGCCCAACTTTCTTAGCAAAAGATTCCCCAAACATTTCTCGACAAATGTCCTTTGTGGATGGAAGTATCAAGCTCTCTCCAATGTCGAAAGGCTTCTTTAATTTAGCAATTCTATTTGCCACCAAATATGAGCATTTCAAAGCAGTTACATTGACTGAAGTTGTCTTTTTAATTGTCTGCTGCTGGCTTATTTGTCCTCGTTTTTTTTCCTCAAAGAATGCCACTGTCTTATCTTTGTGTTCCGGGTGATTTTTTTGGAGGTGACGACTCAAGTTTGATGGCTTCATAGCTGAATTAGCCAACGTATTCCCGCATAACACACACAATGGCTCCGGGGCATCTTCGTCACCTGTTGCGGTGAAGCCGTATTGGATGTAGGAGCTGTTATATTTGCGATTGAATGTGGACTTTTTCTTTTTCTTAGCTCCTTCATCCTCTTTTTCGCCTTCATTTGGCCTTTTATCTGCCTTGGTGGGCCCAGTGAAGAAGTGTGTTAGTGTTGACTGCTTTTGCATCTTTTTTGATAATTACTCCAACTATTATGATAATGCATTGTGGTCAGTCGCAGACAGTGTTGCCAGAGATTGAGAGAGAAATAAGCAACCAGGTCTAAGAAAAACAAGCCCAAAAGAAGCGGCCAGCCGGCCACATACTTTAAACCTGGGCTACATGGGCTATTCAAAAAAAACTTCAACCTACTAATATTTACAAGCAACTTCACTCTCTGTTGGTTACTCTGCTAAGGCGAGGCGTGCCACTGACACGTGTGGCGATATTTTGAGTTTTAAGTCGCTTATAATAAACGGACATGTCAACACTGGTCTGGCGCTGTTAAGTGACGTTACGGAGCACGCGTCGGGCGGAGAACAGATCTACAAGCTAAACAGCTGTAAACAACGCCCCCTGATGCAATGCGTTGTGAGCTTGCAGATCTGTTCTTTCTATTACCCTGCTGCTGAAGAAATTATACCTCAGTGCGCTTGGGTGCCGCCTCGCGCAGCGAAAATAATGGATCTAAGTCTACAAGTACTATTTGTTTTGATCAAATATATTTGTATCGTTTGTGATATGTTAATGATAGATGCGCAGCTGGGTTGAAATTGTTATTGGGCTTTGTTTAAAATAATAACTTTAATGATTTAAAAAAAAAAAAAAAACACACAAAACCCAAATTCCCTAAATTCCTGGGTGTCTTCTCACGGACCGGCGGGATATGTCCCGCGGACCGGCACCGGTCCGCGGACCGGTGGTTGGGAACCTCTGGACTAGATGACATGAAAGTATGCAGCAAACCCAGTTATGTTAATGTGTTGAATGGGTTGACTATACCGTGCATTACACCTCTCCAAGCTGCCCACATAGCCTCACGCTGTTTTTCATCATTAACACTTTCTTTACAGCTGCACATTATGTAACGTTCCTCTTCTACCCCGGATTTGAACCCGGTTTCCTGCGCAAGTGCTGACATTTTTACCATTGAGCTAATAGAGCCTGCCTGCCTGCTTGCTCAGGGGATAAATTGAATCTTATTATTTTATTTTTTTATCCCGCGATTTTGTAACCCTTATTTTTCACCCGGTGCCAATTTTCTAAGTGATCCTGGGCGCTACACTCCCCTCACCAGCCTAGGGAGGCCAGGGCCGAGCTCATGCCTCCTTCAGTGCATGAGAGCCAACTGACCTTTCTTGTCACCTGACAGGGGGGAGTTTCCCTGGTTGGACGTAGCGCATGGAAGGAACACGTTATTCCAACCAGTTCCCTTCTCCTCCATCAGGCGCCCTGTCTGTCATGGGGGAGGCGGTATAGCGACCAGGATTACTACATGTTTTTGTGAGGGTATTAACTACCCTAGGGGACACGGGGAGAACATGCAAACTCCACACAGAGTAGGCCCTTTCGCCAAACCCACCTAGGGTATGGGCGCTGATGACGCAGAGGAGAAGACACGCCCCCAGCGCCCACAGCGTCCCCAGCGCCCACAGCGTCCCTCCATAAATTGAATCTTGACCATCAGGTCAAAATTCGTGTCAGATCCTGTGTCTAGGTGAGACATGACACGATCAAAATGTCTCAATAGAAGAGCAGGGAGACAAAATACAACCACCCCAATTGTATAAGTTATAATGTATTAACATTCTCTACCATACAGATTGGACGAAATTAAATTGTATTCATTAACCCATTAAAACTCTGAAATCTTCTGTGTAAACACTTTAACCATCTACAATGAACTCACTCAGCTCCTTCATTCCCATTTGCTAACAAGCTTACGCATACGCCCTCAATCTAATGGTTCACTTAGGCGGTCTATTTAAGCAGATCACTGTTCACCACTTCATGTTCAGCTTGGTCACAGCCGTTCCTGTCTGTTTTCAAACTCCCTCCACCTCCCCAGCCTCCTCCTATACCATTTAAGTAAATGCGTGATTCAGTGGATGCTATGATGTTATGTCATTCACGTTCAAGGTCATTCAGGTGGTTATATCTGTGTATCTTGAAGGGCTTTAAGATAGGCCTACAGGTGTCTTTAAAGGGCTCAATATTTTAATGTTTCTTTCTGTGGATTGTATGTTAATCTGTATATTAATGTATGCCTTGAAGGGTTCTATGTTGATGCATAACTCTGTATCTCATGCACTGCTTCTGGGGGGTTTGTGATCTCAGATTCTGTCTCATGCTTGCGCAGGTAATCTGTAGTATCAGTAGGAGCAGAGTCACACCGCCAAGATGAATGCAATATCATTGCAATAAATGGTAAATGGTTAATCCTGAGCTGAAGTGTCTAACTGAATTATTGAAAATGTGTGCAAATCTTTGAATATACCGCGGCCAAATACATTGAGAACATTTGAGAACCACTGATATAGCAACATAGGTTTTTCAGAAAACAGTTTTAGTGGATTTAGAAGACATTTGTAGAATCTACCTCAGGTCTTAATGGGTTAAGCTCTGTGGGACTATTTATTCGCTATACTGAATGCTGTATGACACATGCCTGCCAGGTCATTCCTGCCTAAACCTCTACCATCAGGCTTTAGTCCCCAGATCATGCATGACCTGGGTTTCCCCAACAGCACAGTTGGCTGACCTGACAGTATAACAACCTCAGGACCCAGTGTGCACTGCATTCTAGAGTGGCCACTATACACACTGACCCCTGGGTGCTGGGCAATATCCTGAAAGCTATCTTGAGAAGTTGGCAATTTGCAGCCCTTGCCATCGCTCAGGCATCCTTATGTCTCTGACATCTGCTTGATTTGAATAGAAGGAGAAGACACTGTCTAGTAAAACACATCCAAGCTCTCAAATCTTTATACTGTTCCATTTATGGAATAAATGCTTATTGCTGGATTGGATTCAAAGTGTTCCCACCAGGGTGTGCCAGGGAGGTCAATTAGAAAGGATAGGGGATGAAGAACAAACAAACAAAAAAAACTATTATATATTATATATATATATTATATATATTGTTGTGCCAGTATAAGCACTTTCAACATGGCATCTTTATTTTAGGCATGTCATTATTGTCACATTTTCAAAAACAAATAGCTAAAACAGTAGATCTATAAGCTCACAATGCGTTGCATCGCGCTGCGTTGTAAGCTTGTAGATTGGCAGATTTTGCAATCGGGGGTCGCAGCTATGCAGAGGCTATACGGCTAGTATTTGGCGATACTTGGCGTAGAAAAGTTTGGGAACCCCTGCTGTAGGAGGACCATCAAGAATCTGGTCTTACATGACCTCTGACCTCTACTGAAGGACACATTGAACCCTGCACACATTGTCATAGCGGGATCACACAGGGGGTGGAAAGTGTCATCATATTTTTCACTCCCACTGGGCCAGGCTGGAATCACTGTGAAAAGTCATTCATGTTCAAGGTCATTCAGGAGGTTTGTTCTTAGGGTGCTTATAGGCTGATGCATGTGGATTTCAGATTAATTTACATTCAGTATTTATTCTCTTGTTAAGGGCCGTGTCTACAGAAAGCATTCGTCGAGCTGCCAGTGCCAGTCTGTCATGGCATTTCAGCGATTCAGCGCTCTCGTCGTCGTCCAGCGTTTTTTTGGCGGAGCGCCCTGAGCGCTTCAAACACAAAATAGTTTAACTTTTGAGAGGACTCAAGAGGAGTGCTGCTCATTTGATCCTATCTGTCTGTGCCTGACAACCCGGTCATTTACGACCTATCGTTGAATCGAAACCACAACCAAGTCCATTACCGTTGTTTCAGCTGGGCTATTTGTGCTCAAAACGCAGAGAGGACATAACGTTTGAGCACAGCCACTGTACAGATGACGGGTTCGAACGTCGTCGGCGTCAATAAACGCACCGTGTGGACGTGATATTCAAAAGCGCTCCTCCGCTCATAAAATGCTTTCTGTGGACACGTACGGCCCCTTACTGTGTAGTCTCTGAGGCTCTCTGATGAATCACCTCTAGGATGAAGCAGAGTAGTGAAGAGGAATATGAGAGTCTGGAGGAGAGATTTGTTGGGTGAAGAACCACCTGCGATTCAATTCCAGCAAGACAAAGGAGCAGGTTGCTGACCTCCAATGCAACTAGTCCACTGACACCTGTTACCAACCCGGGAGGAGAACATAGAGGGCATAGCGTGGCCCGTTGGGGATGCAGATGAACAACAAGCTGAAAACTGGGACACACTTGATAAGAGCCTCGGGTCCTCTGTGTGTCCAGCAGAATGTTCTCTCGCGGTCCTTAGTGGCCTGTGCACCGCTTTGTGCTAGCGCGTCCTCAAGAGAAAACGTCAGGCAGAGGACGCCGGTAGGATCATGTTTGTCATTCGGGGCTAAGCGCAGACATCCAAAATGTGTTGACAGAGGATGGGCTTCACACTGAGCTCTGTGGTGTGCCAGTAAATCCCTGTGGGATTATCAAAGACCCCCGCCACCCCAACCATGGACTGCTTCAGCTGCTATAGCGTCTTGGTAGTATACGGTACCGTAGCAGCCTCAAGGTTCGGAGCAGCAGGCCCCCGGACAGCTTTTTCCACCAGGCAACCAGTTGCCTGTCTCCCTGTTACCCATACATTCAGAGTCAGCTGTGCCTATACAATCACACAAACGGGTAAACAACTACATACACATTATGCACATTTATTAACCACTTAAGCCCTGTGTTATACGTCGTCATTTGACTAAGTTGCGTGGCAAAAATAGTCGCTGAGTGTGTGTGTGTGTGTGTGGGGGGGGTGTAACTCAAGGATCGTAGAACCGATTACCTTGTCGTGTGTATCACCGAGAACCCGGGTGTGACAATGGGTACAATGAGTACAATGTGTATTGCATAACCAAAAGTTACAAACAGGCATCATTCCTAACGCATCATTCCTAACGGGCATCGGCTTTAAAAAAATGGATTTTCTTTTTGAACATATATTAACACACACACACACACACACACACACACACACACACACACACACACACACACACACACACACACACACACACACACACACACACACACACACACACACACACACACACACACACACACACACACACACACACACACACACACACACACACACACACACACACAGAGCTACCTGGTGCAACTATGAACCTTTAATCCCCAGCTCTATCTATATCTTTGCCCTATGCATACCTATATGTGCAATGCGCATGTTCCATACATAATTCATCAAACATTTTCTACACAGGGCTTACTTAGGTTAACATTACATATTCTGTACATATTCTGGTCATTTACATGTTTTTATGCCGACACTAAGACCTTGTGTACAGTACCTACTGTACTGTAGTGTGAGTGTCTTATGAATATTCATCTTGAAATCCGATTAATGTGAATATTAATCATGTGAAGCACACCTAAGAAACATTTGCACATCTAGGAAATGTACTGTATGAATGCCCTAAAATATCCTATTCCTTTTAACCACTTAAAAGCAGCTGTAAGTGATATTTTTTGGCTAAAATAAAAAGTTTAATGTTAAAAGGTTCAAGCTCGACAATCCGATACTAGTCATAGAGTCTTTGTTCAGTAACGGGGGGTCTCCTTCTCTCTCCTGCTCTTTAATAAACAGAATTTAGGTGGGTTACACTTTTCATCCAATCAGGACAGATAACCTCTCCGGCACCGTTGGCTTGCTCGCAGTGAAACTGTGCACACACACTCCCTGGATGCCACAGAAGAACCTTTGCCCACGGGTCTTTCAGATTTTTCATATTCCATCCTGATTGGCTAAAAATGGCTTCCAAAGTTTGCAGGAGTGCTCCGTTTTGAACAAAATGCCTCAAATCATGAACACAGCATGCAATTACCTTGACATTTTGCACGTACATTTCCACTATGCCGAGGAAGAAATGCCACTTGAACATTTTCAAATCAGCCTCATGTCGCTATAACAGGCCGATTCGTGTTTTTACCTATAACTGCACAGATCTGTGTAAAACTTTGTAAGCGCACTCCCTAGAGGTCAAGGAAAAACCCTTGCCCTGCATTTTTCACATCTGCCTTTTATAGCGCCACCAGGAGGCCAACTTATGTAAAACATTTTTTTTTATATTACTCCTTCCGATTTCATCCACATTTCACGCAAATCGGTACACATGATCTCTATAGTCTTGTGATCAAGACGGATGGGTTTGATTTTTAATATTCCATCCTAATTGGCTTAGATTGACATCTAAAGTTTGCAGTAGTGGCTTGTTTTGAACAAAATGCCTCAAATCATGAATGCAGTGTCCGATTGCCGTGCAAGGCCTAAGAAGAAATGGCACCCTTTTCACATTGGCCTATTATAGCGCCACCAGGAGGCCTCAATAACCTACCTGACCTGGCGGAGACCTGTGCTCCGAGGACCACTTTTTCTAGTTTAAATATGCTTTTTCCCCCTTTAATTTTTGCTTATTTAGATATTCATTTGGTCAGACATGACCCCCTCCTATATAAGCCCAATCAACTTAAAACTCCCTCTCCCCCTCCTTTTTATTCTTCTCCCTTTCTGAAAAACAACAAAATTATGGAGCTTGCGCAAAAAAAACACCCACTTCTTTGCACCTGTAAACACGATTGAATTCTGACATAAGAAACAGATTTTTGGTGATCTAAAAAGGTTACAAAGGCATTTTTCATACATACACTTTTGTTGTGTCATTTTATCTCATGTAACCAAAGCCTCAGGTGCATTAGCATCACACTATGTCCCACTCTATATAGCTTATCTGTGTCTAGACCGTAGGAGGCACATTTCGTTATTTCAGACCTCATTTAACACTGAACCATCTTTATAATGCACAAATTGCCCACCATGGAGCTTCAGAGTGGTTCCCGACATTCATTAGCAGACCCCTCTTCTTCTACCGCCCAGAGAGGGCTTCCTCGCTGCCGCCACAGCGACCATCTGCTCTCCAGCTTCCCTGCCAGCTGTAGGATCCTGTCAAAGCAGCTCCTGTGAAGTAAGACAGCCACGGGCCGGCTCTATGCCTTATTCATTTACATCAGAGGAGGAGGAGGAGAGAGAGCAAGGACAGAGGTGTGCTTTTGTAATGCTGGCTGCATCGTGTGAACAGTACTAGCTATTACCCGGTGCTTCTCAAACTTTAGAGGACCAAGTCTAGCAATCCCTGTGTTCTCCTCAACTCAGCGATCTAACAACGGCATGCACCGAACAAACTAGCAGACAGACACGCGCACGCATATACTATTGTACATACTGTAATATTTGGCTACATCAAATTGAGAAATCAACCAACCCAACCTACAACCTGTACATAAACAACACCATCCTAATCCCATTTTTATATCACCATTTTGATGTATAAATGTATTATCCAACAAACTAAAACAATCACCGTATTCTTTCACATACACAAAACACAGTATAGGCCTATATAATAGCTGGGATTCAAACCCGGGTCTCCCGTGCGAGAAGGGACATTAAAGCCAAACAACTTTTATCTTTACAAGTTCATAAAATTTGAGAACCACCAACACACACTCACGATCTCCACTGTAAAATCCTGAGTGTTCAAGGCAAGCTTACCAAAGTGCTGCACAAGAAATAAAAAAAAATACATATTCTAGGCTATAGGCTACTAATCTCTCAAGAACAGATTCTGCTCTGCGTTTGACTCTGTCGGGGGGGTTCGTCATATCACGTACGCACTTGCCTACAAGTGGGCGTGCCTTCAGATCAGGAAGCAGGCCGCGCTTTACCCAATCAAATGTAGTGGGCGGGATTTACGTGTCCGTCGATCCTTCCCCACTCGAAACAAAACGAAACTAATTTAACAGTAGCGTCCGCGGAGCAGACAAAACCACGGAAAGATATTCACATTTTAACTTGCCCTTTCATCATAGAAACAAGTGGGCTTATAACCAAAACGATCCATGTTCTCTGGGAGAAGTGGTGTTAGTGTTCCGTGTAGAAATATTGTTAGTGGGAATGAAAACATAGTCGCACCACCGGAAGTGAAAGGGTGAAGGCAGACCAAAACCCCGGTTTCCTTTGCGCACGGGTGCTACGTCAACTTCCTCCCAGAGCCAACTGAGATAGTCAAAAACAGCAGAGGGCGCTGTTTTTCCTTTTCATTTGGCGCTGGGTTCCCAGATTGAGGCTATATAAGCTAAAAACAGAAAAACACAGTAAAGAAACAAAAAGAGATGTGACTATGAATACAAAACACACCAACGTCAATAGCCAGTGAATCTAGGCAGAGACCACAGAACTCTCAAGTGGGATCAAAAGCCAAGGTATAAAAGGAGTTCACTCAAAAATTTGCTTATTTTCTATCAATTACACACCCCATGAAGCCTTGAATTCACAGAGATTTTTTAGTTTTTGTCGCATTCCGAAGGCAATAATTTGATGACCGGCGGAGTCTCCGGTAGGAAAATAAGTAATTTTTTGGGTGAACTACTCCTTTAAGGCGAGAAACTTGTTGTCTTTGGGACAACGAGTTTCAGCTGATCAGTGGACCCGCAATGCCCTTGAAGGAGTAATACAGGTAGACGTGTAAAAGGTCAAGAGAGGTACCGAGGCGCCAAACCATTCAATGATTTGAATACAAAATAAAATAAAATCAATTCTGAAGCGAACAGGGAGTGTAAAGTAGCCAGAATGGGTAAGATGTGGTCATGCTTGCCGGTTTCAGTTAAAGAATGGGCCCCAAGGGCACTCGAGTGGTAAAGTCACTGCCCACCACCACGGAGGTTGTGGGTTCGAATCCACGCGTGGTGCAACCGGCTTTTTCGAGCGTCCACACGAACACAATTGGGCCCGTGTTCGGGGGAGGGAAGCCGGACGGGGAGGGTGATGTTGGTCATTGCACGTACTCCTACTAGTGCAGCAGTTAAGCTCATAATATGGAAGGTATTGTGCATTTTAACCCATTAAGACCTGGAACTGTGTCATTTTTTTATTTGAGTTAAAAAGCATTATTTTACACTTTGGGCTATTCAAAAATAGCAGATATACAAGCTCATAGCGCGATATTGGTCATTGCACGTACTCCTACTGGCTGGGGCAGCACTAGCTCTGAATATAGCCTAGAGTGGGCCGCGTCCCCTTAACCCATTAAGACCTGAGAAGATTCTAGAAATGTCTTCTAAATCCTAAAAAAAAATTGGAAAAAAACCCCACTATTACAGCGCGGCACTCGGTGCCGCGCTATGAGCTTGTATATCTGCTATTTTTGAATAGCCTAAAGAAATCTAAAGTGACACAGATGCGTTCCAGGTATCAATGGGTTAAGGCTATGGTACCGATGAGCCAATGCAGCCGACCCACAGGGTACATAACGTGTCGTCGGGAGTGAAAATAAGAAATACACTTTCGCTACTCACCAAAACAAAGACGGTTTTATGGAGTTGAAAGCCAACTCTACTAAGTGGGAACACTCTGAGCCACCCCCCTCACGTCTAAAATACACTTTTTGGCCAAAATGTAAAATATTCCACCGGACAGAGACACTACTTCTTTGCTTTTTTAATCTTCGGCAGCGCCATCACGGTGCCAACTCACTACTGCCACACAGGTCAGAGGACCGCGTTACACCTTGAGATAGCGTATCATTGGATGTTATTCTGCGCTGCAACGTTAGAGGCGCTGTTCCGTAAAAAACATCTCTGAACCAGGAAGTGTCTCTCCGTCCGGTGGGATATTTTACATTTTGGCCAAAAAGTGTATTTTAGACATGAGGGGGATGGCTCAGAGTGTTCCCACTTAGTAGAGTTGGCTTTCAACTCCATAAAACCGTCTTTGTTTTGGTGAGTAGCGAAAGTGTATTTCTTATTTTCACTCCGAACGACACATCTGTACCATAGCCTTAAAGAGGTGGTGCCATGTTTTTGCACTTTTTCTGTTTTTCATGTGTCTATGAGGTTGATAGAACTTCATTAAGCCCCCCGGTGGTGTTTTTATGGTGTTTTATGTCTTCTCTGACTATTTGGAGTTTCTTCCTGGAGGCTGAAACCTTGAGGGTCAATCGTGCCAATAGAGAAACAGCACTTTAGTGACATCACAAAGCCCACACCCTCCCCCTCATTATCATAACACAACAGGTGTGTGCATGAGGAGGAGGAGGGACTAGGACAGGTGGGTGGTGCTAAGGTGGTGGAGGAGGTGCTAAGGTGAGAACCAGGTATACTTAATGCACTGGTGGGTGTGTCTACATAAAAACAACATTTTAACACTTACTGTACACTTTTTTTTTGTTGAAAAAAATCCTTACATAATAATAATACCTTATGATCAGGTTTTAGGGTTGAAAAATATCATGGCACTCCATCTTTAAGGGGCCGCTCTAGGCTATATTCAGAGCTAGGGCAGCACCTGTCGGCGGGGAGTGTTGGGCGGGAGGACTGGGACGAAGGCTCTATACGTCCTCCTGGTGGAGGCTCCTCACTGGTAGGTGAGTCAGTAGGATACGACATCAGTGACAACACAGAAATGTCTGTGGGGAGGAATTAATTGGCATAACGACTAAATTGGGGAGAAAAAGGGGTTCAAAAGAATTGGCTACTCTAAAAATTTAAAATAAAATGTGCCCCAACATTTTGGACTAACTGTAAACGTGCAAAAAAAAAAAGCCTGGTTTATGCCAGCTCAGTCGCTCGAATCAGTCATTGAATCCCTCATTTAACTCATAGTCTAAATGACTCATAGAGTTAAGCATCTCAAGATGTTACGGCGTTGATTAATTACTGTAAATAACCTGAATACTGTGTGTGATCTGCAGCAGCACAGCACAGCTGAGGAGTTACGATCTTCTCCGCCACACTTTGCTATAAGGTTAATATCATTAAGTCAACCAGGTTATGTTACAATGGGCAGCTGAACATCTGTTTTAGCTCTAGAGATTGCATCAGCTCATCAAAGAAAATTTGGAGGTCAAGTAATTGAACAGTGCCTGGTACTAAACCTTGTCATATTTTATTAGTCGGTGTAAAATATACTGTAAGCCCCGAAGCAGATAGTTTGTTATCTGGATAGTATAACTGATGCTTAATTTTTACTTTATACTTACTGAAAATAGCAGATTTTCAAGCTCACGATGCGTCCCAATCTGACGCAGAGTGAGCTTGTAGAAAATAACAGATCTGTAAGGTTTTAGAAAATACCCGATCCACAAGCTTGTGTTGTGAGCTTTTCGATCGGGGACACAGTTACTTTCCCACTGAGAAGGAACTCGTTATTTTTCACTGCATGTTGGCACGACCACTGGTGCATTCCCTGGAACATGATGGGTTTGTGTCTACAGTATGTTCTTAACCCATTAAGACCGGGAACGCATCTGTGTCATTTTAAGATTTCTTTGGCTATACAAAAAATAGCAGATCTACAAGCTCATAGCGCGGCACTGAGTGCCGCGCTATGAGCTTGTAGATCTGCAATTTATTTATTTTTATCGTGAAAATGTGTGCAAATCTTTGAATATCTATTTTTCCGTAGTGAACATTTTTAACTCTGTTACAACTTCTGGGCGGTCCCTGGAACAAAATATTTTGAGATGGGGGTCCGTGGCCAAAATTCATATAATTTAATTTTAGGGGTCCTTGACATGAAAAAGATTGAGAACCACTGATTATAGCAACATATATACATATATATATATATAATATATATATATATATATATATATATATATATATATATATACATATACATATATATATATATATATATATATATATATATATTTTTTTTTTTTTTTTTTTTTTTTTTCAAAAAACTGTTAGGATTTAGAAGATATTTGTAGAATCCCCCCAGAAGCAAAGATTTGAGTTACAAATGTTTGCTTTAAAAATACATGTATTCAAAGACTTGCTCAAATTTTCACGATTATTTTTTTCAAAAACAGCAGATCTACAAGCTCGTAGCGTGGCACTCGGTGCCGAGCTATGAGCTTGTAGATCTGCTATTTTGGAATAGCCAAAGAAATCTAAAAATGACACACAGATGCGTTCCCAGTCTTAAAGGGTTAATGTAGTTCTATACTACATGGATGACCGGAGCACCGGCGTGTAACATGACTAGCTAGGGTATTGTTCAACACAGACAGAGGACCATAAACTGTACTGTGCCTCGAATAAGAAACCTATTCTCCTCTGTAATGTGCTGTATTGGGAACAATTATTTTGATTTATTATGCATTTTTCCTCCCTCACTTGAGATACTGTGAACGGAATGCAAGACTATAATTGTTGACCCAACAATCATTCCTTTTCATTAACCTGTTCTTCAAATATAATCTTTTCTTTTCCTTTCAAGAGAAAGGGAAATTGCTCTTCATATTCCCTTCATTAAGTAATGTGTCTGACATTTTACAAAAAGCATTTCTGCATATTACATATTATGCAAAGTATACCCATACAATTTAAGACCAGGGATGGGCAACCTTTTTGGACTTTTCCAATTAAGGCTTTCTTTTATTATAGGCTGCCAATTAGAATAATAGAATAACACAAACATAGAATAAGTATGTTTGAGAAATGCTGCTCATGCGTGACACTTGCAAATTGATTGATTCTGTTGCTTTTAACTGTATATATTTAATAACAAAATACAAGATAAGCTTCTGACTGGGAGAAGTGTTATGCACATAAAAAGTAATGAAAACCTAATGTATGGGAAATACTGATGATATTGATGATGATGCATTAGATCTTGTTTCATAAACAAAAATAAATAACATTTTGACTACTTTGTGTTAAAATTCAAGATTAACACATTGAATGCCAAAAACGGTCCGGACCGTTTTTGAGGGTCCAAACGAGAAGTGCCGAAAACGGTCCGGACCGTTTTTGACCCAATTCTATTTTTATACGAGTGGCCCACGTGGGGCGCTAAAATGAAACTTTGACATCACCCAAGGAGTTTCTGAGAAGAAGAGGCTGGATGAGGCTCCATGTCAAAAATCCTTCCGGTCGGCGTTTTCAATGTTATCTCCTTGACTAAAAGCTTAATATCTCCATTTCTTTTTAATGTGGTGGAAACGAGCCGTTTCCGATCGGCGATCACGCTGCAATGGAGGATCGCGTTGGAAATATTATTGTTCCAGGCGTTAGTCGGGACCCTCCGCCGTCTCGCACGCACGCTTTGTTTACATGCACTTCCGCGTCGGGGCTTCTGCAGCACGAAACGTATAACGCAAGTGGATGGAAGAAATGCAGGCACTCAACGTATAATATTTTAATAAACCTCTGGCACCCAATGTGTTAATAAGTAAGGAAGACAGCTTCTCAGTTATCAAAAGGTGACAACACAATACCACAGAATAAAATGTATGCCGCAAAACATTTTAAAGAAATAATGCAAGCAGGTATTTATGGACTTCAATATGAAAATGGGTCCTGCAGAAAGATCACATGAAATCCAATTTCACATCTGTTGCCGTCTAGACCTCGTGGGTGCAATTGCGTTGCTAGGATACAGCTTGTGTCCATGTTTATTTCCTGTCAGCTCCTGATATTCACAAACACTGCAACAGGAAATAAACCTGGAGTCATTTATAATCTTTATGTAGTCGGGTGTGAAAAGGTCTATTGCAGCCACACAAAACTGTCTTCTGTGGCGATGTCTCACCCTGAGTGTGAGAGCTGCCACCGGGAACCTGCTGCCAGTCCATTAACCCATTAAGACCTGAGGCCGCTTCTAAACATTTTCAAAATCCAAATAAAAAAAACGGAAAAAAATATTTTAAAAATAATTTTCACGATTTTTCAAAAATAGCAGATCTACAAGCTCGTAGCGCGGCACTCGGTGCCGCGCTATGAGCTTGTATATCTGCTATTTTTGAATAGCCTAAAGAAATCTAAAAGTGACACAGATGCGTCCCAGGTATTAATGGGTTAAAGTCAGGCTAGTTGGTTGCAATTCGCAAAAAGGCAAGACACGTATAATGTGGCAACGTTCGAGATCTTCTTTGTGAACGTGTGTAGAGCCCGACTGATGTCAGATTCTTGGGTCCGACGCCGATCCTGATCTTGGAGATTCCTAGACTATACTGATATTTTGACCGATATTTATAAGTTCCTATTTGAGAACATTTAACTTACTATCACACATCGCGCCGCAGATCCGACAGATATGCCCATATGGAGATCTCTGTATCTGTCTAGCCTGGAATTGAACTGATTCGCGGATCCGTTCAGTGGATACATTTTTTCTCACTTCGTTTCTGGTAATGCTGGTATTGGTGAATTATATGGTGAATTATTTATCTGTAAGCAATCTCTGGTTAACCGGGTATGCATGCATTGCACGTTGGATTCACTATGCAATAAACTCATCTCAACAGGTCATCTGTCACTGGTGATCGGACTTTGACTTGAAAAACGTAATGTGAACAAACACAGACTCAAGTGACGTGCATCATTATGAAAACAAACAAGTTTTAACAGGTGAAGTTCCGTTTTAGCAAAAAAGTCCATGAACGCACAGAAAAGGTCCTTTCTTGCCTCTTTGTGTGAGCAATTCCTCTCGTGCACAAACAATAGGCGGCTGCCTTAACACATTGAATGCCAAAAACGGTCCGGACCGTTTTTGAGGGTCCAAACGAGAAGTGCCGAAAACGGTCCGGACCGTTTTTGACCCAATTCTATTTTTATACGAGTGGCCCACGTGGGGCGCTAAAACGAAACTTTGACATCACCCAAGGAGTTTCTGAGAAGAAGAGGCTGGATGAGGCTCCATGTCAAAAATCCTTCCGGTCGGCGTTTTCAATGTTATCTCCTTGACTAAAAGCTTAATATCTCCATTTCTTTTTAATGTGGTGGAAACGAGCCGTTTCCGATCGGCGATCACGCTGCAATGGAGGATCGCGTTGGAAATATTATTGTTCCAGGCGTTAGTCGGGACCCTCCGCCGTCTCGCACGCACGCTTTGTTTACATGCACTTCCGCGTCGGGGCTTCTGCAGCACGAAACGTATAACGCAAGTGGATGGAAGAAATGCAGGCACTCAACGTATAATATTTTAATAAACCTCTGGCACCCAATGTGTTAAGTGGCTGCCATAACTTTACCAACCAGCTTTGAGAAAATGATCTGTCACGTTGCTGGTTGAGAATCAACTTGTCAAATGGTTTGTGGTTTGTCAGAAAATGTTTCCAAGTTCCCTTCCTTCGCTATCGCTGCGCAGTTGTTACAGGTGAGACAAATGCATTTGCCATTCATCATGAGGAAATACTGTCCAAGACCAAGGGGGTTGCTCATTCCCCTGGAAAAACCATGACATCTGCTTTCAACAGGAAACTGTTGAAATCTTTTATTTGTGGCTTACACACACAAATTGGCTCCAAACAAGCTCACAAGTAGAGCGAGACAAGAGGAAAGGCATCACTTCCCCTAACCTCATCGTCACCCATGGTTTCCAACTATTAACACATGACATAAATGATATAATAATAAGCAACATAACACCCACATTACCTAAATACCAAATAGCAACTCAATAACACAACAATGAAACAATAAACGCTGGGAAGTCCTTCTCCTGTCCAGTGACACACCCCAGGACGCTACAATATTATTTCTTCATGTCGAACGGAAATTGAATTCGTGTAATTATATTATAATAATCAGTGGTGGAAAAAGTACTAAATTGTTTTACTTAAGTAAAAGTATCAATACTGTAATGTAAAAATACTCTGTTACAAGTAAAAGTCCAGAATAAAAAAATTACTTGAGTAAAAGTACAAAAGTATTGGTATCAAAATCTACTTAAAGTACTCATTATGCAGAATGTCCCATTTCAAGTTTTCAAATGTATAAAAATCTTGCGTCGCATCGCGACGCATTGTGAGCTTGTAGATCGGCTATTTTCAAATGGCCAAAATGTATTTAGGGCTGAAGTGGTTAATGCATGTTTTTATACAAAGTAACTAGTAACTCAAGTTTTCAAATAAATGTAGTGGAGTAAAAGTACAATATTTTGGTGTGAGATGTAGTGGAGTAGAAGTAAAGGAATTGGAAATATTTTACTTAAGTACGGTACTTAAGTAAATGTACTTTACTTTACCACCACTGATAATAATAATTCTCTTCCCAGTTTGCATGGACGGCGTGCATGGCTTTTGTCTCATTCTCAATACTGCTGTCTGGTGTCCTGTGGACTGTAGAGGGAGACTGCAGACATGGAGCACAGGCACATATATACAAGGTTCCATTTGCTGGGAGGATGGGGGAGGGAATCCACGCCTCTGCTTTTGATATCCCCTCCTCTGTTCATTCATTCTTATCACCGGTGGGGATTATGTTTTATCCCTGCTTCTGGTCAGACTGAATTAACCACATAAACCCCTATGGCGTCCCTATTCTGGGGTGAAAGTTCAGCAAAAATATCTGATCTACAAGCTCGCAATGCATCGTGTTTTACGAAGCATTTTGAGCTTGTAGATCTGCAATTTTATAATACCACAGGATCTAGTGGAAAGCCCTGGGGGTATAGGGTATGTAGACGTTTGATATTTATGTTTGATAATAGCCGATCACAATGTATCAATTAAAAATGTATGCTAACCACATTAACCATGGCGTCCCTTTGGCAAGTTTGTTCAAAACGTAAAACAATTATAGCTTATAGATCGGCAATCTTCACCCATTAAGGCCTGAGGTTCCGATTCAACAAAATGTTCTAAATCCTAACAGTTTTCTGAAAAAACTATTATATCAGTGGTTCTCAAACTTTTTCAAGTCAAGGACCGCCGACCCCACAAAGATTTGAGTTAAAAAATCTTTGCTTTAAAAAAATAAATATATATATTCAAAGATTTGCACACATTTTCACAATTTAAAAGAAATAGCAGATCTACAAGCTCTCTGTGCCGCGCTATGAGCTTGTATATCTGCTATTTTTGAATAGCCCAAGGTATAAGATAATGGTTTAAGTGGTCACACAGATGCGTTCCCGGTCTTAATGGGCTGTTACAACCCATTAATGTTAGCTTCTCCATGTGGTTGAAAAGTAGTAGAGTACTGAACCGATAACGCACCTGGACAATTGAGATGCTGCCAGGACCAGTCCTGTGCTAAATCATGCCGCCCCACTCCTCTGATATGATTCATTGGGGTTCACATTCAAACCAGCACTCAGTGGAGTGAATGGACGATGGCATAGAATATGAATGGATGTGTTTGTGTGGGTTTCCATGAAGCCCCTCGGGATTCACCGGTCAATCCTACAGACAGGGATGCCCATGCAACCCCATGATTTAGACCTAGCTTTTTTTTACCAGCGATTGCTTCCCATGCATTATACAGTGTGGTGCAGTGGTTCTCAAAGTGGGCACCGGGTCCCCCAGGGCTCCTTGAGAAGGTTCCAAGCGGTCCCCAGCTACATGTGATGATATATATCATCAAAATCAGTTTAGCCACTTTAAACCTATACTGTATACATCAGCTTTTAAAAAAGAGACGATCTACAAGCTCACAATGTGTCGCATCACGATGCGTTGTGAGCTTGTAGATCTGCCATGTTCAAGAAAATGTCATAAAAAATTTGGTATGGACAGGGCTCTCCACTACGGAAGGTGGTGAAGGCGGTTGAACGCACCACAGGGAGACATCTCTCGTCTCTGAAGGACATTATACGAGAGCAGGTGCTTGAGCAGGGCAAAAGGATTATGAAGGACAAGCATCATCCTCACAATGAACTGTTTGTGATGATGCGAAATGGGAAATGCTTGAGATGCTCTTACAGCTAAGGGCTCGAGGCTGAACAAAAGCTTTTTTCCCGGCAGCTCTCAGATCACTAAACAGGGACAACAAAAATGAAAACAAAAAATAGGAAATTGCACCGACAAATGACTATGTATATGCTGACTCCTTTGCACTTTTTGATTGGGTTAAATGACTCTCAGTCTCATTTGTGTACATGCTCAACTCCTTGCACATTCGACTGTGATATTGCAGCTATTGATTTAGATATGCAGATGATCTTTACCTGCACAGCTAGATAAGTACAGTATACTGTATACTTCTGGAACTGCTGCATATTGATAAGCTAATGTACTTGTCTAAGACAAGATCTTAAATTTCTTTCTTACTGTATATATATTTTGTATTATTATATTATTATTTCTTCTCTTACTTAATATATTATTATGTCTAGGATATTTTGCGGAACAAGTCCCAACAACATATTGCTGCTTGTACTTGTCATTGATAAATACAACTGTGGGGGAAATAATTCGGTGCAAACCAATTCATCGTTGCTGCAGTGTCAATTTGTTGCAAAATATTTATGATCAAAACTGCTGGAGTATGCCTTAAACAACTTACTTTATATAAAAAAAAGATCATGCCATCAATAGATTAATTTGAGTATATCATGCCATCAATAGATTCATTTGAGTAAGTCCATATAACTTTGTTTTTGGTGGAAGGTAGTTATGTTCCCTAGTGTAATCATCTGTCGATATTAACATTACTAGAAAGGGGCCGGCCTACTTGGGCGCCATGCAAGTCGGGAATACATGCCCAGCACCCGTTTGTGCAATACTCCTTAGTCATTGTACATGTCGTTGCTGTCGGGCATAAACCTCTTATCTCCATATTTTAACTTTTTGTGTTTTTTCTAGGGCCAGGACTTTATCGCGTTAATTTCGATCAATTAATTAAATGCATTTTAATCGCACCTATATTTGCACCGTGGAACGTTTCTCACTGGACGAGTTTCAGACGGACCGATCATACCACTTCAGTACAGTTCTTGAGTACATGGGCCTACTTAAAGACGTATGCCAAAATCCATTTGAAAAAAATGCGTTTCACTGTTCTCAGGTCAAATATTGATATGCGATTAAAATGCGATTAATTGCGATTAATTAATTACAAAGCCTCTAATTAAAGGTAGGGTAAGTGATATTTTTGGGTTAAAACAAAAAGTATTTTTTAAAAAGGTTTAAGCACTATATTCTGATAGTAATCATTGCTATAGAGTGTTTGTTCAGTAACAGGAGTATCCCCGTCTCTCTAGCTCTTTAATAAACAGAAAATACATTTTCTGGTAGGTGTCAAAATCTCAGCCAATCAGGAGAAAGTACCCATTTTTAAGCTTTATTTTTATAGTGTTCCAGTTCTAATTTGGTCTGCTCATTTCTTAGTGTCATCACTTCCAAATTCACTTGTTTAATCTATATCCTGATTGAGTTCTCTATCCTGATTGGATAAAATTGGAAATGAAACTGAAACTGAAACGAAAATGCATTTTCTGTTTTATAAAGAGCTGGAGAGACATGGAGACTCCTTATATGGACAGGACACTCTATAGTAACGAGCACTATCAGAACATAGACCCATTTTGCAATTATTTTAATAATTGCAAATCACTTACCCTACCTTTAATTTGATAAAATGTTTTAATCGAGTCCCAGTCCTAGTTTTTTCGTACATTAATGCCCTACTACTTGATCATACTGCAGTGTCACACAAAAGTAGCAGATCTACAAGCTCGAAAAGTGAGGCGTTTTGAGCTTGTGGATCTGCTACTTTTGCTATTTTTGAATCTGAATCCTGGGCGTAAAGTATGAGGTTACCACGTATCTGAAATCAAAACTAGAAAAAGTGCTCCTCGGAGCACAGGTCTACGCCAGGTCAGGTAGGTTATTGTGGCTTCCTCTGCCTAGTGTGAATAGTGGAAATTTCACGGAAATCGCACGCTGCGTTCATGATTTGAGGCATTTTGTTCCAAACTGACCTATCCTGCAAACTTTGGAAGCTAATGTTAGCCAATTAGGATGCAATATGAAATATCGGACACATCCGTCTTGATCACATGACTATAGAGATACTGTGTACTGATTTGCGTGATTTTTTGACAGAATCTGAAGGAGTAATATAATAGCAACAAATTTGTTTTACAAAAGTCAGCCTCCTGGTGGCGCTCTAAAAGGCAGATGTGAAAAATGCAGGGCAAGGGTTTTTCCTTGGCCTCTAAGGAGTGTGCAAAGTTTCAAGCGGATCGGTTTAGTTATAGGTAAAAACGCGAATCGGCCTGTCATAGCACCACCATGAGGCTGATTTGAAAATTTTCTATCAAATATGATTTTTTTTTTTCTTCTGGTCTCGATCTCGACTTTTTTATATTTGGTGACCCCTAGGCCGGGTCGTAACAGTTACATAAATGCTTATTCAATCATCCAGATATTATTATTAATATTATCAATATTCTGAGACTGTGATACACATGGATTTATAGTGTGCCTTGAGATGTTGGGGTAAAGGAAATGACTTAAAATTGATTGATATTTTTTCACTAGACATAAACCACAAATGTTTTCTGTTCTGTCTAAAGGTGTTTGTGTTACAGTAAGTCCAGCATTTATTCTCTCCACTGACCTAAAAACAAAGAATATCAGACAATGTAAAAGATGCATCTTGTAAGGTCTTACATCTTTCACTAAGAATGTCTGTGTCTTCAATAATCCAGATGGTTCTCTCATATACGGCATGTGCCATATATAGACAAAACACATCACTCACCTTCTAGATATATTATAGTCGTTATAATAATCTGTAAAACATACAATAGACTGTCAACAGTGCTTTTTAATATGTGTTTATTGACAGGATGAATATGAGCCTTATGGATGCCAACAAACACTCATCTCTATAATGTAATGGTACCAGTGTTACATAGTATAGAGCAGAAAACCACTGAGTATATTGTGGTTCTCTGAGTTATCATAGAGCTTGTTCTCACTAGGTAAACGCATGTAAACTACGTCTCCCACCTCCAGCTCTATGATCATTCCATTAGATGTATATTCATTACCCCCACCAACATTGTATCCAATGTTATAAAAGAGTCTCTGCTCATTTTTATACATCTGAATACGGAAATACCCTGATGAGGCGGCAGTAAATGCAGTGAATCTGAAGAGATAGGCTCCTTTCAATGGTGATGTGAAGATACCTGTGAGAGGACACACATGCACACGCGCGCACACACACACACACAGTGAATAAACCATCCCACCATATTGTGGAAAACAGGACACCTTTTAAAACAGTGGTTCTCAATGTGGGGTCTGGGGACCCCTAACGGTCCTTGGAGGGGTTCCAGGGTCCCCAGCAAAATGTGTTAGCATCAAAATCAGTTTAACCACCGTAACCCTATTGTATACTCAGGCTATGAGAAATGACACATCTACAAGCTCACAACACATTGTGATGAGACACTTTTTTGAGTGAGACACTTTGACATGAACATTTTTGAGAACAATTGTTTTAAAACATTGTTAATTAAAACCAATGACATTAAACTTCTCTCATCTCATCCTGTCTATTGATTTAAACTAGAAGTTCGGGCCGCTGCGCGGCCCTCACATCTAGCGTGACGTGTCGTACACTTCGGATCGCAGATCCAACTTGCAGCCACCTCACAGTGTGAGCGAGAGTATTGTGTGAAAGTAGGGCGAAGTCGCTTATAATTTTTGGACATGGCAACACCGTGGTGAAAAGTAAGGCAAATCCGCTTATAAGCAGAGAACATGGCAACGCTGAGTGTCCTGTCCTCCCCTCTTTCTCTGTCCCTGTGTGTCTGTCCCCCTGTCTGTCGAATAAGGTTCGGTACCACATAGAATAGCCTAATTGGGTCCACCTAGGGCCCAGTCCCAGTAGGGCCCAATCACCACCTACCTGTAACTGGATTGTAAGCGTTGCCGATGTTAGTGAAGACCTTGGTGTAGACCAGAGTGGTGTCAACATTAAATGGTCCAACGTATCCAGAATTTGTGAAACCGACAGAGAAGGCCACCTTTGGTTTGTCTGTAACACAGGAGCATTATCATATTGTTTATAATATTATATGATATATACTATTAAGCAAATATACCAATCAAATGTATTAAAACTGTTGTCTTACAGTATAGCAGCTTACATCCAACTAGCAACTTCAACAAGACAAAGTAGTCAAATTAAACAGTTGCTACAGTACTCAATAGAACATTATTGATATTCTTGTGAGTTTGTGAATATTCAGTAAGTCTACAGTAGGATCTTAGTTGACTAAGTTCAGTAAGAGTGGGACAGACATTCTGAGATCAGGGCCGTGTTAATGTCAGAATGCGCCCTAGGCAACGGACAGTTGCCCAGGGCACATGCACGCGTGCGCAGCGTGCGTGCATGCTCCGCGACCTATATATTTCTTCTATGCATTTTTGTGGAATAACATTTTCAGTATTCAGTCTTCATTGTAGAACATAATGTTTGCATATACTTACTCCACAGTTCCTCTACTTGGCTCTCAGTTGCAGTTAGCTCTGTTTTTATGGTAGACAGCTGAGCACCATGGGCTGAAATCAACACAATATTAATATTACCGTAAGTCAATCATAAATACTCATGCCGTCACATTTGAGTGGATAAACTTTCCCATGTGGATTATATGGATCAAATATACAGTAAATTAGAAGATCAAAACATGTAACAACATTTGTAACAACATGTTTCAACACTGCCTGCTTCTACCTAGCTGCTCCCACTGTTCAAATTACCTTCACTTTCCTTCTTCAAGTCCATCACCTGGCCCTCACTGACTCCCAGTCTGGTCGTAAGGGCTTCCACCTTGCTTTCACTAGCACCCAATTTCACAGCCATTTCTGAAAAATATTTAGAAGAAATTTATGTTAAACATACATTTCAGCCTGGACCTGTACAACTCCTTCAAGCATCTTTTGCATAAGATGCATATTGCCTCTAAAGTCTAAACCATCCTAACCTGCATTTTCTTTTGCCATTCCTTCCATTTCGTTTTTGGTGACGCTCAGCTCCACCCGGAGATCAGTCACCAAGTTCCTCTGCTCGTTGGCTTCTCCCTCGCTGGCTGCCACCCTGGACTCCATGTTCCTCAGCTTCTCTCTCTGTTCGACCACGGTGGCTCCCAGGCTATGCACCATGTCTCTCACTGCTTTCAGCTCAGCCCAGAGGTCGGGTTGTAAGAGGGTACCTGGTTCAACATGGCTCTCTATCTCGTTGACCCATCCACTCTCTCCCTGAGCCCCAGCCTCAGACAGGCAGAACAGTAAAACAAGCACAGCCCCACAGCCCTTCATGCTGAAACAGTCTCTCTCAGAATATTGGGCAAATTCATGTCCTTATATACCCACAAACCAACATTGGTTTGCCCAGTGGAAAGTTAATGTGCAAGCGGGACATTAAATAAAGTCAAGGACCATCTGAGAGTTTCAACATGTGGTACAAGATAAGATGACCTGGTTCTGAAAAGAGCGGGTGTGAATTTATTTAATGTAATCAGCTGCTGACCCTTATGTGTCCATTTGGTTCCATTTAGTTCACTCGTAGAGTTATGGGGGTCCTTGAAATAAAAACGTTTGAGAACTACTGTCCTAGTGGGAGATAGTAAAGCAGCATCTCTAAGTTTGCTGCCACCTTATGATTTGAGTCAGTGGTGGAGGACAGATGGTTTTACCCTAAAATAAAAAATACTTTGGATGAGATTAATTCTAAAAAATAAAAATAAAACCTAATCTAGTGATATTTCCCACAATATTAATTTAAAATATGCAAATAACTTGGGGCCAACTGCATCTCCTGTCAAATTGCACCTTTGGATCGCCCGCGCGCACACGCACGCACGCACGCACGCACGCACGCACGCACGCACGCACGCACGCACGCACGCACACACACACACACACACACACACACACACACACACACACACACACACACACACACACACACACACACACACACACACACACACACACACACACACACACACACACACACACACACACACACACACACACACACACACACACACACACACACACACACACACACACACACACACACACACACACACACACACACACACACAGAGTAACAGGAAGGGTAATGACAGGGAACCGAGTCTACCGAGTCACCGAATGTTGGCCCCAGAATAGGGATGCTAGCTAGGGTTCATGCGGTTATACGTTTAAAAACATTTCATTAAAACCTCTCAGAGACATTCATGGTAATGTAGCAATTATATGAGCCCAAGATTTGATGGATGCTTACAGAAGAGGAGATGTCACCGTATGGTTCACTCTCTGTCATGGTCACAAAAAACAACAGTTGTCCCAGAGCTTTGGATCTCGTTGGACATTTGTAGTGGCCACGAGATGAAGAGATCATGGTCACATCATGTACAGTATGTTGTGACCATGATGACATATGTCACCTAGCAGTGGTGGGAAAAGTACTCAAATGTTTTACTTAAAAAAGTAAAAGTATCAATGCTGCAGTGTAGAAATACTCTGTTACAAGTAAAGGTCTTGTAAAAAAGTATTGCCATCAAAATACACTTAAAGAGTACTCATTGTGCAGAATGTCCCATTTCGTTAAAAATGTATTAAAATCTTTTGAAAATAGCAGATCTACAAGCTCACAATGTGTCGCGATGTGACACATTGTGAGGTTGTAGATCTGCTATTTTCAAATGGCCGAAATATATATAGGGCTGAAGTGGTTAATGTATGTTTTGTGATTGTAATCTAAATCTGCAAAGTAGCTAGTAACTAAAGCTGTCAAATAATTGTAGTGGAGTAAAAGTACAATATTTGCCTCTGAGATGTAGTGGAGTAGAAGTAAAAGTGTTGAAAATGGGAAATACTCCAGTAAAGTAAAAACTCCTCAAAAGTGTACTTAAGTACAGTAGGCCTACTTGAGTATATTATAGATCTCATTTATAACATTCAAAAGAGAATTGCCAGGACTAACGCTGTAATGATCAATGATACAGGACTGGTGCATGAATATTGACAATGGCTCCTATAAGTCTAGTTCATTTTGAAGCACATTGAGTCTGCTGGCTGTTGTATGAAATGTGCTTCATAAATACACTTAAAGCTGCACTATGTAACTTTCGTCTTCTACCCCGGATTTGAACCCAGTTTCTTGTGCAAGTGCTGACATTTTGTACCATTGAGCTAATCGTGCCTGCTTGCTCAGGGGATAAATGTAATCCTAACCATCAGGTCAAAATTTGTGTCAGATCCTGTGTCTACGTGAGAAATGACCTTTGACACGATCTCCATGTCTCAATAGAAGAGCAGGGAGACAAAATACAACCACCCCAATTGTATAAGTTATATTGTATTAACATACTCTACCATACAGATTGGACAAAATTACTTTTTATTCATAAAAAAAGGTTTAACTTAGTGTATAAAGCCAGTAGTGTGGTCAATATAGTGCTTATCTCTGCCAGGAGGCAAAAATAGATATTCAGTGAAAGTTCTACATGCAGTAAGGGGAGGTTAATGATTAATCAAGGGAAAGAGAACCAAACGATTTTTTTTTTTTTTTTTTTTTTAGGAGCTATTATAATACAATTATATACATGGTCTCCACCAGGTCAGGTAGGTTGTTGTGGTCCAGCAATGTTCGGAATTCGCCAATCAGGATTGAATAGGAAAAATCGGACGGAACCATCTTGATCACTTGACTACAAAGATAATATGTACCGATTTGCATGATGTTTGGACAAAATGTGTTGGAGTAATATAAAAAAGAAAAGTGTTGCAAAAATCTGCCTCCTGGTGGCGCTATAATAGGGCAATGTTAAAAGGGTGGCATTTGTTCCTCAACGAAGTGCGAATGTGTGTGCAAAGTTTCACTGCAATCGAACGCTGGGTTCATGATTTGCGGCATTTTGTTCAAAACGGGCCACTCCTGCAAAGTTTAGATGTCAATCTTAGCCAATCAGGATGGAATATGAGAAATCAAAGAGATCCGTCTTGATCACATGACTATAGAGATCATGTGTACCGATTTAGGTGAAATTTGGATACAATCTGAAGGCTTAATATCAAAAAAATTATTTTACTTTAGACGGCCTCCTGGTGGCACTATAAAAGGCAAATGTGAAAAATGCAGGGCAAAGGTTTTTCCTTGGCCTCTAGAGAGTGTGCAAACAAAGTTTTACACAGATCGGTGCAGTTATTGGTAAAAACACGAATCGGCCTGTTATAGCGCCACCATGAGGCAGATTTGAAACATTTTAAGTGGCATTTCTTCCTCGGCCTAATGGGAATGTGCGTGTGAAATTTCACGAAATTGCAAGCTGCGTTCATGATTTGAGGCATTTTGTTCAAAACGGACCAATCCTGCAAACTTTGGAGGCCAACCTTAGCCCATGAGGATGGAATATGAGAAATCGGACAGATCCGGGTTGATCACATGACAATAGAGATACTGTGTACCGATTTGTATGACGTTTGGATACAATCTGTAGGAGTAATATAAAAAAATGGGTTTTGCACAAATCGGCCTCCTGGTGGCGCTATAACAGGCCCATGTGAAAATTTGGGGCAGAGGTTCTGAATTGGCATCCAGGGAGTGTGTGTGTACAGTTTCACTGCGATCAAGCCAACGGTGCCAGAGATTAGCTGCTGACAGACGGACACACGGACGGACGGACGGATGGATGGACGGACAGGGGGTAAAACATACTCTCTCGCCATGACCTTGGAAATAAGGGACGACCCAGAAAAAGATAAAATCTCACTGTAAATAATGTAACATTTTTGTATATTATATTAATCACTTGGGTCCCAGCATTCATATTCTAGGCGGGACATGTGCCAAAAATAGCAGATCTACAAGCTCACAACCTGTCGCAAGATTGGCTATTTTTGGCCAAGAAATTTGGTGTAGACAGGGGAAAAAACGGTACAGAGCCCAACTTGGGTCCAGTTTACTATAGGGTTTAAGTAATTAATAGATAGATATCAACCATCCTTTTCCCTCTGTTTCAGTTCAATTTCGTTGGGAAGCTGCTGGGACCACGGGGAAATTCCATGAAAAGATTACAAGAAGAAACGGGAGCAAAGATGTCCATCCTGGGTAAAGGTTCAATGAGGGATAAAGGCAAGGTAAGATTACAACTTAGTATTGCTTCACATTGATAAATACAGTAAATACATGTACTTCACTTATATCTATCAAAAATATATCTACACGCCCACAGCGTGTCCCGATGTGACATGTTGTACATCTGCTATTTTGGCTCTTTTTGTAATGTTCTGAAATTCTTTGAATTTTGTAGGGGGAAAAAAAGTGCCTATAATAGCATTCCCAAAATAGGGACGCCAGATTGAAAATGGTTAACTAATACAGTGGTTCTCAACCTGTGGGTCGGGACCCCCAGGGGGTCCCCACATGATTGGGGGGGGTCCCCAGATGACACCAGTGAAGTGACAATTTAAGGACTTTTTAATACCTCAGCAATTACTGCATCAGACCATTACTGCATCAAAGGTAATCATCAAACTATACTATAAAAAAAACTGTCAAACATTGGCCAAATTGTCAAAACATATAAAAAAAACGTGAGAGAAATACCCCTATGGCAGTGCCCATACAAATAAAGAATCCCAACTGTACAATGTGAAATACAGTATATCAAGACATCAGCTAGTGTGTGGAATTAATAGCATTCAGTGTGTTAAATCAAACATTAGAGAAAAAGACAACTACACAACAGCATGCTATTAACACTATAGCACACATCGTGGCCAATGAAGTTCTCTGCTGAAGCTATTTATCATCGCAGTCGGGCAGAAACCTTATATCTCCATATTTAAGTATTGTTTTCATAAATTAGCCCTACCACCCTGTAAAATGTGTTTAGAAAGATTTGGAAAGTGAAAGTTATAGTGGTTAAGTCTGTGGGTTTTATAAATATTTAACCGATGAAAATAGCTTTGCGACTAATAATAACTACATGAGATCTAGGGGTGTCACGATTCACTTACCTCACGATTCGATTCAAAATCGATTCCTAGGGTGCCGATTCGATTTAAATTGCGATTCTGCGATTAATTGTGAGTAATTGCGGTTCGATTCGATACTGCGATTTATTGCGATTAAATCCTAGGGTGCCGATTCGATTTAAATTGAGATTCTGCAATTAATGGCGATTCGATTCGATTCTGCGATTTATCGCGATTAAATCCTAGGGTGCCGATTCGATTTAAATTGCGATTCTGCCATTAATTGCGATTCGATTCGATTCTGCGATTTATTGCGATTTTCTTCCCCAAATCGTTTTGCTTTAATTATACTAGAACATTTTAAAACAATTCTGAACAATATAAACCATGAAAAGTTGAATCATACACTTCAATGCAGCCAGATCATGTCAGTCAGTCTTTCTGACATTTATTTCAGACAAAGTGCCAGTGAAAAAGGTACAACCTCTTCAAAAAAATCTTCAAAAAATCATATCTCCTTGGTCTTTGGGTCAAAAAAAAAATTTTCATTAAAAAAAAAAAAAAAAAAATCGATTCTGAACATTTGAAACGATTAAAAAAATCGTGGCATTAAGAATCGCGATTTATTCACGAATCGATTTTTTTTGACAGGCCTAATGAGATCCATTGGAACAAAAGGTTCCTGAAAAGTGCCGGTTTTGGACATACAAGGTTTCAACCCCACAGCGACGTTATCCTGCTGGCTTGTTGGAGCCCTTGGAGCGAGCCTTATCCGTGTGTATACACAGGATAAGAGCGCTGGATCTGAGAGCTTAGCCAAGGTCATGACGGGCCTCAGTGCTCTCTGATAGAGTTACACTACTGAAGGTAACATACTGTATCAGGAGATGACAATAGACTCGCCGTAATTAAACCTCCTTTTGTGAATGCGGAGCTGGACGTTAAAGGTGTAATCCGTGAGTTTCATTGTCCTATACGTGGGAGATCAAAATTCCTGCTTGGCGAGGGGAGATACTAGGTTTGTGAGCTTCAGGTGGCACTACTGCACTTGACAACCAGTCGGTGTCCTACCCGACACCAGGGTCTACATTTCTCAATGGAAGAGTAGGCCTCTGGTAGTTGAGAGCCAGTGTTGCCAGATTCTGGGAGAGAAACAAGCAACCAGGTCTAGGAAAACCAGCCCAAAAGAAGCGACTATGGGGCCACGTGAGCACTTTAACATATACATCAGCTATTTGAAAATAGCTGATGTATATGTTCACAACGCGTCGCGATGCGACGTGTTGTGAGCTTGTAGATCGGCTATTTTCAAATAAAATCTTGCGAGGAAATTATAATAAGCAGATCTGGCAACCCAGGTTGAGACGTTCGTTTGCTCTATAAAATAAGAAATTCCATCGTGGCTACGAGCTGTGCTACACGCGGTATGAAATCGGTCGGATCAGCGAACAAACAAAAATATCTATAAATCCACAAATCCTCATATGATCCTTATGTCATCAATAGGACGTCATAGTACTGATAGAATGTCTCCAAAACGTTCACGAAATATCTGCGTATGTCCGAAATCTCGGCGGAAGTACGTACGTATTTCTTGCCTTTTCTCATGTGATTTAGGTCAGAATAGCCTGCTGCAACCCTCCTGATTTCGTGTATAAAGGGGCGGGTGTATAGAGCCGGCGAGAGACTGCGCATGATCCCATTGGTTCACCGATCTGTCCGTCAACCCCCGCCCCGTTAACACAACATTACGAGTGACGCCCACTGCACTCTGGTTGGTTGGGAAATGAAACACTTCCTCATACCCAGTACAGGCTATGGATGGGCCAGGCTTTTATTTTTTAGCAAAACTAAGCAATAAAAGCCTGGAGATCGAGGCTAAGGTCAGAATAACCAGCTGTAGATGGAATCTGGGTCTCCCACATTAGAGACCAAACATCTACTGGCCCGCCAAAGGGGAATCCCCCTGGTCCAAGAGAGATATTAGGCTACAGTGGTCGTCAGACAGGGTGGTGTGATGATGGCCGTGCCAACTCAGTGCCATCTGAGTTGTATACCGTTAGGGTGGAAATCAGTTATGATGAGACAGAGGGAACAAACTGCAGAACACGTATCGCATTCAAAAACGAAGTACCATCCAAATCAAAGTTGGTGAGGAACCTCGCATTATGTCTTGAGATATTTTGTTCACAATTGACAGAAAATAAACTGGAACAATATTCCTGAGACATTTTAACCACATCAACACAACACAAAATGAGGGTGCCGTTGTTTTCTGTGTTTTAACGGTTGATGTGCCTGTATCTTTAAAGCTGCTATCCGGGGACTTATTTAAATGAAAATAAAAACTGTGTTTTAAGTAACCAATCTGTATGGTAGAATATGTTAATACAACTCAACGAACACATCTGCAATGGTTGGAGGTAGTCTCCTTACTCTTCCATTGATAAATTGACGGTAGGTAGGGTAGGACATCTCCAGGTTGACAAGTAGCTCTGCCTGATGCTCATAAGCCCAATATCTCCTCTGGACAGGTGGGGACATCTTCTTAGATGAACGGTAGACCAGATGTTTAGTTCCCCATGCGGTGTAGACCCAGGTTCAAATCCCAGGTGCTACAGTTACGGCACCTCCTGTACTGTAATTATTAGGGAACATGAAATGTATGGATTCTAGCTTTATAACTAGCTTTATTGATTGACATTGCCAATTGTAGCAATGTCACAGGCTCCCTACCCTGAACACACATTATCACCCTACCCAGCAGGGTAATATGAGGTTAACCCATTAAGACCGGGGAAGCATCTCTGTCATTTTAAGATTTCTTTGCCTATTCAAAAATAGCAGATCTACAAGCTCATAGCGCGGCACGAGTGCCGTGCTATGAGCTTGTAGATCTGCTATTTATTTGAAAAATCGTGAAAATGTGTGCAAATCTTTGAATATCTGTTTGTCCGTAGCGAACATTTTTAACACATTGGGTGCCAGCATTTTTTCATAACAACTTACGTTGGGTGCCAGCATTCTCCCCATTGACTGCGCTTTGCTGTTTAAAGCTCTAGACTCCACGAGGAGCAAATCCATGTAAAAAAAAACATCCATTCATGTTGCGCGATGACCCTGGCTACAGCCTGGAACGATAACATTTCACTCGCGAGTTACAATGGGGGGGGATCGCGCATCGCGCATGACCGGTTTTCCCCACCGGAAACAGATTCGGAGATATAGGTGTTTTAAAGAAGGAAATAGACAGGAAGTGGATGGGAGCCATGTTTTTGTTTTTCCGGTGATCTATCTGGCCTATCCTTCTCAAGATCACAATGGGTACTCCCAGAGCTGCTCTAGCCCCGCCCGTGTGGAGAAAAACGAAAAAAACAAAAAGACATATTTCACGGTCTGGACCGTGTTCGGCACCGGACCGCTACTCTGCGCAAACACGGTTCAGACCGTGTTTGGCACCCGATGTGTTAACTCTGTTACAACTTCTGGGGGGTCCCTGGAACAAAATATTTTGAAATGGGGGTCCGCAGCCACAATTCATATAATTTTGGGGGTCCTTGACATGGAAAAAGTTGGAGAACCACTGATAATAGCAACACATTTTCTTTTCTTTTTTTCAAAAAACTAGGATTTAGAAGACATTTGTAGAATCCCCCCAGAAGCAAAGATTTGAGTTAAAAATGTTTGCTTTAAAAATATATATATTTTCAAAGATGTGCTCAAATTTTCTTGATTATTCAAAAATCTACAAGCTCATAGCGCGGCACTCGGTGCCACGCTTTGAGATTGTAGATCTGCTATTTTTGAATAGCCAAAGAAATCTTAAAATGACACAGATGCGTTCTCGGTCTTAATGGGTTAAAGAGGATTAACAAGTGCCTCTGCAGCACATGGGACTACTCACATTTTAATCCTTTCTCCCTTGCAGGCAGTGGAGATTGATCAATCAATCATTTGCATGTAAAACAGAGATCTGGCATATAGGGAGTCATATGATTTTAATTATGGGCATATTCAGATTTGGGGGGGGGATTGATTGACTGCCAATGGAGACAACAACTGAAGCCTCGTAATGCATGTTAATGCACAAGCATTATTGTCATCATCACATATTCCCCCCACAGGGCAAAGTTAATTTAGAAACTCGAATCCCCTCCTTTGAGCGGATGTGCCCTTTGTTGTGTCTTGCCTACATGTTTTGGCATTGGACTGTGTCACTAAACATAACAACCCACATAAAGATCCTTCTCCAATTTATCCTTGTATTGTTGCTGGCAGTTCAAACGGCATAGTCCAGTTCTTTATGCTTACTTAGTTTTTGATTAAATTGTTGGAAATCATTTGTAAACATTTCTAAACTGTTTTCAAACAGTATTTGTATTCACCGACCTTAAAGAGATAAATTCCAGGTATGTTCAGACATACAAAAGAAAAGAAAAAAAGTCTGTCCTGATGAAGGTCTAACGACCGAAACGTCGACTTAACGAAGAGCATTTTTTGCAAGTTCTGAACAGTGGAGCGGGACCTCTTTCTTTGATTTTATTATCAGAGATCCACTTCTGAAAAGAAAAATAAATTAAATGAATTCTGAATTCAGAGTTCAAATTAAATCTTTGAACTAGTTTGGGCTCACAGTTGTGGGCTTGTCGATTGGCTATTTTCACAGTTTTTGTACGCCACCATTGTACAACGAAGTATAATACATGGTTAGCTTAATCAGACTAATTTATTTAGTCGATTATGAAATCTATTAATTGCTTTTCATGTCAATTTGTTTATAAAAGAAAGACGCACGCACGCACGCACGCACGCACGCACGCACGCACGCACGCACACACACACACACACACACACACACACACACACACACACACACACACACACACACACACACACACACACACACACACACACACACACACACACACACACACACACACACACACACACACACACACACACACACACACACACACACACATTTGTGTCTGGTAGAATAAGCAGTCAGAAGAATAAGCAGTCAGATACACTCACTCATTTCAAAGCTTGGCGCAAATCAACATGTATCTTCCTCTTGGGAGCATTAAAGGGATAGTTCACCCAAAAAAGTACAAATTTTCTATCGATTACACACTCCATGAAGTCTTGAATTCATGGAGATTTTCTTTGTTTTGGTCGCATTCCTGAGCCAATTAATTTGATGACTGTCGGAAAGATGCTAATGTCTCCGGTAGGAGACTCAAAGTTGACACTTTGAGTCTCCTACCGGAGCCGCCGCCGGGTCATTGGCTTATTGGCTTAGGAATGCGACAAAAACCCCAAAATCTCCATGAATTCAAGTCTCCGTGGGGTGAGTAATCGATCATTTTGGGGGTGAACTATCCCTTTAATTTGCACAGGAAAAACTGGGGCCAAAACATACTGTAAGCCCCTGTAGTCGTCCAGAATCAATGTTCAAGTGATTGTAAGTGCATAGTCCGTCTTCTTCGTCAGCAATGGAAATTAATAGTCAGGACACAAGATAAGACAATAAGACAGACAAGTAAGACGCGCGAACGCGGGAAGCGAACGGCAAAAAAAAAAAATAATAATGAAAAGAAATCATCTAAAAAAAAGTAACCAATAAAAGAATATATAAAAAATAGAAAAAAATTCTGCGTTAAAAGGAGCATCTTAGAAAAATACAAATTCACAAAAAAAAAACTTTGAATGTTTTTGAACAATTCAACAAAGTGTTTGAAGTGCCTGTTTCACCCACTTCCGGGGGGCGGAGCCAAAATCCGAGCCCGAAGTATTTGTTCGTAGACCCCCACTTAGGGGGGGTAGAAAAAGTTTGGGAGCGATTCGGGCACTTTTCATTTAACATGGGGTTTCAATGGGGAGTTTTTAGGAGCCTTCTCCGGGGCGTGGCTTCCGGGGGAAGGGGCGGGCTTAAACGCAACCTTGACAGGTGTGTTCAGTTTTCAAAGACCTTTCATTTGATGTATGGTACGTCTAAATTGGACATTTACTTATCTCAGAGGAGCTGCACACAGGCAGTGCACACAGGCAGTGCACACAGGCAGTGCACACAGAGACACAGAGACACAGAGACACAGAGACACAACCCAAGCAGGGTTACATAGTAAGCTCCACTTGGTCGGAGGCGCGCCTCCTCCCGCGTTCGCAATAAGACAGATTAGACAATTAGCACTCCAATACTTGAGAATATATATAGCTTAATGCACCTGAAACTAACTAGATCAGGTTGTCAGGGAATGTAATCAGGTTATGGTCCTATAGGAAACAAATGCAAGAATCTCTCACATCAAAGCCTCTTCAATGTCTGAACGTCTGCTGAGACAAAAGATGTTTGCGCAATAAGAGATAACACTAAATTGCAATCCTGGCAAAACTCATTATTGAATTGCTTTTAGCATCCCTCTGCAATTGTAAGACTTTGACATAATGACTGGTGCCTTATTCTGTCCTCATGCTGTCCTGGCATTTTGGACGAGCTAGTCGAGCTCTAGCGACGCTTCAATAATAAATGATCATGCAACAAAAATGTCAACAATGCTTTTTCTTTGATAGCACAAACCATGACTGATGCGCTCCAGTTCCACACGCCCCAATTCCAGAATTTAAGGCTGATTATAGAAAAATTCCTTATCATCAAAATCACTATTATATTAATAATTTCTTCCAGCATCAGCAGAACAATTTAACCCATTGATACCTGGAACGCTTCTGTGTCACTTTAGATGCCTTTGGCTATTCAAAAATAGCAGATATACAAGCTCATAGCGCGGCACCGAGTGCCGCGCTACGAGCTTGTAGATCTGCTATTTTTGAAAAATCGAGGAAAAAAAAAATTTGTTTTTTTTTTTCAAAAAATTGTTAGGATTTAGAAGATATTTCTAGAATCTTCTCAGGTCTTAAAGGGTTAAGCTCAGAAGTTTCCTTTGAAGTTGTAGGGCAGAGATGTAGTCACTAGTCAGGCATGTACAAGAAAGTTTTCTATAATATGCTTAAGGATGCAAGTGAAGTAAAACGAGCAGGTACAATGAGCTTGAATGTATTTATTACTTTGTCCGTTAAAGGTACACAAAAATTGTGTACCAAAATGAAATGTATACAATTAACCCTTTAAGACCGGGAAAGCATCTGTCATTTTAAGTTTGGCTATTCAAAAATAGCAGATCCACAAGCTCATAGCGCGGCACCGAGTGCCGCGCTATGAGCTTGTAGATCTGCTATTTTTGAAAAATGTTGTACATTTTGTGCAAATATATATATATATTTTCTAAAGCCAACATTTTTAACTCAAATCTTTGCTTCTGGGGATTCTACAAATATCTTCTAAATCCTAACAGTTTTTTTGAAAAAAACCTATGTTGCTATATCAGTGGTTCTCAAACTTTTTTCATGTCAAGGACCCCCCGAAATTATATGTATTTGGCCACGGACCCCCATCTCAAAAACATGTTGTTCCAGGGACCCCCCTGAAGCAAAGATTTTGTTAAAAATGTATACATAATATATTCAAAGATTTGCACACATTTTCACGATTTCTTTCCAAAAATAGCAGATCTACAGTACAAGCTCATGAGCTTGTATATCTGCTATTTTTGAATAGCCCAAAATAAATCTAAAAATGACACACAGATGCGTTCCCGGTCTAAATGGGTTAATAAAATATTCTGATATTATGTCATGTCAGTTCTCTTCATGTGGACAGCAATACTTGATCTGTTTTCTTTCATCCGCAGGAAGAAGAGTTACGGGACAGTGGGGAGGCTAAATATGCCCATTTGAGTAACGATCTTCATGTTTTAATTGAAGTCTTTGCACCGCCTGGAGAGGCTTACTCCCGCATGAGTCACGCCTTGGAGGAGATTAAGAAATTCCTAGTTCCAGTGAGTTTAAATCTTTACATTAACTTTTTTTTCTGTCCAGGTAATGGGAATGACTGCATTTTTGAAGCGTCACCACTTCACCTCCACCTTGACAGCTACTCTGTCAAGTGTGTATTTTCTATTTTTTATTATCTGGGGGATTAATACATAGTTCTAAGCCGACTTGGCTGACAAAAATTGTCCGTCACTGGGAAAATAAAAGGCTGGGAAAAGAGGCTTTGGCTCAATTTTAAAACTCACAAGTGTACTCCATTGGAATTTAAATGAAATTGTTTTCACCGAACATTCATATAAATGAAAATTATAATTTTTATTTCAACGCCTGTTGGGAGCATAATGATAATTTCTACAAATGCGCTAAGTCGAGCCGATTAATTTGTACAGTTGTCACAAGTGAAGATAATGACTTAATCAAATTACCAAGCGATGCTCACAACAGTTCAAATATAAGGCACATAGAGAGACACCGGGACCGCAAATTCTAAACTGCATGCTCTTGCTAACAAGAAAATATAATGTATTCCACAATTAACAAGTGTAGTATGGAACCCTCTCCCAGGCTCCTCTAACGTATGGCCTGGAGCACTTAGCAGTAATTAATATGCATAGTGTGTACCCTCCCTGAGTCTAGGCAGTAAATATTTATAGTGCTTCAATTGTGCAATGCCTACAGGAAGAGGTGCTGTATGAGTGTACTTACTGTTTCTTCCACCATCGAGAGTATCGAGTATCCACTATCAAATGTATTTCTTATAACAGTGGTTCTTTTTCATGCCAAGGACCCCCAAATGTATATTTATTTCGCCGTAACCCCCCCCACCCCCCCCCTCTGAAATTATTTTGGAAGCAAAGATTTTAGTAAAAAAAAAATCACTTTAAAAAATATACATATTCAAAGATTTGCACACATTTTCAAGATTAAAAAAAAGTAGCAGATCTACAAGCTCATATGAGCTTGTATATATCTGCTATTTTTGAATAGCCAAAGTATAAAATATGGTTTAAAAAAGTGGTTAAAATGATTGTGACGCTATAACAAATTTTGCTGGGGACCCCCTGGTAACCCCCCTACGGACCCCCGTCGGTCCCCGGACCCCACTTTGAGAACCAATGTCTTATAACACGTCTGCTTCCGTTACCGCTGCTGCACAGAGTAGACCAAGGCATGTCCTCCCTGACACCCCAATCAGCAAATCCCCTCACCGTCTGTCAGACAAGGGAAGACCAGCAGAGGTGTATTCACTTATTTCTCAAAGAAGGGAAACGTGTTCCTGCCCGTCTCTTTTCTGGACACATACCTTGCTGTAAAAACTCTGTGGTTTAGCTTATTAGGTACCTACATCGTTGAGTTCAAGGTCAGACTAAAACAACAGCCTGGTTTCTACAAGGATGTTGAGTTTGGTCAGTTGGCGCTGTCTGTTTTATTTGTTTGTTTTTTTGTGCTCATTTATCGTGAGCCCCATTAGCTTCCAAGTTTGTGCCGTCTCTATCCTTCAACCGTGTTCATCAACAAGCTGTGAGTTTTCTCACAGGACTGCCACTGACTGATGTTTATTGTTGGTTGCACCATTGCTGTGTGGGATAAAAAAACAAAACAAACAGAGAATGGGGAGTCTCTGATCAATTGGAGCTGTGGCACCCGCCTGGCACAGCTCATTATATACTGTAGTACCAACCCTCCCAGACGGCCAAGTCACACGTTTTACTTTAGCGAGCCACTGTCACACAACTCACTGTTTGTAGGAAAGATCCATATTCATGAACAGGAGGGTATACTTAATTACTTAAACCCTATATACTTTGTTGCACGTCAAATAGCGAAAATAGCAGATCTACGAGCTCATATAAATAGGCTTAATAGATAGGCTATATTCACCGATTGTTAACCCGTTTTCACAGAATGCTCGGCTATTATGCCATGACCAGAATAGGGGTTGGGGTTCATGTGCTTAAAGAGACACCATCATATTCTCTATACATGTAGGTACTGCATATATTTGTCTACAGATTTGTTGAATTGATGAACTTGCATATAAGCAAAATAAATCCGCACACCAGACCTATTTATTTGTGAGTAACGTTTCGAGCCACGAGGCTCTTCGTCAGACTTTGAGAAGTCTGAGGAATATTTAAATATTGTGGTGTCTATACTCCATAGACTATGATTACCATCATTACTGAATCAGACCTGAGGCCTTTTACTAAGCCTTTTGCGCCTCATTTCAGACACATTCTACACCTAGAAACATTTAATTACATGTAAGGTGCAAAAAGCCTAGAAACGCAGTTTACTTAGCATTTTAATTGCACCTTGTGTGCGTATGCATTTAAGGGAGAGTCGCGTAAATAGCGAGAGGAGATATGAGTGTGGTTGATTCCACATTGTGCGAGGATCAGTTTTGCATAGAATTTGTCCACCTCTAAAAACAGGTGCAAATTGGTGCAGGCAGGCTATATTGAAGGGCTCTTGTAGTGTAGTGTTTTAGTGTAGTGGATATGGCAGTAAATGTAGCAAGGAGACAAGATTTCCGATCAGTCTCGAAAACACGCAAATCAAGAAATGACAGATATAGCCTATAGAGACTAACAGTCACACAATATTTACTCTCAAGCCTGTGTGAGCTTGTAGATCTGTTATTTTTGGCGTGCATTTCTGTTGAAGAACAAGGTATTAATTAAGCTTAATCAAAGACTTTGACTTTGAAGCTCGCCTACACTATCTGCCATCTGGATACACATGAAAAATATGCTGAGCAAAAATCTACACAAAGATCTGTATTTATGAAAAGAACACTTGATGTGACACTCTCCACATGCTATGCAGGTGCTGTATGCAGATTGTGTGTTTTGGCGAGTCGCAAGGGACCGGTTATAAATGTGACTTTTTTGCTGTTCTTAAACTTTAAAAGCCTGTGTTCTGAGTCCAATGGAGTTTCCTAGAAACATTAATGCATTTTAAATTGGTGTATTCTGCTCAATTTCAGATAAAAATAGGCTACTTTAAATAAAAATTCCACTTTGGCCTCCTAGCAAAACAGACAGTTGGCTACAAGTACACTGTTTTCTCAGCCATTTCGTCCAACAATTTAACCTGAGTTAATATGAACTTATATATATTTTCACATTGTAACTCAAATCTTTGCTTCTGAGGGTCCCTGGAACAAAATATTGTGAGATGGGGGTCGGCGGCCAAATAGGCTACATATCATTTTGGGGGTCCTTGACATGATACCACTGATATAGCAACGCAAGTTTTCACAAAACCGTTTAAGATTTAGAACCGGCCTCAGGTCTTAATGGGTTAAGCTCTACTTCAAATGCAGAGCGTGGCTAGAAGGCGGCGGTCCCATTCAGCGATTGAGTAATTAGCTGCTACCTTCGTAAATCAGACATTAATTCCGTGCAGTGCACCTTACCAGCACAAACCACTTAAGGCGCAGGGCAATTTGCACTGCACCTTTGATTAATGTAATTGTGGCCCTGATAGTGTTGGGAGTCAATCGAGGTTTCCCAAACACAACAAACAAACAACAAAACGTTGGTGTGAATACTTTACATTATCAACAGAGCCAATATGCCTCAGAATAGATGACCACTTTTCACTCTAATGGGGACTTCGTACTCCGCCTCAGCCTGTCCCACTTATGGTCAGCATTTTGTATTCCATGCGGTATTTTCTTTTGCCGTTTGATTTCATTACCTGAATTATACCACACTGATTCACTATTCAAGTCCATACTGGATGGAACAAGTCAAAAATATGTGTTCATTAGTATGTTCAGCCCTGTTGCATTGCCTCGGTAAAACAGGACGTGTTAAATGATGTTAGACTTGCTGCCTCGCTTTCTAATTGGTGTGCAGTTATGGAAGAAGTACTCACGTCAATACCCTATTGTAGAAATAGTCCGTTACAAGTACAAGTTCGGTATTAGAAATTTACTTGAGTAAAAGTACAAAAGTATTGGCATCATGTTAAGTACCAAAAGTAAAAGTACTCATTATGCAGAAGGTCGCATTTCACAAGTTTTGAAATGTATAAAATGTGTACAAATCCTTTGAAAATAGCAGCTTGTAGATCGTCTATTTTCAAATTGCCAAAGTATACATATATAGGTCTGAAGTGGGTTTGAAAGGATAATCAAAATCTACAAAGTAACTAGTAACTAAAGTTTTCAAATAATTCAAGTGGAGTAAAAGTACAATATTTGCCTTTGATATGTAGTGGTGGAGTAGAAGTAAAAATATTGAAAATTGGAAATACTCTAGTAAAGAAAAAATACCTCAAAATGTTACTTAAGTGCAGTACTTGAGTACATGTACCTAAGTAACATTGAGTTACTTTACTGTTGGCGTGCACACAGGTGCCAGGACAGTCTGTGATGTGTTGTTTAACCCCATGAACCCTGGCATCCCTATTCTGGGCACGTCATAGGTGAACTCGAACTCGAATTCGATGAAAATAGACGAACGTTTGCAGAATATAGCTGATCTACAAGCTCTCAGTGCATCACAACGTGGCACTTTGTGACCTTCTAGATTGGGTATTTACGGCAAAGAGAATAGGCTCTATGCACAGCAGCCATATTATCACTTCCTTCACTGGTGTTACTAATGATCAGTGGTGGAAAGTAACTAAGTACATTTACTTAAGTACTGTACTTAAGTACAATTTTGAGGTATTTGTACTTTACTTGAGTATTTCCAATTTCCATTACTTTTACTTCTACTCCACTACATCTCAGAGGCAAATATTGTACTTTTACTCCACTACATTTACTTGAAAACTTTAGTTACTAGTTACTTTTCAGATGTAAATTATGATATAATGAAACATACATTAACCACTTTAGCCCTATTTCATACCTAGGCTATTTGAAAATAGCAGATCTACAAGCTCACAACGCGTCGCAGCGCGACGCGTTGTGAGCTTGTAGATCGGCTATTTTCAAATATTTAGTACTTTTACTTTTGATACTTTAAGTACATTTTGATGCCAATACTTTTGTACTTTTACTCAAGTACATTTTTTATTCTGGACTTTTACTTGTAACAGAGTATTTTTATATTGCAGTATTGGTACTTTTACTTAAGTAAAGAATTTGAGTACTTTTTCCACCACTGCTAATGATACTAATGAAGGCTCTGTTCCATTTAGTGTAGTACAGTGGTTCTCAGACTTTTTAATTTCCACGACCACCATAACTCTGAGGGCGGATTCAGACTATGGTCCCGGGTGCGCACCCTGGACCACTTGGCAGAGTGTGAATGTTGCCTAACGTTCCCCGAAACGGATCCCCGTACCGTACCGTACCGGGGACCGCCTGGGGAGGTAGTCTCAGATCCGGATCATGCGTACTCGAGTACGGAACGCTGCAATGTGAATCCATCCGTACCAAAAGAAGGAAGTGGACTGCTAATCGTATATCATTTATATATTTTTATAATGACACATTATTTTACCTGGGTTATATCTTCTCATAGTTCTACTTGAATGTTTACAAGAAATAATAATCCCGCTAGTGTTTGAGTAGCGCAAGCAGTGAAAAAACATTTAAAAAAAAAAACATGTGTAGCGAGTGCTGCTAGCTGCTAGGACAAATATAGCAAGGATTAGTCCGTGACGTCACTGCTAAAATACCAAGGATGCGTCAGTGACATCACTGTCAAGCGATAATTACAGACGACGTTACATTGCAAGGTTTCAAAGACCAGCGCACACACTGCTTTGGTTGTGTATAATTGTTCTGTTTATATTATAACTCATGACAGCGTCAGGAACACAGTCAAACTTTATTATTAACTCTAAACTCTGACAAGTGACTCTTCTTCTGTGAATGACATTCTCATCATCCCAAAGCCCCATACTCCACAGCGCCCCCATGAGGCACATATTTACCATAATTAGTTGAATGAAGTGTTCTCGGGTACGGAAGAATCTTGGCCAATGTGAATGTTGGCCAGCTGGGAGAGGCCAATCGTACTCGGGAGCGGTTTGAATCAGTCGGACCCATCCACCCTGAGAGTGTACAAATGGAACCAAATGGACCCTTACGGGTGCTTTTGGTTCCATTTGTACACTCTCAGAGTTACACACCCGCAAGGGGTCATTTGGAACCCCCTCAAGGAAAAAATGAGGGTCCCTGGACCCCAATTTTAGACGCCACTGGTGTAGCAGAGTGTTTCCAGTGAGCCAACGTGCACAACATCAGCACCCTGACTCTGTTTGACCAGAATGGAACAGAGCCTTCATTAGTATCATTGGCAACACCTGTGAATTTCTTCACACTATGGCTGCTGTGCATAGAGCCTATTGGTGTAAAGGGGATAAAAAGGAGGGGTACAGTGCATACCCCTGGGGGGACAGACAGACAGACAGACATATTCATACTTGCAAACAATGCAAAGTGTGTACTGTATGCATGCATGCATGCATACTGTATACTGTGTGCAGTTTTGTTCAAACTTATTGTCCCCTTGTTGACCTGGAAAACGCACACACTGTAGTTCAAGTATCAAAGTAAGATTTTAAACAGTGGTGTAAAGTAACTAAGTGCATTTACTCAAGTACTGTACTTAAGTCCAATTTTGAGGTACTTTTACTTTACTGGAGTATTCCCAATTGTCTATACTTTTACTTCTACTCCACTACATCTCAGAGGCAAATATTGTACTTTTACTCCACTACAATTATTAGAAAATGTAAGTTACTAGTTACTTTGCAATTGTCAATTATTATAGTATAACACATTAAGCACTTTAGCCCTTTTTTATACATAGGCTATTTGAAAATAGCCGATCTACAAGCTCACAACGCGTCGTATCGCGACGCGTTGTGAGCTTGTAGATCTGCTATTTTCAAACATTTTAGTACTTTTACTTTTGGTACTTTAAGTACCAGTACCAATACTTTGTACTTTTACTCAAGTAAATGTTTAATTCTGGACTTTTACTTGTAACAGAGTACTTCATTGCAGTATTGATACCTTTTACTTAAGTAAAATATCTGAGTACTTTTTCCACCACTGATTTTAAACTGGCAATATCAAGTAATGGAATAGTAGCAGTAAGAGTTCATGCCATATGTGGTCAGTCCTACAATAATCCGTCTTCTGTACACAGCTGGCATACACAGTATACCTCCCTGCTGAGCGGTGTAGCCAGAGGCTGTGCTATTTGTCAGCAGAACAGAAAAACCGGGCGAGAAGGAAAAGCTCTGCTCTAATGGGAGCCTCTACCATTTGACCCGTTTGCTCATCAATCAATCAGCAAGCTCAAACTGAGGGACCACGGGTCACTACAGTGCCAGTACTTGATCTCTCTCACGATAAGCAGCATGCGGCGAGTTCTGCACGCCAGTGACCCGACGAGCTCAACTAGCTCCAGGTGTGCGGTTGGAGGTGACCGTGTACTGCTCCCTGTGGGCACAGGACGGAGCCAACAAGCACATAACCTCTGCCCCTTGAACCCAGTGGCTCTCAGACTTTTTAATTTGAAGGATCCCCAGTTCTCAGGGTATTCATTTTTAGGACCCACAGACCCCCATTCGTAAGGGTCCATTTGGTTCCATTCGTACACTCTCCGAGTTACAGACCTGCAAGGGTCCATTTAGTTCCTAACTATCAATAATTTGAGGTACTTTTACTTTACTGGAGTATTTCCAATTGTCAATACTTTTGCTTCTACTCCACTACAGTACATCTCAGAGACAAATATTGTACTTTTACTGCACTACAACTATTTGAAAACTTTAGTTAGTTGCAGATTTGGATTATTATTACAAAACATACATTAATCACTTCCGGCCTATATCATTTCGGCCATTTGAAAATAGCCAATCTACAAGCTCACAATGATCCAGTGGTATCACTAAAACCACTGGACCGATCAACGCCAAATTTCTTGTGCATGCTGCCAGTAAGATTTTAAATCGGCCTCATGGCTGTCAGTATTTTGTCAGATTTTGTTCAAACAAACAAAAATCATGAACGCATAATCTGAGCACATCTTTTTGCAATCACAAGTTGAGTAATCTCTCAAAGATTAAATGTATTTATATTTTTTGCATCAAATGGCTTCCCAGATTGCAAATTGAGTGGCCTCTGTAGAGCTCACCTCCAAAACCACTTTCACTTCTGACCAGAGTTGGGTCACAAATGTGAAAAGTGTGGTGGTGGAAATCCCAGTTCCTCCTGCAGCGTCCTCTGGTCCTGACGGCTGCAACCCGCAACCTACAGGCCCATCCTACAGACATGGATGGGCCCTGCTTAGACCACCCGGTGGAGATATGCTCTCTGCAGAGCTGCCCTTTCTATTGTTATTTGTGTGTTTATTCATGAATGTAACTGGTGGAATTATGGAATTTTCTTAATTAATACTGAAATAATGAAATAATTTCCCATTATCCTTCAAGGCCTTAGAGGAATACGCATGAGTGCATTTATTTCAGTCAAACAGCTTGATTATCCACAGAATGCAGGATAACAAACAGAAAAACAACAGACATGTGTGATCATAATGGATCTCATTTACTGGCTCCCCAGGTCATATCAAGTCTGTCTCTTTCATTCTGTATTTACTCATTCATACCGCTGTGTCTACAGCTCAACTTTTACAACCGGGAAAAGCTCATATTGGCGACTGTTACTTTAGAGAGTATCTAATGATTAAATGTTATTAAGGCTAATTTATGCTTCATTGCACAACCCTTTTGTCCCACAAAATGACAATTATTTCCAACTGAAATATTTTTCTTGATCAACTTATTATTATTATTTTGTTTACAAGTCAAATTCTCATTAATGTATCCATTGTAATGTGATCAAATGGATTCTTGCAATTACACTATCAGAGTTAACCCATTAAGACCTGAGGCGATTCTTAAAAATGTTTTGTAAATCCTAACAGTTTTTTTTTTTTATCTAAAAAAAAAAGTTCAAGATTTTTCAAAAATAGCAGATCTACAAGCTCATAGCGCGGCACTCGGTGCCGCGCTATGAGCTTGTATATCTGCTATTTTTGAAGAGCCAAAGAAATCTAAAGTGACACAGATGCGTTCCAGCTCTTAACTCTTTTAGTGCCATGCTTATTTATGGAATTTTGGTTCTGAGTGCCACAACCAAAATTAATTGTAAAACAAAAGTGCTTAGGAGCCGGGATACAGCCTTTTTCAGTAAAAAGTTAAACAAGAAGTGAATGGAGTGCAAATCTTCAAATCATCATATCTTGGGTTCTGAACATGTTTTTCAAATTTTTGCGTTTGTTAGAACGGACGTATTTTACGTCCAGTGGCACTAAATGAGTTAATAACTAACTCAATTTACTGTGTAATGTTATACAGATAAGTGAAAAACAAACACCGCTCATCTGCCAGTAAACTCGGGTGAGGTGCTGGAGTCAAAGGGGACTCTACTGTGCAAAAATCTGTTTTTTTTTATTGCAAGTTTTCGGCCATATGCCTGAAGAAGGTCTTGCGATAGAAAATCCGATTTTTGCACAGCATTTAGTGTGCGAATGCTGCCTTTTTTTCCCCACCGTGTAATGTTATAACATTTTGACCTCTGTAAAGCCAGTCAAGGTTAATCTGCTATCTATGCAAGGCTGATATTCTCAATTTCTCAGATATCATTATACCTATATCAATATTACAGGCTTTACAAATAACCCCAGTAGGAAATAACCCCAATTTATATTATTCATTGTCAGACAATGAATAATGTGTTATCCATTCCTGTTATCTGCTATGCGATTTTCATCCATATCGTATTAGATGGCAAGTACAGACAGAATGCTTTAGAACCATGAGAAGACTGCAATTATCTTTTACATAAAATTGTTGGAAATGCATAAAGTGCATAAAGAAAAAGAGAAAATTGCTTTTCCTGTAGTAATTTATATGAAAGGGCACCCTTATTTAATATTATGATTTTTACTCCTAGTGAATAGAGAAATTGATTATAGCCTATAAACTGGAGATATTGTTTTACTACATCCTGTGCCGTAGCAGACCAGGTAGAAAATGATAACCTCCGGTTTTGAAACCATCCTCCAATCCGAACTGTAATTTGTTGAATTTAACAAAAAGCAGCACATTTTAGTCCAATAAGCGGTCTCAAAATAGAAAGGTGCCAAATAAAAGGTGCCAAGTTTGAGACATTCAGGAAAAGCTTTTTCAACCACCATAGTGCAACAATAACATGACCGAAATATTTCCCCTCTTCAGCAAAGTTGTTTTATGCCTCCACCGGCAATGCAATAGCCTTGGCCTGAGGCAATAATTATGTTATCAGGTTGTTCGCACAACCATGCGTCCATATGTAGCCTACGTCCCATTATCATGAAAAATGCTAGCTCAGGAATGCCCGAAGGGAATTTCCTTTAAATTCCATTGACACAAATTCAAGGATGAACTGTTTACAATTCGGTGGTCAAAGGTCAAGGTCACTGTGACTTCACGAATCACATTCATTAAATTGCTTCAAGTTCAAGTCTCACTACAGTATATGAGACAGACATGGATTTAAACTCCAAACGGTTGGCAGAGGCATACAAGCGCAATGCCTGATCCCAACCTCCCACTGCCAGTGTTATTCTAACCCAGGGGTCTTCAATGTTTATCATGCCAAGGGCCCCCTAACTGAGAGAGAGAGAGATGAAGCAGGGACCCCTACATATTGTATACACTTGTGTTACAGATTAAAATGTTTTCATATATTTCATCGATAGCTTCATAGACTTGTTTGACAGCAGTGTCATCAGTGCATGTTGGATTCATGTGTATTTTCAGACATTTAACCACCTGAACCGTCAATACTTGACCTTTCACTCTGTACTTGGTCTGCTCTTTTTTTCCCTCTACACCAACGCCGCGCAGTGCGAGGTGTTGTGAGCTTGTAGATCTGCTATGTTTGGCAAAAGTTCTCCTCAGAATACGGATGCTAGGGTTCAAGTGGTTAATATTAAAACAATAATCCTAACACACAAAGTAGTAACTCTGAGGACCCCCTAGGGGTCCCGGACCCCCTGTTGAAGACCCCTGTTCTAACCTAAACCTTATCATTAATGACGATCAGAAGAAGAATAAGAGAGGGCTGTTTGATTATGGTCTCTCATCTCTGTGATGTGACTGAGGCAGAGGAGGCTGGACAAGTTGAGGTTATTGAAATGTGAAGCAGGCCACATAATAGCCCATGTCAGAAGTTCAGGTTGGTATTCCTAGTAATAACAATGTCCACTCTTTCAACAACCCAAGTAACAATGTCAATCAATTGCCTATCGGTACAAAAATCATAAGAATTGTGACGTCACACCATTGAAAGTAATCGAAAACCTCTCAAGATGGCGCCACCTGTCTCAACTCAATGGACGGGGGCAGGGAAAACACAAATATTGTTCTCAAACTTTAACACTCTGATTTATACTGAAAGGTTATGTTGAACGTACAGTATGGTACAGTATGCAAGTACTGAAACTAAACAGTAATCCACGGCACCCCTGAATTACATTGTTACTTTATAGCACCTTTTGTCATATTAACGGTACGTAAATATGTAAATCTTTCCCCCGAAGATACAGTACGTATGTTACGAGGAAAACTGGAGAGAATATCTGTTTCCATGAGGACAGATTGAAAATAACTTTTGTACTTGGCGTTTAACCACTTAACCCCCAGCATTCATATTCTGGGGGTAACATTCACCAAAAATAGCCGATCTACAAGCTCACAACGCGGCACGTTGTGACGCGTTGTGAGCTTGTAGATCTGCTATTTTTTGGTGAAGAGACTTGGTGTAGGCTACTGTAGGCTGAAAAAGAACGCACCAAGTACAGTTTAAACTCGGGTCCCTTTTACTAAGAGGGTCTAAGTGGTTAAGCTGAAGCTGAAGTGACATTGATAAATTCCAAATATTATCAAAGTATTCTGAGGCACCCCTGGACTTGCGTCAAGGCACCCTAGGGTGCCACGCCACTTTGAGAAGCCCTGAGGAACTGGGCTTTACAGTTGTTGGATTCTTCGCTCATTTTGTTCCCACATTAACGATCTCTCATCTAGTTCATTATTCTAAAACCTGCCAACAGGCTGGACACCCAAACCGAGGCTGACCATGTCATTCTTCAATGAAATAATCAGTGCTCAGCAAAACGTTGTATTTTCCGTGTGTGTCGAGAGTTTTAATTTGACGACATTTGCTGCTGTTGCAAGCAGAAAAGGGGCTTTTTATGCATGCTGTGTCCTCAGCTTGGAATTCATTGCAAATGGATTTAAATCTCAGGGAACAAGCATAACCAGATGTTTTTTTAAAACGATGTTCAAGGAATGGGAGGCAAGGCAAATCAGGCCGTCGATGTTTCTCGAGCTAATCAAATTTTGCTTTTTGATCTTGCACGCTATGCTGAATTTAGTTTTTGGCTCATTTGATTGATTCTGCTGATCTATATTATGCACTTGTGTGAAGTAGAACTTTTAATGCCTGTATTTTGTTCAGTGGTGGAAAAAGCACTAAAGGTTTTTACTTAAGTAAAAGTATCAGTACTGCAATGTATAAATACTCTGTAAGTAAAAGTCTGGAATTAAAAATGTACTTGAGTAAAAGTACAGAAGTATTGGTATCAAATTGTCCTTGAAGTACCAAAAGTAGAAAGTACTCATCATGAATGTCCCATTTCACAAGTTTTCAAATGTATAACAATCTTTTGAAAATAGCAGATCTACAAGCTCACTGTGAGCTTGTAGATCGACTATTTTCAAATGGCCGAAATGTACATAGGGCTGAAGTGATTAATGTATGTTTTGTAATAATAATCAAAATCTGCAATGTAACTAAAGTTTTCAAATAATTGTGAGTGCAGTCAAAGTACAATATTTGTCTCTGAGATGTTGTGGAGTAGAAGTAAAAGCATTGACAATTGGAAATACTCCAGTAAAGTAAAAGTACCTCGAAATTGTACTTAAGTACTTTCCACCAATGATTTTGTTACACGTTGTTTGGCTGCAACCACGTTTAAAGCTGCAACATTTAGATCCTGTGGTCGAGCAGGAGGACCACTACATGGTTGACGAGATCATCGAATTAGCCGCATGAAGCTCAAAGCGCAATATATCCTCCACCAAACGGGGCTTTCTGTCTTATAGCTCAATAGCAATAGTAAGTTCTGTGCACGTGTGGGGGACCCGGGCTCAAACCCCAGGTGGGACATGAAAGTTATGGATCGTAGCTTTAACTCTTTAAGACCGGGAAAGCATCTGTGTCATTGAAGATTTCTTTGGCTATTTAAATAGCAGATATACAAGCTCATAGCGCGGCACCGAGTGCCGCGCTATGAGCTTGCAGATCTGCTATTTTTGAAAAATCGTGAAAATGTGTGCAAATCCTTTAATATATATTGTTTTAAAGCGAACATTTGTAACTCAAATCGTTGCTTCTGGGGGTCCCTGGAACAAAATATTTTGAGATGGGGGTCGGCGGCCAAATACATATAATTTTGGGGGTCCATAACCACTGATATAGAAACATACGTTTTTTTCAGAAAACAGTTAAGATTTAGAAGACATTTGTAGAATCAGCTTCGGGTCTTAATGGGATAATGTGCTGCTGCCTGTCTTGGTCAAGACACTCTTGTAAAAGAGATTTTTAATCTCAATGATAGGCTTTTTTTCCTGTTGTGTTTTGAAGACAAATGGCCTTGTTTCCCTTCATGTGAAGACACTTGTGTGTTTTGTTCCCAGTGGTAGGAGTGGATAGTAGCACTACCACAGTATAGACATACTATACAATACAACTAAAGGTCCTGTATTCAAAAGTTTACTTGAGTTAAAGTACAAAAGTATTGGCATCAAAAAACACTTAAAGTTAATTAAAGAAGAAATTAAAGGGAAAAAAAAGTCAAACTTTTTGGAAAATAGCGGTATAAAATAGGGCTTGTTTGTGGTTTGTCTTGTAATAATAATTTGCATGTTTTGTAATAATTTAACTCTGTAAAGTTAAAGTAACTAAAGCTGCCAAATAATTGTAGCGGAGTAAAAAGTAAAAAAATATGATAGAGATATAATATAGATGTAATGGAGTAGAAGTATGAAGTATCGAAAAATGGAAATACTCAAGAGTACTTAAGGTATACTTTCCACCACTGTTTTTGTTCCCACAGGACTACAATGATGAGATCAGACAGCAGCAGCTAAGAGAACTGTCCTACTTGAATGGGTCTGATGAGTCAAGTCGAAGGACCAGCGCTCCTCCTGTACGGAGCTTACGACCAACCTCCACCGTATCCACAAGGTATAACAGAACTATGCTCCAGTGGTGGAAAAAGTACTCATATTTTTTACTTAAGTAAAAGTATCAATACTGTAATGTAGAAATACTCTGTTACAAGTAAAAGTCCGGAATTCTAATTTTACTTGAGTAAAAAGTACAAAAGTATCTGTATGAAAATGCACTTAAAGTTCCAAAAGTAGAAAGTACTCATTGTCCAGAATGTCCCATTTCACAAGTTTTCAAAAAGGTATAACATGTATAAAAATCTTTTGAAAATAGACGATCTACAAGCTCACAATGCGTCGCGATGCGACGCATTGTGAGCTTTTAGTTCGGCCGAAATGTATATAGGGCTGAAGAGGTTAATGTATGTTTTGTAATAATAATCAAAATCTTCAAAGTAACTAGTATCTAAAGTTTTCAAATAATTGTAGTGGAGTAAAAGTATAATATTTGCCTCTGAGATGTAGTCGAGTAGTACTGAAAATAGGAAATATTCCAGTAAAGTAAAAATACCTCAAAATTGTACTTGAGAGTAAATGTACTTAGTTACTTTACACCACTGCTATACTCTGTAAAGCCTGTGTTCATTTAACGCTGAGAGTGTACAAATGGAACCAAATGGACCCATAAGGGTCCATCTGATTCCATTTGCACACTCCCAGAATTACAAAAGGAATACATTTTTCCTATTTCCTCCACCGAATTTACACCTAAGTATGTAGGCTATATATCTTCACTGTACTTCACTGCAATTACACAAATCATGTCTTTATTTTTGACTAGAAAAGGCATTCTAAAATGATATACGGTAGCGGCCTATACAAAATCTATTCATGTACATGAATGTATAATAAGAAAATAAGTATATTATTTCGCAAAAGACTATATTCATTTCACCGGTTTGAATCTTGGACTTAAACTTTGGTTTAAAAAAATCTAGCACAGTTAACCTACTTTCTGTAGAACTGGCTGGTATGCCCGTTAAGTTTACAATTCCTTTTTCAGAAGGAACTACTTATTTTCTACCTGCCTTTTCTGCAAACAAATATGATCTACCATACAGCTCAGTGGAATCTTGGACTTAAAAAAATATATATCTAGCACATCAGTTAACCTACTTTCTGTAGAACCGGCTGGTGTATGCCAGTTAAGTTACAAGTCATTTTTCAGAAGACACTACCTATGTGTATTTTCTACCTGAGCCATATGTTTTTGGTCTGGTCATCCCTTAATGGGAAATGTTGCCAAACGACGTTTGCCGTCATCGGGTGTAGATACTTTTTCATTTCATGTAGAAACTCCGGACACAGGCTATTTTTCTCCACACTATATATTATGTTCAACTCACCTCAGAACAATGGGATTTAGGTCGAAAATCGACAAAGGTTCCCTTTAAGAAGTGTATCATAGCATCATACCTTATTCTAACTCGGGAACCTACAGTACAGTAAGTACAGCCGCAGCATTTGATGTTGGCAATTTTAAAATCGCTACCAACTCCCTCCCCAGATTTTCTCCTTATGGTAATGTAAATCTCCATGAAAAATATGCACCATGTAGTTCCTTGGAGTGTTTATATTTGGTTCACAATGGGACTGCAACCTCGTGAAGGATCTGCTAGGAGTAGATAGTGTTCGCCTCCCTGCATCCGTTAAAATGCAACTTCTCAAAATAACCCTTTAAGACCGGGAACGCATAGATGTGTCATTTTAGATTTCTTTGGCTATTCAAAAATAGCAGATATACAAGCTCATAGCGCGGCACCGAGTGCCACGCTATGAGCTTGTAGATCTGCTATTTTTGAAAAATATTGCAAATCTGAATATATATACTGTATGTTTTAAAGCGAAAAATTTTTACTCCGATCTGTGCTTCTGGGGGGTCCCTGGAACAGCATATTTTGAGATGGGGGTCCGCGGTCAAATACATATCATTTTGGGGGTCCTTGACATGGAAAAGTTGGAGCACCACTGATAGCAACATAAGTTGTTTAAAAAATAACTGTTAGGATTTAGAAGACATTTGTAGAATATTATATTCAAAGATTTGCACACATCTTGACGATTTTTCAAAAATAGCAGATCTGCCATAGCGTGGCACTCGGTGCCGCGCTATGAGCTTGTATATCTGATATTTTTTTGAATAGCCAAAGAAATCCAAAGTGACACAGACGCGTTCCCGGATTGAATGGGATAATAGACCTCATTGTGACCCTAAATCCAGCCGGCACTCCTGGAGATGTTTGGTCGACAGATAAAACATAAAACATAAAACACAAAACCGTCTCCATTCCCACGATGCTCATTTCGGGCTCAGGCACCAGGGCTCAAGCACCATTTGCCTTTGATGTGTGTCTACTGAGGCACGTTCTGTGCACATAACTCCTGGAAATGATGGCCGCCCTCGGTGCCGATAAGTGCAGACTCCGCGGAAAATGGGAGAAAGATGGGGTCCATGATTCTGTGCAAGCGCGTTGTTTCATCATCAGGGTAATCAAAGTAAGTAGTACTTTACGGCGTGTCCAAAAGTCATGTTTACAAAGGAGTGAAACAGACATACTGTACTATATAAATACTTCAATAAATCAATCTATTAGCATTGATTGACGTCACTCATCGGTTACATTATTCACTTTCAACCTGGAGTCTAAATTCTGGGCACAGCATTTTCATACATTTTCTAAAGAATAAAAAAAAAACTAAACTTTAAAAAGAATTTCAACATCTTACAATAAATGCAAGGAATCTACGTCTGTAATCCACGTATCTCGAGAACCGTTCCACCGACCGACTTCAAATTCGACCACGCACGTTGCAGATGACCCGAGAGAGGCGTCACATAGGCAGTTTTCCAGAACCACCAGAAAAGGCTCATGGATCTGCTTGTGCACTGGTAGATCTGCTATTTTTGCTGAATGTTCGCCTAGTACGAACGTTCCCAGAAAAGGGATTCTAGGGTCCGTGTGGTTAGGTGGTTAATGCACTCAAATCAATAAAGCTCTTACATACAGGTTATACAAATATAAATGAAGAAGGTTTGTCATTTACTCAAGTACTGTACTTAAGTATACTTTTTTTTTACTTTACTGGAGTGTTTTCAATTTTCTAATTTTACTTCTACTCCACTACATTTCAGAGGCAAATATTGTACTTTTTACTCCACTACAATTTGTAGATTTAGATTGTTATTATAAAACATGCATTAACCACTTCAACACTATATATAGGCCTACTTTGGCTATTTGATAATAGCCAATCTACAAGCTCACAACGCGTCGCAAAGCGACACATTGTGAGCTTGTAGATCTGCTATTTTAAAAATATTTTAATACATTTGTATACATGATTGTGAAACGTGATGAGTACTGAGAGTAATGAGTGCTTGTACTTTTGGTACTTGCCAATACTTTTGTACTTTTACTCAAGTCTTTTTTTTACCAGACTTTTACTATTTCTACATTGCCGTATTGATACTTTCATTTAAAGGTAGGGTAAGTGATATTTTTTGGTTAAAACAAAAAGTATTTTGTTAAAAGGTTAAAATACTATATTCTGATAGTAATCATTGCTAGTGTTTTCTCAGTAACAGATGTCTCCCTGTCTCTCCAGCTCTTTAATAAACAGAAAAAACATTTTTCGGTAGGTGTCAAAATCTCAGCCAATCAGGAGAAAGTACCCATTTTTAAGCTTAATTTGTATAGTGTTCCAGTTCAAATTTTGCATGCTCATTTCTTAGTGTCATCACTTCCAATTTCACTTGTTTAATCTGTATCCTGATTGAGTTCTCTGTCCTGGTTGGATAAAATTGGAAATGAAACTGAAACTGAAACGAAAATGCATTTTCTGTTTAATAAAGAGGTGGAGAGACAAGGAGACTCCTAATACTGAACAAACACTCTATAGCAATGAGTACTATCAGAATATAGAGCTATTTAACAATTATTTTAACCAACGCAAATCACTTACCCTACCTTTAAGTAAAAAAATAAAAGTACTTTTTCCACCACTGTTTCCCCAGGAGTCATGGAGGTATAGGAAGGGGTGCAGCAGTGGTGCGGGCTGCAGCAGGGAAACACAGCACCCTTCCTAGTTTATCCAGGGAGGTGAAAGCTCCACGAGCCAGGACCGCGTCTGCCAATCCGGGATACAGGATCCCGCTCTTATCAATCACGCACGAGACGTACGACGACTACGTAAGTCTTTGAGCCCATAATGGGGAAAAAAAGATAGGCGGCAATAATGTTCTTTGAATTATGCTTCCTATAATCATTCATGCGAGTATCCGCTTGAACGAATGCGAATGAATGGCGCTCGGGCGGCCGCGGAGGTAAAGTAGCTGCTCGCCACCACGTTGGATAGGGTTTTAAATCCACCGCGGTGTCGAGCGTCTAATACGAACACGATTGGCCCGTGTTCAGGGGAGGGGGATATTTGTCACTGCAAAAACTCCTATGGGCTGGGGGGGGGGGGCGGAAACTGTCAGCAGGGAGTTTTGGGCAGGAGTAGTAGGATGGAGCAGGGGTCTTCGACGTTTTTCAGGCCAAGGACCCCCCTAGCGGAGAGAGAGAGATGAAGCAGGAACCCCACTACTATACATACAGTATTGTATACAATTGTGTTGCAGATTAAATATGAACTGTCTGAAAGTACACATTCATGTTAATGTGTATTTTCAGACAGTTCTTTTTTGTTTGTTTTTTACGATTTTGTAACCCTTTTTCACCCGGTGCCAATTTTCTAAGTGATCCTGGGCGCTACACTCCCCCCACCAGCCTAGGGAGCCCAGGGCCGAGCTCATGCCTCCTTCAATGCATGAGAGCCAACTGACCTTCTTGTCACCTGACAGGGGACAAGGGGTTAACCTTTAAACCCTCAATATTTAGTCAACTTGACCGTTGTGTGTACTTGGCCTGCTCTTTTTCCCTGTACACCGACTCTCCGAAAATAGCCAATCTACACGCTCACAACGCCTCGCGCTGCGAGGCGTTGTGAGCGTGTAGATCTGCTATTTTCGGCTAATGTTCGGTCCCCACCACACAAAGATTTGGCGGACCCCCTGCAGTAACTCTGAGGACCCCCTAGGGGTCCCCGGACCCCCTGTTGAAGACCCCTGGGATGGAGTATAAGGGGGTGGGAGTGATAGATGGACAGGCTCTCATCATCGCAACTTGTCAATCAGTTCAGACTCAAGAGTCCGTTAGAAAAACATACACCACAAACAAGCTTGTGCTGTGACGTTTTCTTCACTTTGGGCACTTTATACCATGTTATGACAGGGGTCAGTGCAGGCTGCACCTGACCCGCAGGCCACTTAACTCATTCACTGCCAGACTTATTTCTGGCCGCGTTTGCCCACTGCCAGCGATTTTTTGATTTTCTTACCTTTTTCAAGTAGTCACAGAATATTTATGTCGAGTATGATCGATCCCCTGATGGCTGCTAATCACTGAGGGTTGCACTGTGTGGTTTCACAAATGTCAACGAGGTCATCGCGACCTCGTTGGCATTTGTTGTATGCCTTTGAAAATAGCATGTCTGGACCAAAAATATATAGTTAAAAAAAAAAGTACACAGGAGCCGAGATACAGCTTTTTTAAGTTATAAGTTAACCAAGAAGTGGATGGAGCAGCAAATCTTCGGATCACAATATCTTGGGTTCTGTGAGAAAAACAAAACTTTTCTTTTTCAAAAGTCGTTTTAGTCGTCCTTGGCAGTCTGGGCCTTTGGAAAAAAGTCGTCAAAGTCGTCCTATGGCAGTGAATGAGTTAATACGCTTTCATGCCCTGAGGCTAGGCTGTGCTGCTCATTACACCCCAACGGAAACTTTGGCCAAAAGGTGGCGCTATAGAGGAATGGCCATGGGATCACCATCGTCACTAGAGTTCACCCTGCTATTCCGCCTATTGGATTATGATATATCTTGTGTGCAAAAGTGACATTTGGGCCTAAGGGTGGTGCTAGAGGAAAGGCCATGGGATCATCTATATCAGTCGGGAACATCTTCTGGGGAGCATGAATGTGCTCAGCAATTGTCATGGCAATCCACCCATTAGATGTGAAGGTATCTTGTGTGAAAGAGGACATTGTGCCATAATGGTGGTGCTAGAGGATTCACTTAACCCATTGATACCTGGAACGCATCTGTGTCACTTTAGATTTCTTTAGGCTATTCAAAAATAGCAGATATACAAGCTCATAGCGCCGCGCTACGAGCTTGTAGATCTGCTATTTTTGAAAAATCGAGAAAAAAAAAATTGGGGTTTTTTTTCAATTTTTTTTTAGGATTTAGAAGACATTTCTAGAATCTTCTCAGGTCTTAATGGGTTAAATCAGTATGGTTCATCATTCGGGGAGCATGAAGTTGCACAGCAATTTCCATAGTAATCTAGCCAGTAGTTTTCAAGATATCTTGTTTGGGAGTCAAATGCTGGACGGACCGACAGACAAATGTTCTATCTAAACCAATGGCCATTAAAATGGAATGGTTTTAGAATCTTTACTCGGCATGAAAATAGTCAAGTTATTAGCATGCGTGTTCTCAGATTGTGTGAATTCTCAAGGTCGTGTTGAGAAACCCACAAGGTGATAGAAGCTCCCAAGTTTCATCCAAGAGAAAAGAGGCAACACTTTCCCCAGTCAATTTCCTCAAGAGCTTTCCGGCAGAAGCAAAGCCCTGCTATGTGTGCTGGCAATTGCAGATTGGTCTGCCCGCTGTGTGCATTAAAATCCTGAGTGTTAATGTAACCCTGAGAGTGTACAAATGGACGCGAAATGGTCCATTTGTACACTCTCAGAGTTAAATTAACACTTGAGGATTTTACAGCATGGGGAAATGCACAAGCACAGCCTCATTACCAAACCAAATTGAGTTCGGATGGAGAGCCTGTGTGTTTCCGACGAGTACAAAAAAAAAAAGAAGCTAGACAGATTTATTCTCTGTGTAATTGGAGGTTGGAAGGACAGGGGTGAGACGAGGGGATTGTGTAATGGCGAGTTTGTCCTGAACCTTTTCTCCCTCAAATCGCACTAGACTATGCTGTATTTATCTACATACATCGGTGCTCGATTTTCTTTAAAAGAGTTCCAGTGTAGCGAGACTTCTCTGCACACAATTGTCTACGTCCCCCCCCCCCCACACCGTCACTTGAAGTGTACATGATATTGCAACGCTGGTTGTTTTTCTTTCATCTTGTGGAGCACAGTAACAGATCAGCAAAACGCAGGGCGTCTACATCGCCAACTCTCTCCAATTTGCCTCGCTGAGGACGACATGCAGTGTGTATGCTTATCGTGTAACAGGGATTTCTCCCGAGACCGTTTTGATTGATGGAATTTGTCTAGTTGTCAGTGTCTCTCATAAAACTGATACTGTGACAATATCCATAATTGTATCTATTAGAGGGTGATATTGATTCTAAACTTGAGTGGACAGCATTTTGGACCTTCCCTACATGAAAAGAGAGAAGATGAGAGTGGCTGTATGTCAATGCATTCTTTATAATTTATGATTGTAATGTTTTCTCACTATTCCGACCCCTGTACCCCCCCCGCACGCACGCGCACACACACACACACACACACACACACACACACACACACACACACACACACACACACACACACACACACACACACACACACACACACACACACACACACACACACACACACACACACACACACACACACACACACACACACACACACACACACACACACACACCCCCCCCCCCCCCCCCCCCCCCTCACCTTGCCTTATCCTCTACGCCTGTACTCAATTATCTTTGAAAGTGTTTCTCCCAGAGTGTTGTTGTAGTGAGACCTGCGTACATTGGGTCAGGGTATTTTTTACCACTCAGGAGTGCAGGATGGCTCACCTCTTGTTGTTCATCCACTAAAATCCTGCGGAACACACATACACATACACACTTCTATGGAGCACAAAACCAGGCTGTCTTTGTGAGGACAGGCGGGCATAACCACGTTCAACCTGGCATCCCATTGTGGGCATTATGTCATTACATTTTCCCAAATCTTCAAAAATAGCCAAAATGGCAGATCTACCAGCTCACAATGCAATACATCATGGCACGTTGTGAGCTTGTAGATCTGCTATTTACGCTCTTCATTGTACGACAAAGTATATACTAGGCCTTCAGTGGTTAATTTATAATTCATTGTACGACCCCTTTGATAAGAGTTGTACGACAAAAATAACGTATTTTTAGCCCCACTAAGCTAGTGTCAGGGCGCTATGGAGGCTACGTCGGTCGATCCATCTCTCAGTCCACTAGTTTGGTCCCAAACAACATATCGTCATTGTCGAGTGGAAACCTTGTATATCCAAAAGCGTTACTTTTCAGGGAAAAAAAACCTACGTTCCAATGGATCCAATAGTTACAAGCTCTTGTTAACACATTGGGTGCCAGAGGTTTATTAAAATATTATACGTTGAGTGCCTGCATTTCTTCCATCCACTTGCGTTATACGTTTCGTGCTGTAGAAGCCCTGACGCGGAAGTGCATGTAAACAAAGCGTGCGTGCGAGACGGCGGAGGGTCCCGACTAACGCCTGGAACAATAATATTTCTAACGCGATCCTCCATTGCAGCGTGATCGCCGATCGAAAACGGCTCGTTTCCACCACGTTAAAAAGAAATGGAGATATTAAGCTTTTAGTCAAGGAGATAACATTGAAAACGCCGACCGGAAGGATTTTTGACATGGAGCCAGATCCAGCCTATTCTTCTCAGAAACTCCTTGGGTGATGTCAAAGTTTCGTTTTAGCGCCCCACGTGGCCCACATGTATAAAAATAGAATTGGGTCAAAAACGGTCCGGACCGTTTTCGGCATTCAATGTGTTAATACGTCATTGGTTCAGTATTTATAAAACCCACACACACTTAACCACTTTCACTTTCAAAATGTTTCAAAAATAGCAGATCTACAAGCTCACAACGTGCCACGACGCGACCAGTTGTGAGCTTGTAGATTTTTGCTACTTTTCCGTGACACTTCTGTACTACAAATTAGGGGAAATTTACAGGGGAAAAAAACACAAAAACTCAAAATAAGGAGATACAAGGTTTCTGCCTGATATCTTGAAAACTACTGACTGAATTGCCATGGAATTGTTTTTGCACCTTCTTCTCTGATCGGGCTGAAAGGTAATGTAAAAGATGACTGATGTCATTGAGATACGCATTGGAGCCTCGCCGTTCCCACGTGGATCCCAAGATCCACAGGATTAGATTTCTTTTCCATTTTCAGCCAGAATGGCAATGTCAGTCGGTTCAAACCATTTTGATCAAGTTGAGTAGTTCAGTATTTAGACTCCTATTGTGTACGATATTTGTCTACAGTATAAATGTGTATAAAAACAATACTGTAGATTAGCCTTCACTCAGACGCTAAGTTTTCACTAGCTCTTCTAAACGTGGCAGCCATTAAAGAAATTGCATGTAGATAACTGAGCGAGCGTGCCCCTTAAGATTTTCGGGGGTTGAGCAAATGGAGTGCAAAGTGGTCAAGACATTATTTTCTCTCAACTCACTCTCGCTGTTGGCCTATTTTAAAACAACTTATTCTTACTGAGTAAATGATGCTGGCTTGTTAATTTTAATGAATAGTGCAAATGTAGGCTCTTCCACATTTTGCTATGCAGAATAGTTTATTAACTTCAGATAGAAAGTTTATTACAGAATACTAATTAGGCCAAAAAAATAATCCTTCAGTACAGTTCATGTAGACTTCACAGTCTTGAATACTGGCTTGAATACTGGAAACGGCTACTTTTATGTACTGTAACATGGTGCTGGTATTTTTGGGATATGGTGTTGCTACAATGTTCACTATTCAAAAATTCTGTTTCTAATTTCAACATCATTTGATACGGATTGTCTGAATACAAACAACATGTTTGTGTTTATATGTTGCATGAGAAGTGTCGCCCTATCTAGTGTTTTACCAAAACACCAATTGCACGCCTAAATTGATCGTTATGCATTTCACTGGCTTGGCACTTCCACCATTTAATAACCTTGACATTTCAGGAGTGCATTGTATGTGAGTCAGGCCCGCTCTGTGGGACTGGTTCAGATATTAATGTATGTTTGCCAGTGCCACGACCCCTGGTGAATTTAGACCAGTGTTTATGCCGTGGAGCCGGGATCTCTCCAGAGGCGGTTGTGATTAATGGACACTGTCTTGTTGTCTTTGTCTCTCTTAAAACTGATACAGTGACATTGACCATTATTGTTCCTGTTAAAGGATAGTATTGATTAAAAACAACTGCAGTATCTTACCAACGAAAGCGGGGCAGGGGGGGATTTCAAACTGAACTGAAGTGAAGCAACTCCAGATGTTCCAGGAGTATAACCAGTGTGTGCATGTATGCATGGGTGATCAGAAGCAGTGTGGGGTTAATGCAACAGTTCATCCATTCCTCCCATATGGTCAATTGATAAGTCTTGCATGGATAGTTGATGAATGCATTCTTCAAACAGCTGCCTTCTTGTGAGTAAATTATTTTCAGTTTTTCTGTAACTTTAATTGTGATTAAATACAAAGACATTTTGAGGCGCGCACAGCTGTCAATAAACAGCTGATAATGATCTGCCAATATTTGTACAGTGTCGTTAATTAACTGTGTCTACTTAAGAAAACAAAGCAATCGATCATTCACTGGCATCAGGTTGCAGAACGAATCTGAGGCATGTGAGAAGAATGTGCGCAATCATAAGAACTGTAACGCAGGCTCAAGAGGCTCCTTTTTACCGTTGATACAAAGCGATAAGGTTGTGTATGTCAAAATGAAAAGAAAATGATTCCTTCACAAGGGCCTTTGTGTTCTTTTACAACACAACCCATAAACATAGATTCAGACATTCCCTCAAACTAATGTCTTCTTCTCTTCCACCCACAGTATACCCCGTAGGCCCGTCTCGGAGCTCCACTACACAATGATTTTAACATTCAAAAATAACATCAATCGTGCATATACATAGATTCCCTATTGTTAACCTAACAAATCAGGCAAACGAGAGAGAGAGAGAGAGAGAGAGAGAGAGAGAGAGAGAGAGAGAGAGAGAGAGAGAGAAAGGGGGAATAATAATTAACCACATGAACTATATTCTGGGGCAAACATTTGGTTAACCCATTGAGGCCTGAGGTTCCGATTCTGCACTCGGTGCCGCGCTATGAGCTTGTATATCTGCTATTTTTGAATAGCCAAAGTGTAAAATAATGCTTTTTAGCTCAAATCAAAAAATGACATAGATACGTTCCAGGTCTTAATGGGTAAAAACAGCCAAGAGAGAGAGCGAGAGAGAGAAATTACTACAAGAACCCTAGCATCCCTATTCTGGGGCGAACATTCTGCGAAAACAGCTAAGAGGGAGAGAGAGTGAGTAGATTAGCTATTTTCAGCAAAGATATTAGTGTAGTGGAGAAAAGAGTAGGGGCTAGTATAAACCCCTAGGGGACTCCAGTCATTAACACATTGACCGCCAGAGGTTAATCTCATAATGTACTCACCAGTGCCAACGTTTTATTGTTGTTTTTTGTTTTTTTCACGTCGCCACAGATCTTGTTAAAATCCTTAAGATTGAGCTGTGCACTGTTTGTAAACATCGCGGAGATCTCACTGCTTCTACCAGTGAAGACCACGTGTCAAACGGAGCCGCCATGTTTGAGTTCTGACCGTTTAAGTTAACATGGGAAATGCGAGGATGAAAAACTACATGTTTACAGGGGCTTTTACAGGGGTTATTGTGTACGACTTAGAATGGAGGCAGACGGGAAACAAAAAACGTGATCGCACTTCCGGTCGAGATCGGGTGGTGTTACACTGAAAATGGTCCCCCTAGAAAATTAAAAAACAAAAAAATTCGAAAAAAAGGAAAAAGCACCACAGCCCGTAGGCTACGGGATTGGCGCTTAACCGTTGGATTTAACGGCCCGTAGAACTACGGGCCCGGCGGTAAATGTGTTAAGTACGTACTATATAGGGTTAAAAAAAAGTTAAGGAAAAAATGCCGTAAATTTTCTTGGAGGGAGGACACTAGTAGTATCAATCTTATCCTTATAAGTCAGAAAAGGCCCGCTGCCAGATATTGCAAAATTTCAGGACATAAACTCTTCTAGTGAAATTGTTCTATTGTCAGATGATTCATAACATCCTTTAATCCATAAAGTGAAGGTTGGGAGGAACTTTCTAAGGGCGGTTTCTCACTGGATCCGTTTTCATTGAAAACGTTTCCCAGTTCGAATGGTGCCCTCAGTGGCCTGCATTCACATTGGCCAAGATCCAATCGCGCCAGAGAACACATGCATATATACCCCCGATCCTATAGGTGGCGGCATGCACATAGTGTTTCTTCTGTGGACACAGACGTCATCAACTGTGCGACAATGTTTGTGCTGGGCTCGCATTAATATAGGGTTTCAAAACCTGGTGAAACACTTGTGTGCATTAGCGCAAGATGAGGATACAGGAAACATTCAGTCTAAATGTACAGTTTACTAACCTTCACAACTACTACTACTTTTGCATTTGAAACTTTAAATTTCTCTAAATATTATAAACTTTCACGACAGCTTAAGTACAAAATGAAAAGGCAACTATAGTAGCCTACAGTGAAGTCGGACTGAATGATATATATATATATATATATATATATATATATATATATATATATATATATATATATATATATATATATATATATATATATATATATATATATATATATATATATGCGCCCTGTGCTCTTCTTTTTCTCTATGAAGAAAAGTACAAGTACAGTTGACACAAACGCATTCCGCAACGCTGCCTGTCTGTTGTTTAATCTCATCCTCTGGACTGCAAAGCCATAGCTGGTCATGTAGGAAGGTGTGCGATAGGATCGCGCTTGCCATAGTCTCTAAAGTAATAATAATAATAAGAGAAAGTTCACTTTTGGTTATTTAAAAAGAGTCTCCTTATTTTATGTATTAATTTATTAGCCCTACATGGGAGAAACGTTAACTTTAGAGCTTTGGTTATAATTTAAAAAGACTAGAGCAGTTTATGTGCAGACTCACCTTTTTATTTTTATTTATTTATGATTTGTGGGTCCAGCACTGTGTGTAAAAAAGAACTGTGGGGACGTGCATCTCCTGCCTTTGTTCATATTTAAAATAAAAAATTTATTTTCCAATGCAAGATCAGTGTGGTTATCTGCTCTATATTGTAATATCAAAAATAGTGGATCAACAAGCTCAATGTGTCGCATTGCACCGCATTTTCAGCTTGTAGCTTGGCTATTTTTGCTACTTTTGTGTGACACTGTATGACAATAGGGCATTCATTTATGATGAAAAAGCATTAAAAGTTGCAATATGGGATACAGGGTTTCTTCCTAACAGCAAAGATATGTAGTAGAGATCCAATTTAAATATCCGCACCAACCGTTTCTCCCGTATGTCAAAATATTATTATTTTCTGGTATTCCCCGTTAGTTTTAGTAGGCTATTAGTTGTGCGATGCGATCACAAAATGCATTGATTTAGCCTATGGAATGTCGGTGTGTCTTTTTTCTTTTTTTCAAACCGGTGCTGCGCTGACAGACGGCATGATCCAACATACAGGCGTCCAACACATGCGGCAGCCAACGGATGGATGCCGCAACGGTTGGATTCCAGCCTACAGAGAGCACTGCTCTGCTGTGCTACTGCTTGGTGTGGATATGTTACGGCCATGGTTGAACCCCTGTGGATTGATCTGCGACGTGTTTTTGTTGGCTGTTTTTGTCGAGTTTATATACCGTCACCTATTCCAAATAGCGGGCCACTTCCGTCTAACGGTACGCTTGCTTTCACATTGCAGCTACCGTACCCGAAAACGCATGATCCGGATCCGAAACTGCCTCCCGAGGTGGTTTCGGGAACGGAACGGTGATCCGTTTCGCGGGTCGATTCGCTACATTCACACTAGCCAAGCGGTCTGGAGTGCGCACCCGGGACCTGAGTGTGAAACGGCTCTAAGTCACCTGGCCAAAAGGGTTGTACCTATTATATTTCATGCATTTTCAAATCACTCAAATAGTTCGATCCCCTCCAGGTATCAATCAATCTCTCTCTCTCTCATATACACATACTACAGTATATAAAGTTCAAGTTGTGGGGGGTGCGCGCACACGCACACACACACACACACACACACACACACACACACGCACATGCACACGCACATGCACACATACACATACACATACAGCTTGGGGTTATTCAAAGTTGAAGTTGCCAGGCGGGCGGTGTTTGTTTGTGTGCATTCTGTGTGTTCATGAAATTGTGGAGGTCTCAGTGGAGGTATGTACTGTATGAATAAGATTTAGTCTATGTACCGTCTGTATGTTGAAATGTATTGTAGGAATGGGTTCTTATCCTGCTCGAACAGTCCAACATACTGGGGGACATCTGCAGAAAGAAATTCTTCTCAAACATGAAGTAGTTTACAGCCAACACAGTCTACTTTGCTTGGCAGAGCTTTGTTCTTATATGTGTAGAAATAAAACTCAGCTGTCCTCCTCTTGTTGGTGTTGGTGTATAAAGACTAACTATCCACAGCAGATGGATGTTGTTGCAGGTTGGATGAAATCCATAGTCTTAATGTAAGACAGGACTGATGGCAATGGTTTACAAACGCATAATATATTTTCTGTTAGGGAGCCTGTTGCAGCTACAATAGGTCTGCCTGGTGGGGTGTCGTTGTACAGTAGTCTACACACAAGTGTTATGGGTGAGTTCGTGTTCATGTTTGGCAAAGACCAAATTCTGTGAGTGGGTTTCCATGTAGCTTTCAGTGAAACGTGAAACGTGTCAATCCTCATGTTGTCTCATAATTTCCTGATTGTAGGAGTTGCTGTCCAGAATCCCCCCTCCCGTTTTTGCAGTTTGAATCAACAAAAATAGCAGATCTACAAGCTCATGATGCATTGCAACACAATGCGTTGTGAGCTTGTATATCGCCTATTTTCTGCGAGGATATTTAGTGTAGGACAAAAACAGGAGAGGACCTAGTATGGACCCCTGGGGGACTCTGGTCAACTAATACAGGGTTTAAGCGGTATTATGCCTTACTTTGTAATGCCTATTTCTATTTAGCATGTTATTATGTCTCTTTCCACCAGTCTGCAATATGCGTCAACAGATTAATTCCTATGTATATAAGGAAGGAATGATGATTGCCTTCTGAAAGGAGGTTTATATTTGATCCAGGTGTGATACTGTATGTATTGTTTTTGTTAGTTTTATTCTTCTTCCGCCACTTTTTGCAGTTCTGACTTAACCGTGCAGTATTTTTTTACGAAACTTGGCAGTATGGTAGAGGGCTATGCCAAACGGCGAAGTCACGAAACTCACAACCATTGGCCAAAGGGTGGCACTATACTGTAGCAATCAATTGAAAAATGTTCGTCAGCCATGAAACTTCATTACACATGCGTCTCCTCATGACGAACAACTTCTTGTCACTTTGACATATGACCTCTGACCCTTAGATCTTCCGGCATTTGAAATAATATGAATTACTTTTGAGCAATCTGCACAACACTTTCTATATATGGACTTAGGAGCTTAGTATGTGACAAAATGAAGCCCCCAGGGACCAATGAATATAGCAGTTTTATGAAAATTATTCTTCTGCTCCTAAGAAAGAAATCTATGCATCAGCTCCTTTTTCTCATTTCTAATACTGTGGTTCCAATGGCTCAGTCGGTAGAGTGTCTACCTATCAGTCTAAAGGTTACTGGTTCAAACCCTGACTTATCCAGGCTACATTTTAATTGCCGCAAAGAAATCATGACTTTATTAATTAATGCATGTGCACTTTTTAAAGACAACATAAAATGGCATTTTGGCAGTATTTATTTTGATTTTGTGACATGTTCTAGTGAAACATGGGCATGGCGCATGCCAGAAGTAAAAACATTATGCTTTGCAACAAATTTAAACAGGGCTGTTGTAGTTGAATGGGTAGAAGGAACACCTGTGAAACAAAAGGTCACAGGTTCGGATCCAGGCCACGGCTAAACCGGCTGGCAAGGAATTGTGATGAAAAACTATAGCCTAATTAGAATACTAGGATCTGTCCATGAAGGCAAACTTGTGTCTTGATGACTACATTTTTAACAAGTGTTTGAAATATGCCATTATAAGCAACATAATAAGGAGATACATTATGATATCCACAATCCCTCAGAACTCTGCTCAGCTGTAATGGCTTTTCTCAAGTTGCGTATTGCCCATTGCATTCCTTGGCCCCCGTATTGCTGCTAGCAGCTATATTTTGTTTTGTATTGTCATTCATTACATATTATCAGGGAAGATACACATTACAGTATATACGTTAGAGGATATTGGGGTCGGAAAGTACGTTTGGCTTCAGGCCAATTATAAAATGCTGTAAACAATACAAGTTTTATTTCCCCTTTATGAATAATAAATGTGTATTATATTAATTTTGAGAAGGACTGAATGCTTCTCTTTTCTGCACAACACATCGCCACCTGAGCTGACCAAGTAGTGCAGTGTACACATTCTAATAATTCGACACACAGCACAAATATGCTCAAATTTAATTAAATTAAAAAGGGAGCTCCTTAGTATCAGACACTGACGAAAACAACATGTCTATGCCTGTACAGTCCAGAGGAATTCTCTATCCTAAGTACAGCTATGTGCCAACACACATAAGAATAAGATAAGAATGAACGGAACCCATTAAGACCTGGAACTCATCTGTGTCACTTATTCATTTGAGCTAAAAAGTATTATTACACTTTGGCTATTCAAAAATATCAGATATACAAGCTCAGCTTGTAGATCTGCTATTTTTGAAAAATCGTGAAAATGTGTGCAAATCTTTGAATATATATTGTTTAAAGCGAACATTTTTAACTCTATTCTTTGCTTCCGGGGGGCCCCTGGAACAAAACATTTTGAGATGGGGGTCGGCGGCCAAATACAAATCATTTTGGGAGTCCTTGACATGAAAAAGTTTGAGCACCACTGATATAGAAACATATTGTTTTTTTCAGAATACTGTTGGGATTTAGAAGACATTTGTAGAATCGGCTTCAGGTCTTAATGGGTTAAATTCTCCTCACTGTAATTGGGACAGTCATTGTCACCTTCACACCACATAAGTTATATATAATATGTCCTGGTCGGAGAAAAGAATGAATTACAGCGTTTCGGAATGATCACGTGGCTGCCTTGGTCTGAGCAACTCGCTTGTTGTGGAAACAAGGCAGACTTCAAGTTTCAACGTTTATTTATTTGTTTGGTACAATGTGTAGGCTATTAGCTGTAATGAGGTTGTATGTGTATGTACTGTATATATAGAGCCCGTTATCTGCAACGACTCAAATCACAACACAAGGCCATGACATTTCATATTGCAAGTTCTGTGTGTGTGTGTGTGTGTGTGTGTGTGTGTGTGTGTGTGTGTGTGTGTGTGTGTGTGTGTGTGTGTGTGTGTGTGTGTGTGTGTGTGTGTGTGTGTGTGTGTGTGTGTGTGTGTGTGTGTGTGTGTGTGTGGCCTTTTGTAAAGCAATGAGCCCCCCATTTCTTTCCTGGGGCATGCCATCCCTTGGTTACACCATGTTATGTGAGGATGAAAGCTACTGAATGCCCTTCATTGTGCCTACACCCTATAGTGTCTGACTGTAACCATAGCAAATCACATCATTTCCAACTATAGGCTTGTGCCCCCAAACAAGTCCTGAAAGGTCTTCCTCCAAACTTTAATAACGTACGGTATTTGAGTAAAAGCTGTTTTGTTTTGTTCGTTGACAACCTTGGATTCCTTTGCAGGATGCATATGAGCATGTCTGATACGCAAAGCCTTTGATGGCTGGCCTTCTAGGCCTGAGGTGCGTTTCCCAGAGGCATTATTGCTTAACTTTATTACATGGCTTGGTTGAATGCTCAAATCGGACTGGTCAGTCTATTGATTCTTGATAGCAGGCCGCTGTTCTCAATAACAGACCACTGGCACTGCGCTGCCTCTGTTTATGTTGCCACACGTTATGAGGTGTAAAATTGCTATGTGTAAATAATATTTACGGAAGCCGGAAAGCCTTTAATAGCGGATGTGGAATACTGTCTGATTCTGAATGACCGACTCCCCATTCTTGAAACGCGCGTGTGCAAGACAGGGGCGCGTCTCTGCGTTTGTTCATTAGCTATACAGTCTGTGGACTCAGAGAGATGAGAGAGTTGAGCCATCATAGTGCTTAGTTAACCGCATGGTGTGTGTCGTGTGCTTGTCCACACCGCATCAGCCAAAACAACACCAAGCACCTGGGGAGCGTGGACAAGCAGGCCATCAAATGTTTCATGGAATCAGGCAGATGCCGAGTTCTTGCTCTTCTTTTAGAAGAGGAAATTATTCCTACCAAAAAGCTGTGGTTTGGGGTTCATTGAGTTACGAGCTTAGCCGTGGCTGAAGGAATGCTATACTGGCAAAAGACACTTTTTTGGAGTGAAATGCAAATTCAAGTCACATGTTTTAAAAGATAAGAATATTATTTAAATGTCTGGATGGGTGCAAAGATTGTGACGGTGTTATACAGTGTATTGTCCAATAGCGCCCGAAGACCACCACATGGGTCACAGTGTATTGTGCAACAGCCTGCAAATGTTGCCTCAGTGCCTTTCAATAGGGAGGAAGTATTTTCCCGAAGTAATGCGGAAAAAAATTAAATAAGTCCAGCACCATTTATGGACGGAAAGTCCCTGAATGATGCTTACTGTACAGTATATATGCGCTGTGTTGGAATCCATTGCGGCAGGTTAGGCAGGATTTACAAAACCACAAAATTATCATTTTTCATTGGAACCATTAATGCAAAATCTGTGCCACATTATTGCCTTTTAATATATTGTCAAGACCTAATTATATAGTTTACATTTAAAATGTATAATTGTTTGAACTCTCATATAATGGTAATCCAGGCCGTACCATTCTAATAGGCCACGTATGTCTTTCTTTTGCTCCCTGGGAAACTAATGATAATCATTTTCCAACGGAATTTTTTTATATCAAATCTGCTATTTGTCTGTCAATGACATGCCTTTTTAATGATACCCAGAATAATAATACATATTAATATTCAGGGCAGACTATCAGACACATTTCTAATTGATGGGGGCTGGTAGGAGACCTGGATATTGGATAGCATTGGTTATCCCCCCAAAACGGTTGAAAAACACTGGAGGAAAGGTGGCGGCGGCCACCAAAATCAGTAGGGTTCATCCTTCGGGGAAGATAAAGGCTCACAGCAAAATATTCTTGTTTGGGACTAAAGTGATTCAGGGATGGATGGACGGACGGATAGACTGACAGCCATTCTTAGAGCCACTGGCGGGACTAATTCAAATGCATGTTGGTGAACTTAAAAGTTCAGGTCGAAAGTTCAGTTGTCCCTGCTTTGTTTAGAGACACATCTTTAACCCATTAAGACCTGAGGCCGCTTCTAAACATTTTCTAAATCCTAACAGTTTTTCGGAAAAAATGTAAAAAAAAAAAAAAATCTCGATTTTTCAAAAATAGCAGATCTACAAGCTCGTAGCGCGGCACTCGGTGCCGCGCTATGAGCTTGTATATCTGCTATTTTTGAATAGCCTAAAGACATCTAAAAGTGACACAGATGCGTTCCAGGTATTAATGGGTTAAAGATCTCCGGCAGTGATGCAGCTATTCCCTTAGCTTCATTCACATTAGAGGAATCCAACTCAACAATTCAGGCACAGATTTCAGGCTCTATAGTCAATATGTTATTTAATCAAATCCTCGTTAAAGTAATGGGGTGGGAAGTTTTTGTAAGCGTCGATCACTGACACCCCATGCACTGTGCTGTAAGGATGGTGAAATACAATTGCTATTAAAGAGTGACGTTTTTGCCCAAATCCATTCAAATCTACTCTTTGTGAATAGGCTACCGTTGATAAAGGTGTGGAGGGTGAGATTGCACCTTTTTACAGCAGACCATAAATTGCACAAATCACTTGCATCAGAACAAGATGAATTGCTCGGTCTCAAGCATGAGCGCAGCAGCCGTACGGAGGCTATGCAGCCAGTGTCGTAATGTGATTAAACACAGAGCTTTGGGAGGCTTTGAGGAGGGGGGAAAAAAAGTTTAATCCATTGACTGTCGAAATAGCACAAGGTCATACTTTGAAAATGGAGGAAATTCTCCCTGTATCATCTGTTTCATTGACATAAAAGATATGTAAAAGTTTGTGTGAACCCCAGTGCGGTTGCTCTTTCATGTGTATAGCATTTACTGTACTTATAGGCTGTACGAAAACACCTAGAGAATAATAAAATAAAATTAGAGTGCTTGGGGTACTTTTAAGATATGCCTTGAATATCTGCTGGCTATACTGCCGGGCTCACAGTTGTGAGATTAGCCAATTATAGGGGATGAAAATACTTCATGCAGAACTACCTTCAACACACTACCTCCAGTAGATGTTATTTAATCACTTTAAACACCCAGGGGGACCGGAGTCTATACTGTACGAGGCCCCCTCCTTTTTTCCCCCCTCTACAAGAAATCTCTTGGCCGAAATTTGACGATCTAAGCTCACAACGAGACGTTGTAGATCTGCTAAGAATAGGGATGCTAGAGCTTCATGTGGTTGACAGAAGCAAGAGTTGGATAGAAAGTCTCCAACTGTACGTTGTGTTACACAGCACAGTCTGTGTCAAGTGTAAGAATTCAGACAAATGGAGACACAGCTTGCCCTGTGTTCTTTATGAGACTCACTAAGAGAATTACAGGATGTTTAGTTCAGATATTGTGTGCTGACATTATAGGCCTAATTGAAAATCACAGGAATGCAAGTGTAATTTGTCAATCCAACTATATTAACTTTATGTTGCCCAATGTCAACGTCTTACATTTGGGTCTTAATTAATGACATTAATACCATTGTTATGTATACAGCCTACACTGTTATACTGTGTATTTGGGGAAAGACTGTAGGCTCTGCCTGCCGAATTCAACTTAATGACATGAATGTGCGAACGACCACAATGGAATCTAACCCACTGTACACAGTAAAATCCTGAGTATTAATTTGACCCTTACAAGTCAATTTTTCACTCTCAGTGTTAAATTAACCACTTCTTGAACCCTATATACTTTGTTGGCCCCTCTATTTTTCCCTCTACACCAAATTTCTGCACAGAAAATTGCCGGTCTACAGTACAAGCTCACAGTTGCGACGCATTTTGTGAGCTTGTAGATCAGCCATCTTCACTGAACGTTCACCTACAGTATTACTACATGCCCAGAATAGGGACGATATGGGGTTCATGTGGTGGTTAAAGTAATACTAGGTAACGTTTTCAACAAAACTAAAGTTAAATTGTATATCTTTTGTGAGTGGCAAAAGTTTCACAACACCCACTCCATGAATTTCACCCCCGGAAGCCTTTTATTTATATATTTTCTATTGAACGATGTCGGGGGGGACTTTCCCGGGAAAATGACGTCATCTGGCCGGAAAACGGAGGCGGAAATGCACTGGTTTCCTGTTTGGCCAGGAACTACCGCAACGGTTTCCTGTTTGGCCAGGAACTACCGCGCTAATAACAAAAAGGAACCTCACGCTGATTTTAAGAGAATGTAGGATTGGAAGATCGAAAAAGAACAGAAAAAGAAAGCATGGTAACTAATGCTCCACTGGCTAAGAGAAACGATCCGCAGATAGTATAAAACAATTAAAAGAACGCTTTTTGAAACGCTTCCGGCTTCCGGTGAAAACAAATGGAATTCTGGGTAATCGAGGACTACGGAAATTGTATGCAGTGACGGTAGTGACCAGCAGAGGTTGCTAAAAATCGTTATTTGTGAATCTGCATTGTACAACTTTAACACTCAGGATTTTACAGTACAAGCTGCTGAAGTGGTGTGTGAAACGGAGACAAAGAACCGCAGCTCCCCATTGTTTGTGTGATGATAGAGGTATTCACAGCCAGCGCCTCTATGAAGATCCGTCACATACAGGGTTTCAACATAATAATGGAACACTGTGCATGAGGACCTTTACGATGTTGGTGTCCTAATTAAACCGAGCTCCCTATACCACTGGTGTGAAAAGACGTGATTTATTTTCCCCGCTTTTGTTCAATAGGACGAGTCTTAACCCATTCAGACCCGGGAACGCATTTTATGTGTGAATTTTTTTTTAGATTTCTTTGGGCTATTCAAAAATAGCAGATATACAAGCTCATAGCGCGGCACCGAGTGCCGCGCTATGAGCTGGTAGATCTGCTGTTTTTGAAGAAAAAAAACGTGAAAATGTGTGCAAATCTTTGAATATATATATATATATTTTTTAAGTGAACATTTGTAACTCAAATCTTTGCTTCTGGGGGGTTTCTACAAAATGTCTTCTAAATCCTAACAGTTCTTATTTTTTTTTATGTATTTGGCCGTGGACCCCCCCATCTCAAAATATTTTGTTCCAGGGACCAACTTCCCCCCCCCCCCCCCCTCCCCCCCAGAAGTTGTAACAGAGTTAAAAATGTTCGCTTTAAAAAACATAAATTGCCCAAAGAAATCTATAAAAATGACACACAGATGCGTTCCCGGTCTTAAAGGGTTAATTGTCTTTCCAATTAAGTGTCAGACTTGTAAGAACCAAGCTTCATTATCTGGGGCTGCACTTATACGCAGTCGCTTTCAAAATCCATTCAGAGTAAAGTGCAGCAAGCTGAGAAGACAGATCAATGGTATTTGTATTAAGAAAATGCTGCAAGGCAGAATATTATATTTAAGACCCACTTACAGTTACAGTATAAATGTATTCAGGTTAGAACTATGTATTCTCCACACAGATATGATATCAGTGCTCTAGCAAGCTTACAGCACCCGGTAGCCTAATACTGTATCGACACAGTTATGCATTTGTTCAATGAACATTACAACCCATCAACATTTCACCCAAAGGAAAACTGATTGGTTTAAAGGAGAATTCCGGACATTTTAAGTGTTATCTTTGATGTGTCGTTACTCACCTACCGACGTAAAAAGTGGCATTGTTTTTTTCCAGAGATTCCCCTGTCGTAATTTTTTTAACCCCCTCCGTTGTCATAATGGGAGCGCGTGGCTTAGGGAAATTCGTCTATTATAACCGATGCAAAGTTATTTTTTTCTCTACTACTACTCATTGTAGAGTCTCATGATAGTCAAACATGCGCTGAAAGTTCCTGAGAGGCTAGCGCTACTGCCGAACGATTTAACACTGGTTGCTTGTTTCTCTCCAGAACCTGGCAACTTGGTGTTGCCAGGTGCCAGGTGTTGCCAGGAACTTTCAGCGCATGTTTGACTATCATGAGACTCTACAATGAGTAGTAGTAGAGAAAAAAATAACTTTGCATCGGTTATAATAGACGAATTTCCCTAAGCCACGCGCTCCCATTATGACAACGGAGGGGGTTGAAAAAATGACGACAGGGGAATCTCTGGAAAAAAACAATGCCACTTTTTACGTCGGTAGGTGAGTAACGACACATCAAAGACAACACTTAAAATGTCCGGAATTCTCCTTTAAGAGTTTTTTTTAACTATCAACATGATATTATACTTATGTAATGAAACACAGACTTTAGAGGAAAATAATATGGAGGAATAACTTATAACTGTACTGTAACAATATATCACTACACATTCTTGCAATTCATTCAAATATCATCATACAGTACACTGTACATCATTGGTTCTCAAAGTGGCGTCCGGGGACCCCCAGGGGTCCTTGGGGGGGTACCAGGGGGTCCCCAGCAAAATGTGTTAATACAGCGTCACAATAATTTTAACCACTTTAACCTTTTATACTTTGGCTATTCAAAAATAGCAGATCTACAAGCTCATAGCGCGGCACCGAGTGCCGCGCTATGAGCTTGTAGATCTGCTATTTTTGAAAAATCGTGACGATTTGTGCAAATCTTTGAATATATATTTCTTAAAGCAAACATTTGTAACTCAAATCTTTGCTTCTGGGGGGTTCCCTGGAACAACATATTTTGAGATGGGGGTCTGCGGCCAAATACATATCATTTTGTGGGTCCTTGACATGAAAACGTTTGAGCACCACTGCTGTACATGACTAAACCAAGTGGAAGCTTTACAGTTAACCACTTTCAAACTGGCATCTGCATTTTGGGTATGTTATTATAAGGTTTGTGCCGCTATACGTGGCCCTCACACCTACGTCTTACCCAATGTACCCGTCTGTCTGTGTTCCTTTTGTGCCCATATATGGAGATCTCTGTATCTGTCAGTCTACCTGTGTCCCTTTTATGCCCTTAAATGGAAATCCCTGATTTGCCCATACCCTGTATATTGGCATGCAATATACAGGGTATGGGCAAATCACCGCCGATCCACCGCCGATCCAACCAATATGCCAACATATTATATTATGTAATATGTTGGCATATTGGTTGGATCGGCGGTTCTGGACAACCGGATATATGCCCATAAATGGACGTACCGGTCGGATCGTCGGTTCAGGATAACTGTATATCCGAACAACTCGCAAACGCAAGCCGAGTTTGAAGTCGGTCGGTCCAATATATGCATATGACCATATATGTGCATAGCGGTCGGATCTGTGGCTCTGGACAACCAGATCTCCATATATATATATATATGCCCTATACATTGTTTATGGTTATGTCTGAGTCATAGTGAAATGCCTATATATGGGCGTATCGGGTTTGTTTATGTTTAAGTCTGAGTCAGAGTGACGTGCCAAGAACGAGTTATCACGAGTTTAAAATAAATGTAAAAAAAAATATATATATATATTTATTTTTTTTGTATCTCAAAGGAACTAGGAGATAACGCTATCCAAAAAGTTGTTGCTCCATTCACTTCGATGTTAAAAAATAAGCGGAGAAAAAAAAAATCAAAATTTTTTTACCATGTATTTTTGAGTGAAATATGCCATCTTCAAACATCAAACAACAGATGTCAACGAGGTCACAATGACCTCGTTGACATTCGTTAAACCACACCTGAAAACCCTCTGTGATTAGCAACCATCAGGGGATCAATCATACTGGAGATAAATATTCTGTGACTACTTGAAAAGGTAAGATAATCCTGGCACTGGGCAAACACAGCCAGAAATAATTCGGGCAGTGAAAGAGTTAAGCCAATTTTCATTTTGTCATATGGGAATGCTTACAAAATGGCCAATTAGTGAGATATGTACTATACTGTAGGCTGCTCATCCCATCAGAATATGAAATGCCTTCAACACAGAATGAAAATAATGTTAGCTCCTCTGAACAACTTAATCCCTGACATAATCCCCAACTTTTAATTGAGTCCAATCCAATCCATGTTCATATAAAGGCACACTGGATCTTGTATTATTGGGTTGCTTTGCTGCACACAATGTCCCACACCAGGGAGGAGTCGGCCTGGTTTTAACAAGTAATCCCAAAACTAACAACACTTGGCTGACATAATTCGGGATCATGATAATCCATTAACCCTTTAAGATCGGGAACGCATCTGTGTGTCATTTTAAGATTTCTTTGGTTATTCAAAAATAGAAGGTATGCAAGCTCATAGCGTAGATCTGCTATTTATTTTCTATATCGTGAAAATGTGTGCAAATCTTTGCATATATTTTTCTTAAAGCCAAAATTTTTAACTCAAATCTTTACTTCAGGGGATTCTACAAATATCTTCTAAATCCTAACAGTTTTTTGAAAAAACGTATGTTGCTATAAAACTTTTTTCATTTGGCCGTGGACCCCCACATCTCAAAATATTTTGTTCCAGGGACCGCCCAGAAGCAAAGATTTGAGTTAAAAAATGTATAGGCCTATATATATATTCAAAGATTTGCACACATTTTCACGTATTTTTTTCCAAAATAGCAGATCTACAAGCTCATAGCGCGGCACTCGGTGCCGCGCTATGAGCTTGTATATCTGCTATTTTTGAATAGCCCAAAGAAATCTTAAAATTACACAAATGATGCTTTCCCGGTCTTGAAGGGTTAAAGTGCTGCGTTCTGTTCACGTATGGGTTAACGTTGACGCTGTTAGTCGGGTCAAGAACACCCATTATTGGGATTTGAAAGCAATGCACGTCGTGAGCTAGATCACTAACAGTGAAAGGTTTTTTTGGGGGGGATTTATGTGAAAAGATCCAATATAATGAAGACACGGGGGGAATAAATCACGTTTATCTTGGAACAAGAATAAGGCCTCTAGTCCGAGGGCGTAAATGTTGATGTTTATCAGCGACGCAATTGATGCGTTCAGAAGTTTGGCACACACTCACACAGCGGACAGGCCCCCCTCCCAAGATAGCTTTAAAGCACAGCTAAAGACTTACTTCTTCACTCTTTCTTTTTAGTTGATCTTTTTCCTTATGTCGCTGCGTTGTTGTTTATGTCTTCGCTGCTTGCTTGATTCACTGCCTTTTTGTTTTGGTCATTATTTTAATACCGTTGCTATTATTATTAATTTTCTGCCTTTATTGTTATGCCATTGTTTTAAAACTGCTTCGATATTTTTTTTTCCTCTGCTTTGTTGTTGAATTGTGTTGCTTTTTCTGTAAAGCACTTTCGCTTTATTTTATTTTATGTATTTCAACCTGTAAAGCACTTTGAGCTGCATTTATGTCATGAAAGGTGCTATATAAATAAAGATTATTATTGTTATTATTATTCAGGAATAAGTGTGTGTGGCATTTTTTTTATAATTTGTGCCATAATTTGAGCCTATAACATGGTGGGGGTGGGCTGTGTATTTAGTCTAAAATGTGGTGCATACAGGGGTGCAATGCTCACTGGACGGCCTTGCACGCCGTGCCGGAACCTATTTGCAGTGGTGTAAAGTAACTAAGTACATTTACTTAAGTACTGTACTTAAGTACAAGTTTGAGGTATTTGTACTTTACTTGAGTATTTCCAATTTCCAATACTTTTACTTCTACTCCACTACATCTCAGAGGCAAATATTGTTATTTTACTCCACTACATCTATTTGAAAACTTTAGTTACTAGTTACTTTTTTAGATATAAATGATGATATTATGAAACATACATTAACCACTTTAACCCTAATTTATACATAGGCTATTTGAAAATAGCCGATCTACAAGCTCTCAACGCGTCGCGATGCGACGCGTTGAGAGCTTGTAGATCTGCTATTTTCAAATATTTTGTACTTTTACTTTTGGTACTTTAAGTACATTTTGATGCGAATACTTTTGTACTTTTACTCAAGTACATTTTGAATTTTGGACTTTTACTTGTAACAGAGTATTTTTATATTGCAGTATTGGTACTTTTACTTAAGTAAAGAATTTGAGTACTTTTTCCACCACTGCCTATTTGACCAGGAGCACACGCAGGCACACGCAGGCACACGCAGAGATTTAAAACTACTTTAAATTCGCACCTCATCAAAGTTTTCAAAGGCTCCCGACTCACATCTAGCGAATTAACATAGGAATAAGCCTAGATGCATATCAATTGTCCATTGTGTGACTTGCAGTGTAGGTGTTAAGCGACGTGCGCGTCACGTCATTGAAATAGAGTGCAAGAACATACCAAATGAGCATTGCATGCCTGGGTGCATAACTGATTCAGCAAAGAAACCACACACAAGTGTGTGCGTGTGTGTGTGTGTGTGTGTGTGTGTGTGTGTGTGTGTACTGTATGTGCTCACAGGTGTGATATGTACCATTCATATGTACCATAATGTTTTTTTACCAACTGTTTCCACCCCTCAGGGTAGCATGTTTACTCCATGAAATATGCACATATGTACATATTCTTCACATAAAATATGTATATACGTATATGGAGTTTCAGGGTGAAGACAATAAATTGTATATTTTTTTTCTTTTAGAAAAAACAGAACAGAACAGAACACAAGGTTTTAATCAAATTGTGAAAGCGCTTCACCTTTACAGTTATACCTTCAATAAACACTGATTTGTTCCAAAAACTAATGGGATTCTGACAGTAGATCAGCCTAAAAGAAAACTTGAGGCTAAACTGAGGACCATGTTATAGTAACAGCCGTACATACACTATAGTCTCATTAATAACAGAGAGTACTTTGTGTATGTGTGTAATGTAGGCCTACAGGTAATAACAATTCATTGTACAATAAATAGGTTGAACTGGTGCCATCATATTTCATCATATAAATACTTAATGTTAAGCCACACTTGCTGCATTGTGGTTGCCATTCAGCCATTTGTATTGATGTTTAACATTTGCAGAGCGGTTGCACACATTTCTCTAGCAGCAACGTATCAATAGTTTGGATCGATGAGTGAGTTGGCTGGGATCCTGTCAATTAGGTCTGCACTATTACGATCTATTCGCCTGCAAACCTTAACCCATTTAATCCGGGAACGCATCTCTGTCATTTTTAAGATGTCTTTGGGCTATTCAAAAATAGCAGATATACAAGCTCATATGAGCTTGTAGATCTGCTATTTTTTTGAAAAATCGTGAACATTTTAGCAAATCTTTGAATATATATATATTTTTAAAGCGAACATTTGTAAAATATGTTGTTCCAGGGACCCCCCAGAAGCAAAGATTTCAGTTACAAATGTTCGCTTTGAAAATATATATATATTCCAACATTTGCACACAATTTCAGGATTTTTCAAAAATAGCAGATCTACAAGCTTGTATATCTGCTATTTTTGAATAGCCAAAGAAATCTAAAATGACAGAGATGCGTCCCCGGAGTGAATGGGTTAATCAATACTCCCTGTTTGACACGACTTCACGTCCCTTCCTTTCCTGGTGTGGATGAACTTTTGCTTGTGGAAGTAAATCATTGACCGTTTTCATATCAAACTCTGTGCACTGTCCACTTTGTCCACAGGCTTACGATGACGGCTACGATGGAGAATATGACGACGAGAGCTACGAGAGCTACGAAGAAAACAAAGTCAGTCAGTCAAAGAGGTGAATCAATGAGTTCCATGAATGATATTTGGCCTAAAAAAGGAACTTCCTCTAATGCAGTGGTTCTCAAACTTTTTCATGTCAAGGACCCCCAAATTGACACTTATTAGCCCGCGGAACCCCATTTGAAAAGATATGCCAGGGACCCCCATAAGAGGAGATTTTTACGGCTCTAGCAGTGATTCTCAACCATTTTAATTTTAAGGACCCCCAGCTTGACATGCGTTAGGCTACAAACCCCCATTTAATGGCATTTCTATCTCTGGGACCCCAATTTATATTGTAAAATCAATGTCAATTTAACTCTGAGAGTGTACAAATGGAACCAAATGGATTCATTTGGTTCCATTTGTACACTCTCAGAGTTACAGACCCATAAGATTCCATTTGGTTCCCAATATCCATCATTTAGCTGGGGACCCCCTGGAACTCCCTCAAGGACCCCTGGGGGTCCCCGGACCCCACTTTGAGAAACAATGCTCTAATGATCATCATGTGAAAACAAATAGGGTGTCTGTCATTCTGACATCCCATCTAGCTATACGTTAGTTACGAGACATGCAACCGAGGAATCGTATTCTTTAAGGTCTATTGACAGTGAATGGTGTCTGATTATTTGTGTCACAGTGTACTGTGTTCTTAAAGGATTTAAAAGCTGCACAAACAGCACTGAATTTAACTAATATTGAACGGATCAAATAGTCATTCATAACAACATCATCAGAATTTAATAAATTAATTATGTTTTCTGTGCTAATCCTGGGTGTGTTTGCCATCTATAATGCCAACAATAAGCAATACGTTTAATCCAATTTATATTTAACTCATTTACCATTATTAATGAGCTGCATAATTAACATCATTGTGTGCCTCACTGAAGTACTGTACTGTAGCTGTATGAATAGTTTTTGGCCCAGAATTTCACTAATTCAGCATATTCTAAAAGGATTATATAACAACATTAGGCCTGTTTAGACTTGTTTCCAACTTTTATATTTTAGTATTTCAGAATATTATGAATATGGACACGGAGCCAATGATGAGACCTACAACAACTATGGTAAGGAAAGTTAATTTGGTGAGAGGACAATTTACGACAACTTAAGAGGCTCGAATTCTGACCCGTTTGTTTTTAAGTCCGTCCCTCAAATGCTCTGCCTCTCTCCTACCACTGTATTCTATCTAGTAAAGTAAAAGCACTGTTAACCCTTTAAGACCGGGAACGCATCTGTGTGTCATTTTTAGATTTCTTTGGGCTATTCAAAAATAGTGAATATGTGTGCATATGTGTCCCCCCCCCCCATCTCAAAATATTTTGTTCCAGGGACCCCCAGAAGCAAATATTTGAGTTAAAAATGTGTATATACATAATATATATTCAAAGATTTGCACACATTTTCACATTTAAAAAAAATTAAAATAGCAGATCTATCTGCTATTTTTGAATAGCCAAAGAAATCTAAAATGACACAGATGCGTTCCCGGTCTAAAGGGTTCAATTACAAAGAACTAACTGATTGACACGCAACACCAAAGTACCGTGACTATTCAATTCTGTGTAATTAGTTGAAATCATGGAGACATTTTCAGCATTTTGAAAACATCCTTGGGACTACTTAACTTATATACTGGACTTTCATGACAACATGCTGGCCAAACAAGACTGGCTACACAGTAAAATTCTCAGCGTTAATTATCAGTTACTAACGTAACTTAAGTATTTTACTGGGTATTGCCCATTCTGCACTTCAACAGGAAATCTTGCACAAGCAAATGAATAAAGAAACAGCCTTGCAGTTTGGGTTAAGCAATCTAATCCATGAGCAGCTAGATGCATCACACATAGCCCCGCTATAGGCCGGAACTGACTAGCACAGCAAATGTGCCAACCTGCAGACCAGAAGCCTAACTGATGCCCACTTTAAAAGATGCCACTACATCAGTGAGTTGCCTTTTGCACCACTGCCCTCATGGGGCAATTCGAGATTCCGTTTCCCAGAGAAGCACTCGTCTCTTACAATTGTCACATAAACTGGTTTTCACAGCGGGCCTGCAAGACCATTCATTTCCACCCAGTGAATGAGGAAGAAACCAAAACAAAAGGCAATGATTTGATTTTCTGCCCCATAAACCTTGACTTGGACCTAAAGCTGTGTGCTATATGTCCCAGAGCTGGACAGCTTTATGTACTTGGCTCTTTAGCCAGTGGTGGACGGTAATGAATTACATTTATCTGACTACTGTACATTTCTTGAGTGTCTACTTTACTTGAGTATTTGTTTGGGATACTTATCACTGCACTATTTCACAGACAAATATTATAGTTTTGACTAGTTTTGACAACAAGGGAAAGAGTACACTATGAATTAACCACTTATTGTTGCCCTATTACAAATAATATAGTAGTATAGTGAAAATAGCAGTTCTACAAGCTCAGAACATGTTGCATCGTGACATGTTGTGGTCTTGAAGATCTGCTATTTCGACTATTATTGAAAGGTCTGGAAAATTTCAGGAAAAGTATTTTTAAAAGTACTTTAAGTCATGTACAAACTTTTCTGAGCAACATTCACCTGTAGTTGAGTAATATTTGACCAGGAGTATCTATACTTTGACTCAAGTACTGGGGTTGAGTATTTTGTCCACCACCGTCTATAACCACATGAACCCTAGCGTCCCTATTCTGGGCATGCCATAACCCAGTCTCCGGACCGAAACGTTCCTCTTTCACGGTGCATAATAGGTGAACATTCAGCAAAAATAGCCGAAGCAAAGCATCGCATTGTGATGCATTGTGAGCTCGGCTATTTGACGTATCTGTACTATAGGGGTTAAGTGGTTAAAATCCATCAGATCTTTTGGTCCTATATACAGGAAGGAGGGGCGTTGTAAATTAATGTTCTGTGGTGTGAGCAGCAGTTGCCCCTGCAGTGCCTAAAATGAAAAAGAGTATCTCTTGAATGTCCTTGGTCTGATGGGAGAGAGCTCAAATTATAGGAAGGTACACTGACTTACTTGATGGATTGAAAACTGCCCACTCCTAAATCTACTGAAAGGTGCATTTAGTCACTATGGTCACTACTCTCTGGAACTATCTGCCTGATGACCTGAGATATGTCGCCGCTGTGTCATATTTTAAACACTTTCTCCCTGTCGTGGACATGTCATTCTCTGCGAAAAAGTTTCCTAGGAAAACAATTTGAAGGAAAAAACTATAAAATAAGTTATGTCCGAGAGGGAAATCAACAGAAACAGTAAAACAAGGGGGTGAGCGGTTTTGAACACATACTAACTAACTTATGGTTGGTTAGCGTGCGTGTGCGTGTGCGTGTGTGTGTGTGTGTGTGCGTGTGCGTGTGTGCGTGTGTGCGCGTGCGTGTGTGCGCGCACACACTGTGGTGTGTAGAGGGTCATAAATGCTGTATCATGTGAAAGTGTGGATGGATGGAATTTAAATAAATACTTTTAAAACACTCAATTTATTTCAAATTCCTATTTTTGCAGAGGAGGAATGGGCGACCACCCGTTTAAGTCTTAAAGCTCCAGCAACGCGGCTGGCAAGGGCGGGCTACAGAGAACATCCCTATGGAAGATACTGAAGGTGCTCCAAATCTTTGGCCTCCAACTTCAAAAGATTCCTCATAAAATGTTGTAACAGACTTTCCTTTTGCATCCACCTCCTTCAGGACATTTCGTCAAGGAACGCCATTTAGCATATACTCCCTTATTGTTCAACATCAGTATTTCGATTTTTTTAAATAAAATTTACTGACTTTTTAGAACGGAAAATATCCTAAAACAATGGGCATTGATTGTTTTAATGCAGATCTACAAGCTCATAGCGCGGCACCGAGTGCCGCGCTATGAGCTTGTAGATCTGCTATTTTTGGAAAATCTTGAAAAAAAATAATCTGATTTGTCGAAAAACCGTTTTTTAGGATTTAGAAAACATTTGTAAGAATCGCCTCAGGCCTCAATGGGTTAAACTTACCTGAGGTGATAGAAACTGAGAAGTTTTCATTTGTTGCCCCATAATGCGGTGGCTCTCAGAACGTTGCAGACATCCCCCCCCTGTTGCTACTGAAATGTTGGTGCTCTCCACTCTCTGTCACCCTGCAGTTTCTTGATGAGCCTGCCACATAACTGTAATAATAATGTGAAACACTGCTTTAATGGATTCCTTTGGGGTTGTAAGTGATTCATTCAGGTCATTCATTCAAAAGTAGACAACAGAAACCCAGCAGTAGCTTCACCATAATTTCAGGCAAGGTTAATAATGTTCATTATGAAGATACTTGGATGTTAACACATTATTAAGTCTCGACACCTTTAGCCACCTCTGGCATACCTGCATTCTACAGAGGCAAAATGTTTTACTGCCCATATTTATTTGACTTTGCAAATAATATTAGAATATCATAAACATACGTAATGTAAACATATATTGTTTACCCATTACAAATGTCAGGAATAATGCAAAAACTGTTCTTGTACCGGAGAACAACTATGTGTACAGTATATATGACTTTTGTATCGTTTGATAATTACATATTCCTTTACACTTACAAACTGGATTAAATCTTTCAAAACTAATGTTTAATTCTTACTAACATACCGTATGAAGAAATGTATTACACATTGTGTAAACACAGAACACTCATATAGATATGGAGAAGACATACTTTTGACAGTGTGGCTCGCCCTGAAGAAATCCATTAAATGAAACAGACATTTGTCAAAACACCTTTGTTAAAACGTTTAAAGCGTTTTTTGATACAACAGCACACATTGTCTCCTCAAGTCTCCATTCCTACAAGAACATAAACAGGTTTAATGTGCAAAAAAATCTAAACTATATCTAAATCTAAATCTCAACTTTAAATCATGCAACTGTTCCAGAACTTTGTGATTGATTGATGGTTTGATTACTGTACATTAGTGTATAAACACATTTAATCCAACGTCATTTGAAACGTTCTAAGATGTTAGACAATGATCTTGGCATTATATTTTATTTTATTTTTGGGGGGTGGGGTCGAAATGAATTTGTTCTATACCGTACAATGACAATGTGTAATTTATAATACGTGCTTTGTTCTGTGTTTAATCTGTATTTGTACATAAAGCATTTAATAAAACAACATACTGCAACATGTGGAAGCCTCTCTAAATAGGTGGCCATTAACTGGTATTTAGGAAGCATAAAGGTGATGGCTAAAACATTCCATAACAAAAGCAACAAATTTACTTGATGAATAATTTATCACAATAACTTATACTATTCTAATTTGCCCACTGAGTCTTGGATAACTTTATAAATGATAGTGGAGAGCAACTGTTCAGAAACAAATAAACTGATTTTCTTAATCTATTCTTCTTAGTTTTACATTATTAAACAGATATTCTGATTGACTGGTTTGCACTACAGTAGCATGACTCTGAGAATGATATGGCGTTTAACGAGGTAAGACGTCCCCCATGTACTCTTCTAACAACTTGTTCAATGCGGTGACACTTTGGAGCTGGTTCCTACACAGAGCATAATGTAAAGTATGTGAGTATTGGTTGTTATTTACACTCATACTGTATGTTGTCAATGAGTGTAAAACAAGGATATACTTAGTTGCCCGTCTTCTTTACCTGCAACCCACTGGTGTCTGCTAATCTGCTTTTTGTTTTGTTATTCAACATGAGAAGACTGTATATCTACTGCAACTGTTCATGGTTTTAAATATAACGACTGAAGGCCGTTTAGCTATTTAAATTCTCTTTTGTGACTAGTACCGCTGACGGCTCATTAAGCGCATAGATCACGGGACTCAAAGGAAGACTAAAAAGCTAAGCAGGTAACACTAATAATAATTCTAACTTTACGATGATAGCCTCTTACGCTTAAAAAAGTAAACCTTTCCCTTCTTAACCCCCCAATAAGTATCCATTTAACCCCCCCTATAACTAGATAATCCAAAAAGCAATTAACCTAAATTGTGCTAAGTGACATAACACACGTTTCAATAAAAGACAAACTAAACAGCACATCAGTGATATAACTAGAAATCAAAACGGTCATAATACCGAAATTTAACCTGCGAATTGGTTTACTTTTTTACAGTAATTAAATGTATGCATCCTTTGTTACACGTTGCATGCAGTCTGTTTATTATAAATGTATTGCAACTGTAGTCAGTCTTTCATCTTAATTCGTATCACCATCATTTGCCCAATCATAATTATTATGTGTTTCTTTTTCTTTCAGATGTAACACACTGTTCTGTGATCTGGTCAATTCAAAGGAGGACAGTTAAAGGTAAGTCAGTATATTCCCCTCGCCTGTTATGATACCCTTACCCTATAGCAGGACCCCTTTGCTGAGAGAGAGATGAAGCAGGGACCCCCACTACATATCATAATATTATGTTGAGGATTAAACTCATCGATGGCTTTATAAACTTGTTTGGCAGAACTATCATCAGTGTTGTGTAAATGTATTTTTTTGTGCGTTTGCTTACACATGATCTTTTCTATTAATATGCTGGATTCATGTTCATGTGCATTTTCAGACATTTAATCACTTAAACCCTCATATACTTAGTAAACTTGACCGTTGGCTCTGTACTTGGTCTGCTCTTTTTTCCCTCTACACCAAACCTCTTTGCCTAAAATAGCGGCAAAGAGCTACAAGCTCACAACGCCTCGCAGCTTGTAGATCTGCTTTTCAGCGAATGTTCTCCTCAGAATAGGGATTCTAGGTTTGCTCAATGTAAAAAAGTGCTCAATGTAATAAAGAAGTTCCAATCACACAAAGATTTGGCGACCCCCCCCCCCCCCCCCCCCCCCTGTTGAAGACTTAGTAGAAAACCAGTGACTCTTGATCAATGCTACACAAGACATCCCCGTGCCCCCACATCTCAACAAATTCTCCTAGACAGGAAATCATTTTATATTCATTCTGAGACGAGCTGCTACCAGGCTACGTGCAGAAATTGGACTGTTCAAACCCATTAATACCTGGAACGCATCTGTGTCACTTTAGATGTCTTTGGCTATTCAAAAATAGCAGATATACAAGCTCATAGCGCGGCACCGAGTGCCGCGCTATGAACTTGTAGATCTGCTATTTTTGAAAAATCTCGAAAATATTTTTTTAAATTTTTTTTTCAAAAAACTGTTAGGATTTAGAAGACATTTCTAGAATCTTCTCAGGTCTTAATGGGTTAAGAACAAGGGAGGGAAGCCATCATCACGGTACCCACAGTATGCTCAAATGGAGTTGGAGACTTGGACAGTGCTGACACTCTGACAAAGCAAACTAATGTAGTATACACATTCCAGTTTAGTCCTAGACCTGAAATCAGTATCCTAAAAATGCAACCCATTGTGTTTTGTGTGCTATGGTCAAATACTACTGTATGACTAGGTGCCTTTCAGCTTTGGGAGTACGCACGCACACACAGTCAAAAAGTAATCATTTGGGAGTAGTAGTACGCATGCACACACAGTCAAAAAGTTGTCAGTTGGGAGTACGCATGCACACACAGTCAAAAAGTAATCAGGCCTGCATGAAGTCATATTTTGACGATTCCAGCCCATGACCTAAAATTAGTTTGACACCCCTGCCATAGAGGCTGTGCTGCTTTTTACACCAAACAGAAACAAAGATATTTGAACCGACAGACGTTGCCATCCTTAGAACCCAGTTGGGACAAAAAACATTGCTATTATTGGCAGAATTATGGGCAGGGGGAGGTACGTCGTATATTCACTGAAGCAAGCTCTAGAGGTAAGGCCATATGGGGTCACCAAAATCAGTAGGATTCATCATGCAATGTGCCTGACAGATTATGAGATGTCTTGTGTGCGAAGTTACCATTTTGGCCTGAGGGTGGCACTACAGAAAACATCCTGGGCTCACTGAAAGGTTCATCCGCCACACAGGTTTGCTCAGCAAGTTTCATACCAATCAGGCCATTACATTTTGAGTTACATGCACGTGACGTACATATTGTATTGTCGCAAGTGGAATTTTGTAATTCGGCGAGGCACTAGAACAAAGAACATGGGGTCACCAAAATCCATACGGTCCATCCTCTGGGGAGCATGAAGGTGCTCAGCAGGGTTCATCTGCTGTGGAGCCCTGCGTGGGACCTTTTATTTAACCCATTGATACCTGGGACGCATCTGTGTCACTTTTAGATTTCTTTAGGCTAATCAAAAATAGCAGATATACAAGCTCATAGCGCGGCACCGAGTGCCGCGCTACGAGCTTGTAGATCTGCTATTTTTGAAAAATCGTGAAAATTATTTTTAAAATATTTTTTTCCGATTTTCTTTTTTAGGATTTTGAAAATGTTTAGAAGCCGCCTCAGGTCTTAATGGGTTAATCCCGCACCTGCCCCCGCTGGATTACTGACCATGGTTTCAACTCGTCACGCCCACAGTTTATTTTTGACCGCCCGCTCCCACACGCAGGAAGGTTTAAGTACCGCCTGCTCCCACAATATTTTCATTGGGACCCAAATACGAACAAAAAGACAGCATAGAAAGGGAGAGGGAGTGAAGTTTGGACAATTTCAGCACCACAGAGGCTCGGACATAGCCTGGTAAACCCTCCCTCCGGAAATCTAATTTCTATTTGATTCCAGGAGTGAGTCTGGCCTGATCGCCCATTCTGCAATATTGGCTGCAGGCTGAGTTGGGCGGAAGTAATACCGTTGACTGACAACCCCTTCAGCCAATGATATTTTTTCCCCTTCAGCCAATCAGCAGTTCACCAGTCTAATGTGACGTCAACGGGACTTTTGAGACAGCCAAGCCCAAAATGGGTTGCCTTATTCGGGTACATGGGTGTCACTGGCCACCCCTACCGGTTCTCTAAATTTTTATTTTTAAATAGGCTTTGTCATGATTAATTGACCACATATATGAAGTTAAACAACTAAATTCTATCCAAACGATATCTTATAAGTAAATTCCGTGCCTCAAAATAGAAGTTAGAGAGCTTTTTGAAGTCAAAAAATCGCGGAGATTATAGCGGACAGAAAAAGATGGCTGCCGTTCGTGTTTTGGGCTCACTCGAACTCGCCACCTGATTGGCCAACTGTCGCTGTCAATCACAGAACGATGTGCGACGACGCTGATAGGCTCGGTTAGCTGGTAATTCCACTAGAAACCCCCACAATGGGCTATCAGGCCAGACTCACTCCTGGAATCAAATAGAAATTAGATTTCCGGAGGGAGGGTTTACCAGGCTAGCTCGGACAGAGACGCCCCCGCTAACTGCTGATCAATATGAATAAATAGATGCTTAGATTAGACTGTCGGTAATAACGTTTCGGAATTACGTTCTCCTCCTCCGTGTGACTGTCACTTAGGCTGTCACTAATTGACAAATGTAACCAAAATGGACCCGTTACATTATACTGCTCATTGGCTTCAGTGCATTCCATAAAACTTTCAGTTTGCCCCCCCAATTCCTAGAAAGTGTCGTATCTGACCAGTGGTGGAAAAAGTACTCAAATTCTTTAGTTAAGTAAAAGTACCAATACTGCAATATAAAAATACTTTGTTACAAGTAAAAGTCCAGAATTAAAAATTTACTTGAGTAAAAGTACAGAAGTATTGGCATCAAAATGTACTTAAAGTACCAAAAGTAAAAGTACTAAATATTTGAAAATAGCCGATCTACAAGCTCACAACGCGTCGCATCGCGACGCGTTGTGAGCTTGTAGATCGGCTATTTTCAAATAGCCTAGGTTTAAAATAGGTTTAAAGTGGTTAGTGTATGTTTCATTATATCATAATTTATATCTGAAAAGTAACTAGTAACTAAAGTTTTCAAGTAATTGTAGTGGAGTAAAAGTACAATATTTGCCTCTGAGATGTAGTGGAGTAGAAGTAAAAATATTGGAAATTGGAAATACTCAAGTAAAGTACAAATACCTCAAAATTGTACTTAAGTACAGTACTTAAGTAAATGTACTTAGTTACTTTCCACCACTGTATCTGACCTCCTCAATACTCCTTGGTTATTCTGGGACCGGCAGGGTCGCTCCTGTGAGATTTGCTTTGGGTCCCGTGGGACCCTAATGCAGGACTCTACTGTGGAGCATTAAGGACCACATCAAATTCAATGGCAATCCTTTTTCTTTTCTTTTTTATTATGTTTGGGGCCAAAGTGGTGCTAATTCTAATTCTTAAGAGCACAGCCACTAGCAGGGCTAAAAGATAACCATACAGGAAGCATCTCAGGTAAATGGACCATCGGAAGTTATTGAAAGGAGGGTCCATTGTGCCTCTGTTAACCCATTAAGACCTGAGGCCAATTTTACAAATGTCCTTTAACCCATTAATACCTGGAACGCATCTGTGTCACTTTTAGATTTCTTTAGGCTATTCAAAAATAGCAGATCTACAAGCTCACAAGCTCGAGTGCCGCGCTATGAGCTTGTAGATCTGCTATTTTTGAAAAATCGTGAAAAAAAAATGTTTAGATTTTTTTTGCAAAAAATGTTAGGATTTAGAATTTTTTAAAGAATCGCCTCAGGTCTTAATGGGTTAAATCAATTTTATGAAAACATTTTCATGTCAAGGACCCCCAAAATTATATGTATTTGGCCACCGATCCCCATCTAAAAATATTTTGTTCCAGGGACCCCCAGAAGCAAAGATTTGAGTTAAAAAAAATCGCTTTAAAGAACGATTTGCACCGCGCTATGAGCTTGTATATCTGCTATTTTTTAATAGCCAAAGTATAAAATGATGGTTAAAGTGGTTAAAATGACTAAAATGGCACAGATGCTTTCCCGGTTTTGGGAGTTGTGATGTGGAGATGCCATTCTGGAACTCTACATGAAGTGCTTTCACCAGTACTGTATAAATACACCAAAAGAGGTACATCTCTGTGAACTAACGTGATCATATCCCTCCACACCCTGTACATTTGTTAAGGTTTATTCTATGGCGAAGTAAGCGGTTTATAATGCGCCAATACTATATCAAGACTTTGCTTTATGCCTGTGTATAGCGGTGGAAAGCATATAGTATCCTGCTTTTAGGCAGAGGATAGAGCTCTCTTTATTTGCATACATCATTATTCCTTAGTCTGGAAACTCCCCTTTACTGGACTTTGTATGGCATACAGTACATTTCTATAAATATTAAAAACAGATGAGAGATGGAAGCATTTCTAACCGCAGAGACGGAAATGATTATGCAGAGAAACTGCTTGTTTATCAATGTAGGGTGTAGGGTGATGATGATATTTAGCACCAAATTGCCGTTTTGATATCAGGACAGTTGACTTCTTTGCTTTATTTTGGCAGATACCTGGGTAGTGGTGGATCCCGAATCTCCCATCAATTTCTCAACTGTGGTCTGAGATCAGATGATGGAGTGAACACTGGCATATGGTTAATTCCATCCCATGCCCATCAAACCGTCTGTGGCTGGAGACATCCTAGAAGAGACCGTTCCCTTCCAGATGTATTGGAATGTACCTCACGTATAAGAGGCTGTGTGGACCTACATGTAAAGCAAGGTAAAGGCATTATTCAATTGTGTATACAGTACTAGCAATATCACAGATTTTGATTTACTAGATTTTTGTTTTATTTTATTTTTGACCTGTTGATTAATAATGCATTGTGTCTTTGAAAGACACATATTGATCCAGTATCAGCTGTATGTCTTTATTAGAGCCAGAACAATGCCATATATTGATGCAGTCCAGATTTTGGATAGTCCTAGCCCACTGTCTGATTACTGATTTTTGACTGATATTTTGTCAAAAAGTGATACATGAATTGTAATCAATTTGAAAAACTGTATATACACTTATACAGTATAGACAATTCAAAAATATCTCACGTAAAATACAAGCTCAACGTGTCAGTGTGATGTGTTGTGAGCATGTACATTTTTTACTTGGCAAAGATTGATTTGCTGCTGGTTACAGTATCAGGCTAGTTCGTTTCAATGTAACATTTTGGCCGAGGCTGTGAAGGTAGATGGAAAGTTCAAGCTACATAATGAAGGTCAGAAAGATTATGTCAATACTATCCTCCAAAGAATGATGTCAACCTCCCCCTTGCCCTGTAGTCTTGGACCTTGGTCATTTGAAAGAATGCAGTCTGGCAGTTGGCAGAAAACGCTGGAGGTATGTTAACACAAGCTCAAGCTCAGTGGGAACTTCCACATCTATGAGATTATCTGTGCAGAAAATAAATCCAATTCCAAAGAGCGTTTCTTAAATCCGTAAAAGGTAGCACTAAGATTTGATTATCCACAAAAAATATGAATATTATATGCCAGTTATCCTTACACAGTATTTTGCACAAGATTAATATGTTTTAGTTTAGCATGACAAGTTTGACATTTTCTGTGAAAATAAATAAAACAGTATATTTAATGGCCTTTTGCCATGGCTACATACTGTAACAGAAGATAAGAAAAAGCAATACAATTTCCAGGACTTAATACCCTATAAAATGATTTGGTTAACTGTGTGTGTTCGCGTGCGTGCATACGTGCGTGGGTGCGTGCGTGCGTGCACATGCCATTACATAACACAGTTGATGCAAGTAACTAATTGCAAGCGACTTAAAATGTAGACTTCCACTCTTGGAGGAGTATATATTTTAACATTAAAGATACAGTCCATAAGTGTTATGTCAGTTGTCTCCCTCTCCTGACAGAGAGAGGTAATTGCAACGTTGTCTAAACTAGAAGCGGCGCATCGAGTGTCCAATCCAGTGCTCCATCTACAGTACTTCATATAACTTTATTGACACTGTCAACCGGTCAGTGTCCTGGTCAGTGTCTGACACCAGGGTCTACATTTCTCAATGGAATTAATTAGTAGATAGACCGCCTCCAACCACTGCAGATGCTAGTTATATTGCATTAACATACTCTACTGTAGAGATTGGTTAAAATATTGTCTTATGTCATAGGTGTGCATGTACAGGCACTCCACACAAGACAGCAAATTTCAAAGATTTTGAAACATGTCGTAGTCAGCATGGACGTTTGGTAACCTATGTTTTCATTCACTGGTTCTCAAAGTGGTGTCCGAGGACCCCCAGGGGTCCTTGAGGGGGTACCAGGGGGACCCCAGAAAATTGTGTTAATATAGCATCAAAATCAGTTTAACCGCTTTAAACCTAGATACATCAGCTATTTTCAAAAACATTGTACGAAAATGTGCACAAACGAACATTTTAACAACACAAATCTTGTATGGGGTCCATGGCACCAAATGTTATAATATTATTTCCATGACATGAAAAAGTTTGGGAACCCATGTTCTAGTGTGTACTATGCCTTTCATAAAAGGGACATTTTGCTCTTTGTAAAATTCAAGCCATATTTCCAACATCACTATCAGCTAAAATTGGGGTCATTTTTAGCAGCAGTTGCTGTGTTGTCCTTGGTACCCATCTGTATCTAATTTCTCCCTCACCCGGATGCCAAAGTGGTAATTGCTCATTTTGAAAGGATCAATATAGATTAGAATAATTAAATTCTCAAATTAGATCAAATGCTCACAAGCTACCCAAATGTGCCGTAGTTAGGAATGAGCTGCCCATTGCTTCAAAATAGTGCCGTGATGAATCTACTTTGCAGACTCCGTAAGCACATTAATCAGTTGTGGTTGTAATCAGTTACTTTGTAATTCTGTCAAATTATACAGACTGCAAGCAGGCATTGCAGTTTGCATTTTCAATGACCATAGCATAATTAAGGAATGATATAAGTGCAAATCTAATTAAATATTAAGGTATCATTTGCTTTGCTAGAATTAACAAAACATTATAAAATAAGATGAGATCATCTGTCAAGTCGTATTTTGACTCAGCATGGTGCATGATAGTCTGTGCAATACATTTCACCATAGTTTAATTTGAATACGTTATTGTGTTAAAAACATTAATGTAAATGTTAATCCAAAGCCACACACACACACACACACAATCTTCGGGGGTTCAGTGTCTTGCTCAAGGACACTTCGATACTAAGCCAGGAGGAGCCGGGGGATCGAACCGCGGAACCTAAAGGCCCCTGCATGCTACCAAATGAGGTGGTCACCCCATCACCGTTTGTGACCACCGAAACGGTGGTTTGGATACTAGCGCTCATAGTCCGGTGGATACTAGGCGCTCATAGTCCGGTGGATACTAGGCGCTCATAGTCCGGTGGATACTAGGCGCTCATAGTCCGGTGGATACTAGGCGATCATAGTCCGGTGGATACTAGGCGCTCATAGTCCGGTGGATACTAGGCGATCATAGTCCGGTGGATACTAGGCGCTCATAGTCCGGTGGATACTAGGCGCTCATAGTCCGGTGGATACTAGGCGCTCATAGTCCGGTGATTTTGGTCAGTAAAAACAGAGAGAAGTGTTGAGGTGAGCGGTGAGTTGCTTACTCACCGCGGCTCAGTGACGTCATGTTGTAAATTTCAAACCACCGTGGTGAGAGGGTGATCACCGAAAAATGGTAGCATGCATGCGTCCCCCTTTACGATTCCCACGCAGCAGCTGCTCTACCGCCTGAGCCACTAGCCGCATTAACCCTTTAAGACCTGAGGCCGATTCAAAAAATGGTTTCTAAATCCTAACAGTTTTTGGAAAAAAATATACAAAATATTTTTTCACGATTTTTCAAAAATAGCAGATATACAAGCTCGTAGCGCGGCACTCGGTGCCGCGCTATGAGCTTGTATATCTGCTATTTTTGAATAGCCAAAGAAATCTAAAGTGACACAGATGCGTTCCAGGTCTTAATGGGTTAATCCTTCAATGATTGGTGAACTAAATTAGTTTCAAAGTGTTACCGTTCAACTGCTATACATGCACTCTCATATTCTGCTACGCTCACATGATGCCTATTTCTAAACAAGCATTGCAAATTGTCTCTCTCGGGTGGAAACCTCATACGTCCAAAACTGTTACTTTTCAGGATTCAAATAAAAGAACATTTTAGAGCTTGTAGATCTGCAATTTTAGATTTAAAAAAAAAAATAATAATATACTTTTGCGTGATGCTGTAGTTGGGCGTTAATTTACGGAAATAAAACACAAAAAGTTTAAATATCGAGATAAGAGGTTTCTGCCCGACAGCAGCTAAATTATAGTACACTGTAATAGTTGTTGCTTATGTGTTTATTTCCAGTGCTGAATGCGCACGAAGCCGCTCTCCGGGGACAGAGGATTGTGTTGACCTATCAGGATGGCGGACGCACATCATCAATCAGCCGTTTGTGCAAATGAGCCCCTGGTAGGTATCTCAAGTTGTGCTGCATAGAACATATGTTGGTGGGGGGGGGGGGGGGGAGTATTCCTGTCCTTCATATCTACATTACAAACAAATAGTCTGGAAAATATTGAGGCTCGTGTTACATAGGCATATCATTTTGCCAATTTGACAGCAAGGAACTGAGGTTAATCCTTTAGCTTGTTGACAGGTCTGATATAATTGAAAACCGCCTATATCATGATTAAAATGTAGAGTCAATTGGTAATTCTTACCATTGCTATTATACCGTTTTTGAAGTCAGCTTTACTTATAGGCTACACAGTAACAATACTGTCCATGTCTTTCATCGAGTGCATTTTAGATACTAGACTATTCCATTAATGAATTTGAAGGATATATTTTCACCAGAGATGGAGCTAGAATCGGTTAATATTTTAACCCTGCCCCAAGTGAGATTATTCAAACCTGTTATTTCAATTGGTGTCAGTGCCAATGCTTTAAAACGTGGTTGTATTCAAGGCAGGGGAAGTGAGGTTACAAAAAAAATACTATGAATCCACCAAGAGAAAAAGTAGGATTAACCACTATACCCTATACCCCTTAGATGAGAGACATGAAGCAGGGACCCCCACTACATGTTTTTCATAGATTTCATAGATAGCGTCTCAGACTTTCACTCTGTAGCCTACTTAGTCTGCTCTTTTTTCCCCTCTACACCAAACCTCTTTACAGAAAATAGCCGATCTACAAGCTCACACAACACCTCCGAATAGGAATGCTAGGGTTAAAGTGGTTAATGTAAAAGGAAATCCTATCACACAAAGATTTGGCGGCCCCCTAGTAACTCTGGATCCTGGACCCCCTGTTGAAGATCCCTATCCCTATGACCCCTAATTGTTTGTCTCTACACCAAATCTCTTAAAATAGCCGTTCTGAAAGCTCTTGTAGATCGACAATTCTTTGCCTATTTTGCCGGAATGTTTGCCCTTTATGTTATGCCCATAAGAAGCTAGCTATGTAAAGTATTGTATATCATTTTGTCTTTAATGGACAATTACATAGTACATACTGATATCAATACAGTACTTAAAAGGGGTCAATTCTATTCATTGCCCTTCACATTGAAAAAACATATTCACTGACCAAATGTGATCTGAAAGGCTCAGGAAGTTTGTTCCAGAACTGAATTTCATGGAACCTGTGTGTTTGTAACTGTGACTGAAGTGATTTGTGTGGCTGGGTGAGAGTTATTCGTATGCCAGCGCTTGCATTCGGCCAAAGGCAGTCAAATATATTTCCTTAACCCATTCAATCCGGAAACGCATCTCTGTCATTTTAGATTTATTTGGCTATTCAAAAATAGCAGATATACAAGCTCATAGCGCAGCACTCGAGTGCCGCGCTATGAGCTTGTATATCTGCTATTTTTTGAAAAATCTTGAAAATGTGTGCAAATCTTTGAATATATATATTTGGCCGCGGACCCCCATCTCAAAATATTTTGTTCCCGGGACCCCCCCCCCCCAAGAAGCAAATATTGGAGTTACATTTTTTCGCTTTATACATTCAAAGATTTGCACAAATTTTCACGATTTAAAAAAAAATAGCAGATCTACAAACTCACAGCTTGTATATCTGCTATTTTTAAATAGCCAAATAAATCTAAAATGACAGAGATGCGTTCCCGGTCTTAATGGATTAATAAACCTTAAGCTTCAAGATGAAATTCCAAAGCCTGCAAAGTATGTTCAACTTATGTGACCTCCTCTACTCTCACTAATCTCTCACACATTAGCCAAAAAATCAAGATAACATTTAAATGTATAAGATAATAAACTAAATGTATTGACCCCTGGAGGGAAATTCAGGTGTCATAGCAGCAACAGCAGTAAGAGTGAAACACAGGAGAGATACAGGTAAGAGCAAGAGATAAGAACCAAACCAAGATAAATAAGAATAAGTAAGCAAGTAAGTAAGCCAGAGAGGGTTGTTGTCGGTATTAGCCGAGAGCCAGTGGTGGGAAAAGTACTCAAATTCTTTACTTAAGTAAAAGTACCAATACTGCAATATAGAAATACTCTGTTACAAGTAAAAATCTAAAATAAAAAATTTACTTGAGTAAAAGTACAAAAGTATTGGCCGAATGTACTTAAAGTACCAAAAGTAAAAGTACTCAAATATTTGAAAATAGCAGATCTACAAACTCACAACGCGTCACGATGCGACGCGTTGTGAGCTTGTAGATCGGCTATTTTCAAATAGCCTAGGTATAAAATAGGACTAAAGTGGTTAATGTATGTTTCATAATAATGATAATTTATCTGAAAAGTAACTAAAGTTTTCAAATAATTGTAGTGGAGTAAAAGTACAATATTTGCCTCTGAGATGCAGTGGAGTAGAAGTAGAAGTATTGGAAATTGGAAATACTCAAGTAAAGTACAAATACCTCAAAATTGTACTTAAGTACAGTACTTAAGTAAATGTACTTAGTTACTTTACACCACTGCCGAGAGCATAGCACAGGAGTCCATCCCCGTTTCAGTGCGCTATAGACCCCTGGGACATGGATTGCTGAGGTGGAGTGCAACACCTATACATTCAGCTCCCAGTATTTACCATACAACTTGCTGCCCCCAAGCCATGCTACTTACCATATATATATATATATATATATATATATATATATATATATATATATATATATATATATATATATATGCTGAGTTGAAGGTGCCCCTGATCAAAGCCATGACCTTGTGGTCAAAAAGTGAGTGCTCTACTGGCTGAGCGACACAAATAAAAACAAAAACATCTAAATTGAACTGCTGGCCCTGCCGTAGATGATCTGCACTGGATCTCTGAATGAGTGAACATTTGTATACAGTCTATCAATAAATATAAATGTATAGTGAACATGAATACATGTACATATATACAATGAGTATACAGGTGGATATATGCATGCATTGGTCTAATAACAGTCTTACAGGTCTAACAGTCTATCAACGCTGAACATGAATTTTATACAGTATGTACAGTCTATCAACAATGGATATAGCCAGTGGTGGAAAAAGTACTCAAATGTTTTACTTAAGTAAAAGTATCAATACTGCAATGTAGAAATACTTGTTTACAAGTAAAAGTCTGGAATTCTACGCGTTGTGAGCTTGTAGATCGGCTATTTTCAAATAGCCTATCTATAAAATAGGGCTAAGTGGTTAATGTATGTTTTATAATATAATAATTGATAATTGCAAAGTAACTAAAGTTTTCAAATAATTGTAGTGGAGTAAAAGTACAATATTTGCCTCTGAGATGTAGTGGAGTAGAAGTAAAAGTACTGAAAATTGGAAATAGTCCAGTAAAGTAAAAAATACCTCAAAGTTGTACTTAAGTACAGTACTTGAGTACATGTACTTAGTTAATTTACACCACTGGATATAGCCTACAGTATGTATGAATATCCTGTAAGTACCGACGATCTACAACGAATATAAGAATGTATTATGTATTATGTGTACAGTCCATCAAGAGTGAATATGAGAATGAATAGAATATAGGCTATACACTACAGTCTGACAGCAGCCCTTCAACAGTGAGTATCTGGATGAGTTGGTGTGAATATAAGTGCAGTCTCGCTACAGTTATCCTAAACAGGCATCTATTAAAGTTGATCCACATCCTAGTAGTACAAGTGCAAGTCAGGACTTAAACGTCAGTAACAGTAAGTGCAGCTCTTAAAGGGATCAAGCTGGGTTAGAGCATGATAGATACCGGCACAAAGAGCTGTCCAAGGCCAGTAAACAGCAGCTCCTTCCTGTGATGTTTGCAGTGGTGGAAGAAGTGCTCAGATATTTTACTTAAGTAAAATACCACAATACCACATAGCAATACCACCATATAAAAATACTCTGTTACAAGTAAAAGGCCTGTGCTCAAAATGTTACTTGAGTAAAAGTACAAAAGTATTGGCATCAAAATATACTTAAAGTACCGAAAGGTAAAAGTACTAAAATGTTTGAAAATAGATCTACAAGCTCACAACGCGTCGCGATGGAAAATTTGACCTGTGTTCCAGTCAGTGGATCCAATGTAGTTATTTAGTCACAAGTTCTGTCAATACTTTTCATTGCTTAAATATTTATGTAACCCACACACATAGACTTAAACACTTTGTCTTATTATTCATTTTTTTAAAGTAGCAAAAATGGCAGATCTACAAGCTCGCAATGTGATCCGTTGTGAGCTCGTAGATCTGCTATTTTCGCTACTTTTACATGACACTCTTGTACGACGAATTAGGGTAAGGAAAAGAACATAAAGGTGAAATACGGAAATACAAGGTTTCTGCCCGACAGCAACAATATAGAACTTGTCAGTAAGAGTTGTGGATGGACATACAGTACAAGCTTGTAGCGTAATGATGATTGAGAGAGTCCTATGACGAGGAAATACTTCGAACAGTTTGGTTACAGTTGAAAAGTAATTGATCAATTTCACTGAAGAGTCACATTTCAGTGACTTTAGTAGGGCTGGTCACATTTGTGAATATTATTAACTTTTTTGAAAATAGACTATAAAAGCTCACACCGCGTCCTATCGCATTGTGAGCTTATAGATTTGCTATTTTCAAAACATCTTGATTTTTTTTAAATACACATGGGGGTCTGCGGACAAATAATTTGGGGTCCTCAACATGAAAAAGTTTGAGAACAACTGTTTAAAACAACATTAGGAAACAAGCCCAAATCAGCAACTATACTTTAGAAACAAGCCCAATAAACTGCAACCCGCAACTACCAACATTGAATTGACTTTACAGAAAAACAAGCCCAAAGTCGCTTATAATAAGCAAACTTGGCAACACTGGGCAAGTGGGCATGGTGCAACATGGACCACCCCCAAAAACACCAAACACTTCCAGTGTGATCACTGCCTTATTTCTTTCTTTTTTACAAGAAACGGAATTGCGCCAGATGTGTTAAAATGTTTTCAGATATCTTTTTGCATATTTTTGCCATTGGTTCCTACAGAATGTGGACCTACAGGATGCTCCATCCATCAACCGGTGCTAGACAGCAGGTTAGGGCAGAACATTGTGTTCCTTTGTCAGCCCACCTCCCCACCACCGTTGCCAAGTTTATTTATAGAGCTTCTACAGGCATCATACCTATGGAATATGATTGCATTTGAAAACATGTGGCTGAATTGTTCTGATAATGCAAACGCACACAGTTGAAATTTGACTTGGATGGCAGACAGAGCCAATTTATTTCATATACGAGCGTGTAGGAAGCTGACCGGGATTAGCAATGCTTCAGCACAAGCCACATAATCATAATGTAACCTGTTTTATTTCTATGCACTCATTCACTTGTGTCCACCTAGTATAGTAATTCATATTATGCCATTGTGTTTCATGAGAAATAAGATTCATTAGTAGAGTGAAAATTATTAGTGTAGTTGTTCATCTCGATAGACTATCAAAACACGTGACAATGATAGAAGGACAACAGATTACATTGAGGCACAGACTTTTTTTGACACACTGTACTGTATGCATTTTAAATTAAAAACTCCCACCTCTTTGACGCACAACACACATCTGAATACCAGTAATTCAATTCTGAAAGCTAAACAGACATTGCTCTTTAGCTTTGGACTTTAATTTGTCTGGAAATGTACAGTACCATTTCATCATCATTCTAATTGGTCTTGTTTACCGTGCGATCAAATGTTATGTGCATGTGTGTAAACTGCATTTTGTTATATAGCACAACTTGCTTTCCAGCGTAACCTCTACACATTACACCCATGTTATTCTTTCTACTGTAATTGCTCCAGCTGGTTGTTATGTACATGTAGACAATAGCAGGCCTATTAAAATGGCTGACTTAAGAATAATGAGGCCCCGGTTTCAGAAAACTCTCATAATCCGAGGGATGAGCTGATTGTCTGCGACTACGCTGCTTCTCCTGACAGCATCTCACCCCCGTCAAGCAACCTGCACCCGTGATGTCAGACCTATGTTGACAGATAATAACTGGAGGTGAAAGTGACAGTCAGTGAGCCCAGGGCAATTACAGCACCATACTGGCTGGCTATCCACCCACACATGAGGCTGAACTCTGGTCTTAAAGGTGTACTATAGGTTGAACGGAAGACACACGTTTCATCTGTCATTATGTCCACAGAATCATTTTTTAAATCATCAGTATACAGTTAATAATAATAAACTTTATATATAGAGCACTTATCAAAACCAAGGTACAAGTACAAAAATCAGAATGACATTTTAATAATTACGAGAATCAACAAAATGTCTAAATCTAAATTATGGAAAGGCCCTTGAATAAATGCAAGCAATAACAAAGGATTAATAAAGGTAAACCAAATCAGACTTAAAACGGTTTTGCCTCATCGCAAATCTTTGGTCTGAACCACGCTTTAACCCATTGATACCTGCAACGCATCTGTGTCACTTTAGATTTCTTTAGGCTATTCAAAAATAGCAGATATACAAGCTCATAGCGCGGCACCGAGTGCCGCGCTATGAACTTGTAGATCTGCTATTTTTGAAAAATCGAGGAAAAAAAAATTGGTTTTTTTTTCCAATTTTTTTTTAGGATTTAGAAGACATTTCTAGAATCTTCTCAGGTCTTAATGGGTTAAAGATACGTTATAGGCTATCACTAGGCTGAGTTTGACTTGGTGTGAGGTGGTGCAACCAGCCCCTGGAAGCAAAGCTGTAATTATCAAATAGAATTATACCCCCCCCCCCCCCCCGTGTGTGTCCTAAATTTGCTAATAAATGGGTCACCCAGTGCTGCCAACATGAACATGATAGTTCATTAGGCAAGTGTGTGGCCTGCTGCTGGCACGCAGGCCAGATGTCACAGCTATTTCGCTTGCCCGGCCTGTCCCTGCCACCTGAATGCACGTCACTGTTATAGACACCGCTCATACCTCATGCTGCTTTCTGAGAGAGGCGCTAGTTGTAATAAATGGCACCGGCGTCAGGAGCCCTGCATATGCTATGCGGCAGTGGTGGAAGAAGTACTCAAATTCTTTACTTAAGTAAAAGTACCAATACTGCAATATAAAAATACTCTGTTACAAGTAAAAGTCCAGAATTAAAAAATTACTTGAGTAAAAGTACAAAAGTATTTGCATCAAAATGTACTTAAAGTACCAAAAGTAAAAGTACTAAATATTTGAAAATAGCAGATCTACAAGCTCACAACGCGTCGCGATGCGACGCGTTGTGAGCTTGTAGATCGGCTATTTTCAAATAGCCTAGGTATAAAATAGGGTTAAAGTGGTTAATGTATGTTTCATTATATCATAATTTATATCTGAAAAGTAACTAGTAACTAAAGTTTTCAAATAAATGTAGTGGAGTAAAAGTACAATATTTGCCTCTGAGATGTAGTGGAGTAGAAGTAAAAGTATTGGAAATTGGAAATACTCAAGTAAAGTACAAATACCTCAAAATTGTACTTAAGTACAGTACTTAAGTAAATGTACTTAGTTAATTTCCACCACTGCTATGCGGTGATTAACATGAGATGAACACACGCAACATCACAACAGTTCAGTGAATGTGTGTGTTCTATAGGGCAGCTCCAAGTTTATATGCAAGGCATGCATAGTGTGTAGAGGACAGCGCAATGTTTTATACGAGCCATTTTATTTCTCAATTAGTTTTCCTGTCAAAACAACACTGAACAAATGTGGGGAGCCAACGTAATGGCACAACCGTTCCTACTAAAAAAATATTTAATATTGTTTTTGCTTGCCTAAGATCTTCTTCGAGGAAGAAATGGGAATTCAAGATTACCCATTTCCGCTTCGGGGGTGGACTGCCTGCCTCTATCACAACATGTATCTATAATTTAGGCCTTTGCTTAATTCATTTGTCCAAAGACACACACATCCACACTGGGTCTCTCTGCTAGGATAGCACACCATTTATCTTCCTTTATATTTGGAAACACAAAGAGCTGGAAGTGTTCTCATGGAAGCACGTAGATAGCCAGAAAGTCCAATGATGCAAAGCAGCGCACAGTTATAGTTCAAATACACAGCAATTCCCCCAGCCAAGCACAGGTAACTGAGTGCACTCAGCTGTTTAAATAGCTGCTAGATAAGCCAAGATGGAAATTGGCATTAGGCAAGAGGAAAAGTTCTTCGCCAATATAGTGTGCAACTGTGTGCAGTGTCAAGACTCCTTGACATCTGTTGGTGATTTCCCTTTCTTTTTACCTTGTATTGACAGCTGGCTGGGACCCAAGCGTCGTGACAGAATGCGGGGATGTTCAGGGTGAGCCGAGACCTCAAGGAAGTTGTGTGCTGCTGTATACTTTACTGTACGTACTGTTACTACTGTATAGCCTATTCTGAGTCAAACTGTAGCTTTCTCACTCGGAGGCAGCCAGCGCGTCAGCTCATTGGAGTCTTTCCTGGGACAGTTGATTATCGCTAAGGTGTGCTCTGCATGGCTAACCATTCTTTCTACTAAACAAGTCATGCGGGTCCATTACAGTTAATTGAGCGGTTATGCTGGTTTGTTAGCCTGCAGTTGTATCTTACAGAACATTTCACTGTACGATCACTTTCAGTAGCTCATAATATATAGGCTGAATGTAAGGGAGTTCAAGATTCTCTCATAGTGGAAGAAAAACCTCCCACACACTGTATTCAGATAGATAAATACAACATACTTTAATTGGAAATTTCCCAATCAAAATACTTTTAGCATCTGAAGACATTTTCTCCTACGCATCTGTTGCTGCAGGTGTATAAAGGTTTTGCTTCTTTAAGATTCACTCATTAAAATAAAAAAAGTACACTCATAACAGAGATCTTGTTATACACTATGATTTGACCTTTTCTCACTTTGTGAATAATATTAAATGAACACGTTTTTCTCCCCAGTTTTAGATGAGATGAGAGAATCAGTGACAACAGGATGGATTGACATAATGAAAGGTGAAGGATGTTTTTCAACCTGACTGTAAGCTTAGCTATCGTTTGCCTTGTCATGACGACAATGATATTGCATGTTGTCATGGACTGCATCTTTGATACATGATTAGGTAATTATCTACTGATTTGTAATGTTAGAACCAGTAGAGCTGGGGTGCCTGTATTCATTACATGTTAAATGAAGAATATCATGCCCACGTGGTAGCAAGATGTGTGTGTGGCATATTGAATTCATTGGGATGTATAGTTGTACATGTTGTGATTATGCTACAGTAAATGATAATAATTTAGACCTATTTGATCCCACGGGGGAAATTCAGTTTTCCATTTCACGCAGCTGATTGTTGCCCAAGTAGTCAGACTTGAGCTCATGTTAATACTTTATTGTTTAAATATTTATAAAACCCAAAAGGGCCTTTCTGTGTGGAGTTTGCATGTTCTCCCCGTGTCCCCTAGGGTAGGTACCCTCACAAAAACATGCAGTAATCCTGGTCACTATACTGCCTCCCCCTGGCCAGCCGGGGCACCTGATGGAGGGGAAAGGAACTGGTTGGAATAACGTGTTCCTTCCACGCGCTACGTCCAACCAAGGAAACTCTCCCCTGTCAGGTGATAAGAAGGTCAGTTGGCTCTCATGCATTGAAGGAGGTATGTGTTCGGCCCTGACCTCCCTAGGTTGGCAGAGGGAAGGTAGTGCCCAGGATTACATAGACAATTGGCACTGGGTGTAAAAAATTGGGTTACAAAATCGTGGGATAAAAAATATTTAAAAAATAGATATATTTATAAAACCCAGACTTAACCACTTTCAGTTTCATAATTGTAATGTTTTTTCAAAAATAGCAGTTCTACAAGCTCACAACGTGTAGCAAATACGATGCAACGTGTTGTGAACTTTTACGTAGATCAGCTATTTTCACTACTTTTGCGTGATACTCTTGTATGGCAAAGTAGGGCATTCGTTTTTGAAAAAACATTAAAAGTTGATATATGGTGATACAAGGTTTCTTCCCCCAACAGCGACGATAGGACGAGTGCATGCTGTCTGCCATGGGAACTTTTCTTTGTTTTGACATCGTTTTTTATTTGATTCTAAAACGATAGAGTGCACACAAAATGAAGAATTTCACCCACTGCTTTTACACCAGTAAAACTGTGATGTGACAAATAAAACTGACTCTGATTCTTATTTTTCAGTGGATTTGAAACATTAATATTGTAATATGTCTTGATACGGTTGTGATGAAGCGTGCACCCCGCAGTCTGTGATCCAGTGAACAGCACAATACCAGACAGCATGAGACATTGTGCAACATCTTGCAACTCTCCTACAGTACAAAGTTGCATTTCAGACTGAACAGTCCAAAGAGCCACAGACTATATCCATTTGTCTCTGTGGTTGAGCACCCCTCCTATATGTCCGTTTTGTTTGTGGTAGTGTGAAGACACACTTTTAACTACAGATTGTAATCCGTAAACTCTACTGTATGTCTATTCAATTCCATACATTTACATTAAAGTGTCAAATCATTTGCGACAGTGGCAACGAAAAACTCCCTTAAAGGAGTAGTTCACCCCAAAAAGTACACATTTTCTATAAATTACACAGCCCATGAAGCCTTGAATTAATGGAGATTTTTTTTTTTTTTGTCGCATTCCTAAGCCAATAATTTGATGACCGGCTGAAAGATGCTAATGTCTCCGGTAGGAGCCTCTGCAAGTCTCCTACCAGAGACTCCGCCGGTCATCAAATTATTGGCTTAGGAATGCGACAAAAAAACAAAAAATCTACATGAATTCAAGGATACATCGGGTGTGTAACTGATAGAAAATAAGTAATTTTTTGGGTGAACTACTCCTTTAACTGGAAGAAACGTCAGGCAGACCCGGGCTCTATGGGGTGGGCGGCCATCTGCCTCGACCGTGTCGGGGGAACCGGATCCAACATTGAGGAACCGGAATCGGTTCCATTACATTTGGAACCGTTTCCGGAACCGTGTTTTATCACACTGTCAGAGCTGGTTATGGTCTGCTGTACAATTACAATACCGGTGTTTCTCAAACTTAAAAAATTCAAAGACCACCATAACTCTGAGAGAGTACAAAAGGAACCAAATGGACCCGTAAGGGTCCATTTGGTTCCTTTTGTACACTCTCAGAGTTACAGTCCATTTGGGACCCCCTATAGGAATCGTTAAGGAACCGGAATCGTTCAAATTCTGAAGGATCCCAACCCTAGACCTAAGCAGTTTGGAACAAACAACACTGTCATCCTTAGAGTCTCCCTCTTGCCAGTAGGACTAAAATAAAATAAATGTGCCTCCCACCAAAGCAGCAATTTTCTTTTGGATACAGCCTGCTTACTGTATATTATAGACTGCTGATTTTACTAGTGGTTGCATCATTACATTTGAGAGATAATGTATTCAGTCAACTCCCTTACCACACTTTTTGGGGAAATCCCAGTGGCACGACGTTTGTTTGTTGCCGTAGTTCCTGGAGCGCAGTCGATCATCCATCCCCTTGGATAACCTGGGGCAATTACAAATGCCTGGGTAATAATCTATATTTATTATAAGAATGTATGCATTTTTAATTGGAGTATCAAATGGTGCATACTGTAAATATTTATCTAGCTCGTTTGCAATAATACCTCTGGTATCATCTCAAGTGTTGGTTCATTGCCAACATCCAGGTACAAAGGCACAAATGTTGACAAACTTGTGATGAAACTAACCTGTTGGTGTTGGCAGTTGGCACCCCTTCTGATAAAGCTGACTGCAGGCAATATGTCTTCTGTTCAGGAGTAACTCAATAGACACACTTCTGATTTCAGAGGTGTGAGCCATCATCAAATCACTAATATGGAATATAAGGAACAACGATCAATATTTTATAATGGCTGAATATGGCAAATATTCAAACATCGCACTGCATGAAAGTATGCATGAAAGTACTTGAAAATATGCCATGTCAGTCTATTTAATAAATGATTCTCCTGCTCTTTTTCCACACATATGTATCTACTGTGAATCGAGCTGGAAAACGTGCTCATTGCTGTCCCCTTGACATGTCCCCTTTGCCCCCTGTAACTTCCTAAAGGTCTGACTCTGACCCTGTTTAGCAAGAGCTGTCTATTTATCTTCTGGAGTTTGTGTGTGAATCTCTCCAAGGTGCAACCAATCAAGTCATTATATCAGCTTTCAATAAATGGACCAATTGTCATGACAACACCATAGAGTTACATCCCCACAACCAAAAATGGTCTCACCAGTAGCCCCCACACATCTAAGATGTCACCATACTGCACTAATCTAAATGGGACTTATTTACTCCCCAGGAGCACAATTTTGGGTTCCAGGGATGGCAATTGCCACCCCCTAGCTTTCGCATAAAAAATACAGGTATTTTATTCTTGATTTGATTTTAGATTGAAACGTATGGACACATGTTTACTTTCTGCAACGATACATTCATTAATCACTTTATAACTGGCCTCCGTATTTTGGACATGCCATTATATAGACGAACATCTATGTTTTCAAAAATAGAAGATCTACAAGCTCACAAAGCGTTGTGTTGTGTGTGAGTTGCAGACAGGCTATTTTAGATATTTTTTTCATCGGGTCGTTTAATCGGGTAATCGGGTTTTTATGAAATGACCACTCTGTTACTCCCTATAGCGTCCATATTCTGGGCATGTCACAAAAGGCGAACATTTGGGGGAAATAGCAGATCTATAATATCACAACACGATGCGTTGTTAGCTTGTAGATTGGCCATTTTCGGTGAAGAGATTTGGTGTAGAGGGAATCAGTGTTTACACAGTTGGTTCTTCTCTTTTCTGGCCTGCATTTATAGACCTGATTGTCCTGGGGAACCAGCTGCTTGGCAGTCTGCTGCTAGTGGCTCTGTGGCTACTCCTGCCACCTGGTAGCATCTGAAACAGGCCGTGGTTGGCATCTTTCACAAGCTTGCAAGCTTGTCTGTCACACTGTCTGTTGTATAGCTGATATATGGAAGGAAGCTCGCATCTAGGGGTGCAACAGTTTATTAAACTAATTGATTTAATCAAAAATAAAAATGTAATCGATAATTTAATGAAATAATAGATTTGTAATCAATCTCTAAATTCTCTCTGAATGTTACTGAGATAAACAGGTCAGGTGCCAGATGGAGAAGGAATTCTACTGAATCCTAAAGTACACATTCAAAAAGTCTACTGCCTGCAGCAGGCTTCATCCTCAAGATCAAGTCTTGTTGACAAGAGTCTGTGTAGCCAGCAATGATATGCCCTCAAGCTACAGAATTTTGATATTTTTCTCCATGCTTATTGGGTTACAAGTATTTCTCTTCAAGGAAATGCATTACTTTCAAAACCTCAGTTTTTTATTCTTTTTTAACCACTTCCAACGTGGTGCCCCTATTTTGGGCATGTCATTAAAGGCAAACTTTAATAAGATTAAAAGTCCAATCATTTTGCACTTCATTTGAGGGTGTTTTGTGAAAGTAACACAAACGTAATACAATTTATATAATAAATAAATGTGTTAATTGATACGGAAAGTAACATTGTAATTTTTCCTTATTTTAACTGAAAGTAACAAAAAAGAAAATACACACACACACAATTGTTTGGATTCATATATCTTACTGTAATGTGGTTATTGTGATATCTTTGCCTCACGCCTTATGTTGCTAGCATCATTTATGTATTTGTAGATGTCCTCAGTTGGTCTCTAAAGTATTTGGTGACAACTAAACAACTTTTTTTTTAATTGCTTGACTTGACTGATTTATGGATGCACCATGTCATCACATCTTAAAGTGAAAGCCAGCATGGCTAAATCCCTCATCAACTCTTCCTCTCATATTCTGTGTACTGTTGGCATCTTATGTGCTGCTGTCGATTACTAACCTCACTCCATCAAATGGAAGAAGCTTGCGACACACATTTTGTTTCACAGCGTACTTGCATCTGAGACTCCGGGCGCAGAATCGATGACAGACGGAGTTTCATTTTTTCAAGCTACTAGGCAGGTGATTGGATGATCCCGCCCCTAGCAGCCGCTGATTGGTTCGTATGCGCAGCGGTTCGGGCAGCTTTACTCTGTGAGCAATCCCAGACCCTCCTTCCTGAAACCAAATGCAAATGAGATTTCCGGAGGGAGGGGGGTTTACCAGGCTAGTCGATTACAGGGTCAAAATACCAATTCTCCGCCGTATCGTTATCACAATACAAACTTAATTTTCATTTGCAATTGAATCATTCTATAATGAAAAGCCAAAAGGCCAATCTACTTTATCAAAAAAATTGATGTCGCCTAGAAAGAAGTGCTGCGCCGATAATGGCATGCTCTCTCTCTCTCTCTTCTGCCGCATAGAATGTATTGCTTTCAGTGTCACGCGCGCGTCCTGTCAGATAAATGCTGCTCTGACAGGTGACGCCGCCGTGGTGTAGCTGACGAGACTCGGAGACATCCATAATGAGGCAGTTTACTTTAGCTTCTAATGTATTTCCTTTCACAGCTGGAGAAGTGCACAGTGGTTGTATTTGATCTGTATGACAAGACTACGTAGAGGAGCTGTTGCTCAGGCTGGTGCAGTGATCCATCCAACCCCACACGAGAAGTGTCAGCTATTGATTCAGCCGCTGATAGCCAAGGTCATGTTTATAGCTCAGCGTGTGTAATTAAATGAAAAGCATCCGGCGTCATCCCACATAACGTTCACAGATAGAGTGCCCACCCGCACAACCAACAAGTGAAATGAGTCGAAGAGGAGGTGTCACATTTTCTCATATAGAACCTACAGTCAGTGCTTGGAACTGAATAAAACATGGCGATGATGTGTATTATACATCACCACACTTTATGGTAAAAAATATATATTAATAACTAATGGGACTCGACAAGAAGTCTCCCTGCCTGCATGCAGATATCAACATCGCAACTGGGTCATGATTCAGCGAACAACCTAAATAAATTCCAAAGGAGTCTGGCAGAAAGAATCACCTTTCATAAGTTTCATTTAACTCGGCGAGACTGCAATACATTATAATCACTTTAACCACTATTTCTATACTTCGTTGACCGGGGCCCCCAGGGGTCTGGCAGGCTCACTGTCAGCTTGTAGATCTACTATTGTTGTAGAATATTCCTCTATTATGACATGCCTAGAATAGGGGCACTAGGGTTAATTTGGTTAAATTACATTTTGTCTCTCATTCAACTGGTAGATTGATAAGTGTCCTAGTGTAAATTCTAAGCTAGGATCTACACTGTAATCTGTAATAGTCTCAATAATGAAAACTGCAGCGCCCATTATTCACCGTTATCTTTTCTTGTATGAAATACCCAGCCGAAACAATAGACATGAAATTATTCTATAAACCTTGGATTTAAAAAGGAACATTTTCTAGCAGCAATTTTACTCACCAGTCCCCATATTATTCCACCACAATGCTTTGTTTCTATGCTAAAATACCCCAGGGTGTGTGAGTGCAATAAGCTGTTGAAGTCGATTACGAGCTAACGTTGACCTCACCTTATCAATGTGGCAACCCCTGGGGCTTTAGGAGGGGGGAGGGGAAGGGGGGAGGGGGGGGGGGGTAGTCCAAATTATTTGCAGGACCGAACAAAAGGCAACCCGTGAAAGAAGTGTGGAAACAGATCTTTGACATTTTCTAATTAACATTCTCTGAGACCTGCATGGATTTCAGTCATGATTCCCCTGTCATGATGCCTCAACGGTAGCAAAATGCTAAACGGCTTTGAAAGAATGAAATCGTGGTGTGTCGGCTATTTGTGTATCCCAGCCATTCCCATGTACAGTATGAGTAATTCCTGTTTCCTAGTATACTTAGATTCCTACCCTACAGTCCAGGATACTGATCCACATGAACCCTAGCATCCCATTTCTGGGCATGTCATAATAGACGAAAACAGGCAAAGAGATTTGGTGTAGAGAGAAACAAGTATAGGATTGATTGATTGATTGATTGATTGATTGAACAGTTTATTGAAAATGTATTCAAAAGAGGTGTCAGGAAATGTTGAACCAACAATACTTAAAGGGGTACTTCACTTTCCGCCGGGGGACACATTTAAAAAAAATATTAAAAATAAATGAAAAAAGTTATGGAAAATTCATGGCCCCCTCACACATTAGTAGGACACTGCGTGTCGTGAGGGGGCCATGAATTTTCCATAACTTTTTTCATTTATTTTTAATATTTTTTTTAAATGTGTCCCCGGCCCGAAAGTGAAGTACCCCTTTAAGTTGTCATCCTTCAAAAATATGGACAAAGGGCAATGGTTTATCAAATTATTGTCATTATTATTATTATTATTATTATTATTAGTGCCTGAGTGATGTTTGGAGCTCACGCTCCTCATCACACGGAAGTGACAATGAGAGTACACCATGAGGCACATGATGCAGAGAATCACAGAAAACACGTTGCACCTGTTGGCGTTTGATATGAATGAAAAACATTACCATTCAGGTGGAAGTGACATGAAATATGTAAGGTTCTCTTGAAAAAGCCGATAGACAATGATAATTAGAACTGTGGTTTTCAAAGTGGGGTCCAGAATCTGTCCATCAATACAGTATCAAATTCAGATCAACATATCTTATACTGCAGCTTTTGTGGGGAAAGAATTGAATAATTTTGAACGTGTTTAACAGCACAAATCTTCTCTAAAATTATGGGGGTCCCTGACACAAAATATTTGTCGGTCTGCGGTCAAAATACATATCAATTTGGTGGTCCTTGACGTGAAAACGTTTGAGAACCACTACTGCTATAGACAAGTGAGAGATAGTGATTACTATCTTGCAGCCACATCCATGTGAAGCATGGTTAGAGAAAGACCATGTGACCATCAGTCACTGTGTGCAGTGGAAGATCTGTCAGATGTGTCCAGTTGTGCTTCTGTGTGCTTGTGTGTGGCTACAGGCAATCTTTTACACTGCATCTGTTTTACTCTTGGAAGCTCCTCATTGCAATTCTCCTGAGTGCTGCTGTAGACCCTGGCTGTGTGAAGATGGAAGGAAATGCATGTCAGCAGTGACAAACCCCAATTCCCCAACGCGGCTGTGAGAGCTCTGATATTCTACCCCTGCACCTCGGAAAGCAAGCTGTACAGCTCCAAAAACGCCTTGTTTACTAAAATAAACAAACAATAAACCATTTTTATATGACGGTTAACTCAACTATCCAAAAGGAAGTTTTGTTCATAAACATAAAATGTGCAGCATTGCTCACTGCACATGGGGCTTTAATCTAATGCAGTTTAAAAAAAAGAAATGTTGCATTATTGTGACATTTTATGTGACTATGTCCTTGAGCCCTATAATCACCTCTAAAAGCATGCGCAAGTCATTCCTGTTTCATCTTTTTTCACCTTTAAAGAGCCCAGATCTTTTTTCACATCTCCCCTTGGATTCCATCTCAATGGTAGATTTCATGACCGAATATAAAGTGCTGTAGTTAATGTTTTTCACAGATGTGCTGACATAAACCCGGAAAAATAAATTAATGAGCTGACGAAGAACAATAACCTGTTGTTATTTATTAGCCTCTTAAATGATTGGCATGTTTTCACCAAATGCACCTTTTTGTATTTTGACGTATACGCATCAATTTAATCGTATTTAACATTTGCTCGAACCAAGAATATATTTCTTGTGTCTTAACGAGCACAGTTGCAAGGTGAACGAATGTTTCCTACAATGATTGATTTTTCAAAGGTTTTTCCTCTTGCTGGAACTTATCACGATGCTCCCGTTAAGAGGCTTAACATGAAAAACAAAACAACCTTTCTTGTTTTTATCTGTCAATGTCAAAGGGCCAATCTGCAGGCTCGCTCCGCGGGAGCTGGCTCCTCAATCTATCAATGTCAAAGGGGGAAATCCTGGTGATTGCTCCTCGGTCTGGTGTCTCACAATCACATCGCCCCTCCAGTTCTTATCTCTGATCTGTTCAGAGTGCTATCTGAATGGCAGGTTGTGGAGCGTCAGAAAGATACAGAGCTCTACTACACCCCAGTGATGGAAGAAGTGCTCACATGTTTTACTTAAGTAAAAGTATCAATACGGCAATGTAGATATATACTCTGTTACAAGCAGAAGCCCCGTATTCAAAAATGTACTTGAGTAACAGTGCAAAAGTATCGGCATCAACATATACTTAAAGTACCAAAAGTAAAAGTACTCATTGTGCAGAATGTCCCATTTCACAAGTTCAAAATGTATAACAAAATCTTTTGAAAATAGCCGCTCTACAAGCTCACAATGCGTTTGTGACACATTGACACATTGTGAGCTTGTAGATCTGCTATTTTCAAATGGCTGAAATATATAGGGCTGAAGTGGTTAGTGTGTTTTGTAATAATAATCCAAATCTACACAGTAGCCAGTAACTAAAGTTTTCATATAATTGTAGTGAAGTAAAAGTACAATATGGGGTAGAAGTTAAAGTATAGAAGATTGTAAATACTGAAGAAAGTAAAAAATACCTCAAAATTGTACTTACGTACAGTACTTAAGTACATGTACTTCGTTACATTACACCGCTGCCTACATCCCCACCCCCCCCCCCCCCCCCCCACACCCCCTGCAGAAAAAAAGAAAAGACATCCACATCCACTCAGTCGGTTGATTGTCAGTGCCATTATGGCCCACTAACATCCTCCACTTCAAGCTTCCACAATTCACTCCATTAACAGGGGGTTGGTTTCCATTTCCCCTTTGATGTGTCACACATTGCAGCAGATTTGTTTTTAATATGTGTGACAGGATCCACTTAACCGACAGCTTGGGGAAGTCGAGGAGACTTTTCTGCGGTGCTGGAAAGGTTGCCCAATGGCAACGCTACTTATGCTTTCCCACTTGATGTTAGAATGTGTCTCAGCTAAAAGGCAGTGATCAGCTTAAAGATGAGTCATGTCAAGAGATGTGATAGTAAATCTTTGTATATGTCATACACTAGCAAATAGCCAGACCAGTAACTGTCTCCTGTATTTATATTTATATATTGGTATTTTTTTATGTTATACAACATTCCAGAGACAGTCTTTAAATAGTGGAAAAGGTGTGGATGTTAGTAATCAATATATAGCATTGTTTATTCCCTTACTTTAAATTTTAAAAAAACAGTGCAAGTAAGACAATGAAAACAACCCTCGCCTCTGCTGGCGACTGGTGCATTCAATGCTACTGCTCCCTGTAAGAATGTATCCCAACTAGCCGCAAGCAACTCTAAGATCCTATTTTTAATATCTGGAATCTAGAGTTGCAATACCAACCCTTGACAGCCCATACATCCAAACAGAAAAGTCCTATCTGATTGTATTAAACAATGTTAAACTCACCAACATTGCAGATGATGTACGGAAAGCTTGAATTATCCTCTTTCTATCTGCAAAGTTTTTGTTTCGTAAAAATCCACCATTGACATGTCATGAGCTACTTTCTGTTAATAAATTCTGTGCAGGTGATTATTTTTCTAAGTGTTGGAGTTTGGAAGCACTCGTTTTCTATATGTCCTCCTGCTTAACGTTGTTTAATACAATCAGATAGGACGTTTCTGTTTGGATGTATGGGCTGTCAAGGGTTGGTATTGCAACTCTAGATTCCAGATATTAAAAATAGGATCTTAGAGTTGCTTGCGGCTACTGTATATCCCAACATGAACCAGGGGGTGAAACCATCGTGCGTGTGTTTGTGCCGTTGTGATTAAACCGTGCTAACCAAACAGAGGTGCATGGTGTTCCAATATGAAAGGCTGATATGATGTGACTGTGAAAACATGGCTGCAGGTGAGGCTTGAGAGAGAGACAAGTCTGTGAGTGAGGCTATAATCACACGAATAGTGGCTCATGCATCGTCACGTTAATGAGACAAATGCGCAAATAACTAATATAATGAGCAGTCTACAAACAGCCACAGGGTGTTCTCTTTTTTTCTCTTTCTTCCAATTTTGCAATGGGCAGGAATGTCAACAGTGGTTTACTCAAGTAGGCGGCTACTGTACTTTTACTTTACTTGAGTATTTCAATCTTATACTTCTATCCCACTACATGTCAGTGGCACATTATTGTACTTTTTACTCCACTACAATTATTTGAAAACTTTAGTTACTAGTTACTTTTCAGATTTAGATAATTATTACAAAACGTAAAGTAACCACTTAAGCCCTATTACTAAAGCCATTCGATCTACTGAAAATAGCAGATTGACAAGCTCACTTGTGAGCTTGTCGATCGCTATTTTCTGCTAAAGCTTTCCCCACAATAACAGAAAATACACCAGTACAGAGCCATGAGGCACTCCGGTCAACCATATGGGGTTTAAGTGGTTAATTGGTTTTCAGTTGTCAACGTGTGACCCCACCATCATCTTCCCATGACCCCATTTAGGGTCCCGACTCCGGACCCATAGTTTGTGATCTTGTGATCTCTAGATGAACTAAAATAGCTAAGAGGTACAACATATTGGAATACATTGATGGCTTATTAAAGGCATTGTTGGGGATGTGCTTTTAGAGCTTTTAACACAAAGAAATAAATCCTCAATAGACAAATATTAGCTTTTGAGGTATCTTATAGACTAAATAAAAAAGGATCAAATACTCACTAATTAAATGTTCAAAAGTGTATTGATTGAAAATGTGTCTTTTGTATCGCTACAGTACAGTACTGTATGTCCACGTTATTGTAGGTGTTCATCTTCATCTTCACTGCCTGAAAGGCAAAGGTCTCTTGCTCTGTCTCTGTCACTCAGTGTGTGTGTCTGCTTCTCTCTCTCTCTCACTCTCTCAACAACAGACAGACAGACACTGAGATCTATAACAACAGTGTCATCTTTTAAATGTAAGGCTTAAGGCTTTAACAGGAAGGCTTAAGACCTTCCTATTCTCTCAGGCTTACGGTTAGTCTGTGTGTGTGTGTGTGTGTGTGTGTGTGTGTGTGTGTGTGTGTGTGTGTGTGTGTGTGTGTGTGTGTGTGTGTGTGTGTGTGTGTGTGTGTGTGTGTGTGTGTGTGTGTGTGTGTGTGCGCCGTGTGTGTACCCAACCACCTGAGTCTTAATAGCCAGAGGAAACAAAGACTGACTTGCTAGAATGGCCTTGTACTCGGGTTGAATTCTAATCTGCAATGGGATGACTTTAGGACTCAAGCACAGAGGACTTGGTTCAGCCTTTGCCCAGAATGTTGTCAGCTCTGCATGTTTTCTTTCCCTTTTTTTCTCCCATTTCTTCAGCCAGCCAGAGATGCCAGAAAGCTGCCTTCTGATGAATGAGGCGACGAGGAAAGACTCATTTGTTTTCCTCATTTTGTCCTCCATAAGCGTCCACAACAGGGCACCTCTGGGAATTAGCAGCTATACCTCCCACACAGTAAAAATGCTCAGCGTTAATTTAACTCTGACAGTGTACACATGTAGCCAAAATGGACCCGTATGGGTCCATTTGGTTACATTTGTACACTGTCAAAGTTACAAATGGATTTACAAATGGAGTGTACCGCGTCGCCCTCTAGTTATGCCCTTGAAATCTGAGACAAGAACTTTTGAATTTTGATTCCTCGATGGAAAAATAGGGCTTTCTTTGATGCTCGTCCACTGCAATGTTTGTGCATATTTGCATACTGACAACAGACAGTATCTTGTTGCATGATGCTGTGATATAGACATTGTGTAGTGAATCAGCATTAAATCAGATACTAATGTAGCAGGCTTTACATAACTTTATGTCTGCATGAAACCCGATTACCTTGAAACAAACACATTTTCCCTTCCTTTTACAGTACTGTAGTACATTGTGGATAGCCAAGTCATTAATTAATGTCAGAAATCTATATTTGAAGTGAGTATGTACTTGAAAATAGGAACTGTCAGGAAAAGGTTTAATTAATTACACTGTAAGCTTGACCTTGAGTATTAAAAAAATGATTTCTGACTCAGCATGTACTTGAAAATAAAGTGACCCATTTACAGTAGTTTAAGGGGAGGTAAGTGATATGTTTTGTTTGAAATAAAGTTTGTTGTTAAAAAGTTACAGCCCTACAGTATAATATATTCCAATTACTGTAATTATTGCTTGCAATAGAGTGTTTGCTCAGTAACAGGGGTCTCCCTGTCTATCCAGCTCTTAAACAGGACATCATTTTCAGGTTGGGATATCAATTTGATCTAATCAGGACAGAGAACACCACAAAGATAATTGATCAGCTTCAATTTTAACGTGTAACAGTTAAAAAATAATAATAATAATCACAGGTTGAGAACCACTGTTGTAGACCCCTGGGAGACTCTGGTCAAAGAGGTATAGGGGGGAGGAGAAAGCTAACTGAAAACAACAAAAAGTTCAGGGCCTTTCAGGTATTAGTTGCTGCCTGGTTTCATTCATAAGTGGCAGACTTTTTTGATTTCTTCCTTTTTTTGCACGGTGTCTCTAAACCTGACCATGTGACACTCACTGTGTTTGGCAGCCATCGTGGCCTTTCTGGCCACTGGAGAACTTAGCATATCAGTAATACGGCTGGTATGACACAGGGTTTTGTTTGTGGCTCTTTCACAGTCTTGTATTACTGTGACAAATGACAAGGACACCCAGCATGACAGTATAGGAACGGTTTTCAAAAAGCTTTCCTCCTCCTGTTGGCTGTTGCCATCAGACAACATTCTCTCTGAGCCTCATCAGCCCTCTTGGAAAGGACACCGTCGTGCAGGCTTGTGGATTGAAACGTCATCCACTGTCATCTCCTTGGGCGAAGAGACACGGGAACCTGGCCGTGAAATACCTCAAAGAAGAGAATGTGGCAGTTTTGCATCTATTCATGCATGGCTGCCACTGCGGCGTGTTGCAAGCAGTTCATCCATCACGGAGACCCATGTAATCTGCTGCTGTTGTGAAGTAGTTCCTCACATCACTGAAGAATGAGGAACTTTACATCTACTGAAACTCAATTACCTTGAAACAAACACATTTCCCTTATAGCCCATTAAAACCGGCAAAGCATCTGTGTCATTTTTTGATTTTTGCGTTGGCTATTCAAAAATTGCAGATTTGTGCCGTGCCGCGAGCTTGTACATCTGCTATTTAGAACAGAAAAATGTTGAAAGTGTGAGAACTATTGGCATTTTGTAGAATCGGCCTCAGGTCTAAATGGGCTAGTCTGCCAGCTCTGTTGAAATGCAATGAAGATGAATGTGTGTGGAGTAACACTGTTAATTTGAGTGGAATCCCCAAAGGAACTAAATCATCTTTTCTTGCTTCCATTATAGCATTACAACTTGGTACAATATTTAATTGCCCTCAAGTTGGTTGTTACCGTCTCATGTAAAGACTCACGGATTTCAGAGCACAGAATAACTTGTGTACGGTATTCATCATCATCCTAGAAAAATGAATAAAACGAAGACATGCCTCTGTGCCAGAATACTTGTATGCCATCTGAAACAAGGTGGGGGAAACACAATGATTAAGTGGTACTCCCCTGGCAGTGGTGGAAAAAGTACTCAAATTCTTTACTTAAGTAAAAGTACCAATACTGCAATATAAAAATACTCTGTTACAAGTAAAAGTCCAGAATTAAAAATTTACTTTAGTAAAAGTACAAAAGTATTGGCATCAAAATGTACTTAAAGTACCAAAAGTAAAAGTACTAAATATTTGAAAATAGCCGATCTACAAGCTCACAACGCGTCGCGATGCGACGCGTTGTGAGCTTGTAGATCTGCTATTTTCAAATAGCCTAGGTTTAAAATAGGTTTAAAGTGGTTAATGTATGTTTCATTATATCATAATTTATATCTGAAAAGTAACTAGTAACTAAAGTTTTCAAGTAAATGTAGTGGAGTAAAAGTACAATATTTGCCTCTGAGATGTAGTGGAGTAGAAGTAAAAGTATTGGAAATTGGAAATACTCAAGTAAAGTACAAATACCTCAGAATTGTACTTAAGTACAGTACTTAAGTAAATGTACTTAGTTACTTTCCACCACTGCCTCTTCCCAGTTCACGAGATCCAACGGCAACAAAGACACACTTTATACTTTATTTTGCTTTATTGTTTTGATTACTGTGATCGCCTTGCTATGAGTTTAAGCACCTTTAATTACGTTCCTTTTTGTTGCTTTAATAAACCCCTTAACACGCATCGTTTGGATCAAGTGAATCTCCTTTTGTTTGTAGCGCGTCACACAATAGACCTGGCCCATCTCTCGCGACTTATTTTAGTTTAGTTCTGTGCAGTCGCATACATTGTAAAGGTTTTTACAATGTTTTTAATGTTCGTAAAGGTTTTTACTAAAATTCTGTATCTTCAGGGTGGCCGTCAGCCATAACAAAAAAGGAAACTAAACAGGAACAACCTTAACTTAGCTACATTACATTACATTACAGTCATTTAGCAGACGCTTTTATCCAAAGCGACTTACAATAAGTGCATTCAACATAGGCAGTGGTGGAAAAAGTACTCAAATGTTTTACTTAAGTTAAAGTACCAATACTGCAATATAAAAATACTCTGTTACAAGTAAAAGTCCAGAATTAAAAAATTACTTGAGTAAAAGTACAAAAGTATTGGCATCAAAATGTATTTAAAGTACCAACAGTAAAAGTACTAAATATTTGAAAATAGCAGATCTACAAGCTCACAACGCGTCGCTTTGCGACGCGTTGTGAGCTTGTAGATCTGCTATTTTCAAATAGCCTAGGTATAAAATAGGGCTAAATTGGTAAATGTATGTTTTATAATGTAATAATTTATATTTTAAAAGTAACTAGTAACTAAAGTTTTCAAATAATTGTAGTGGAGTAAAGTACAATATTTGCCTCTGAGATGTAGTGGAGTAGAAGTAAAAGTATTGGAAATTGGATATACTCAAGTAAAGTACAAATACCTCAAAATTGTACTTAAGTACAGTACTTAAGTAAATGTACTTAGTTACTTTCCACCACTGGCTACATTACATTACATTACAGTCATTTAGCAGACGCTTTTATCCAAAGCGACTTACAATAAGTGCATTCAACATAGGTAGGGAACTAAAACTACTAATCACCAGAAGTCTTAAGTGCATTTTCTGCAAAAACAAGCTAATCGACTCAGACGGAACTAAAAGACAAGTGTCACCAGGCTTTCCAAAAGGATAACCTCACGTCACCAGGCTTATCTACTGTATAGAGTACCTAATCATAAAACTGGAGAAAAAAAGGTCAACATACTGCTACTAACCCAGGCCAATCTACAAGCTCACAACACGTCACTTTTCGACGCGTTGTGAGTTTGTAGGTCTGCTATTTTCAAAGGATTTTATAATTTTAAACTTGCGAAATGGGAAGTTCTGCATAATGCATACCTTTACTTTTGGTACTCCAAGTATATTTTGATGCCAATACTTTTGTACTTTTACTCAAGTAAATTTTTAATACTGGACTTTTACTAAAAAAGTAAAACATGTTAGTAAATCTTCCACCTGGCATTGGGTGTATACAGAACCATACTGATATATTTCTTCTATTGCATTAATATTCAGTTGATATGAAGAGGTAGGTCAAGATAAGGGTCATGGGTCATTATCTTGACCTGACGAAGACATTTTCTGGTCAAAACAATTCCTGCATATGGACACGGACAAGTCTTATAGGTTAGCCTTCATAAGTTATGTTATAATAAACATTATTTTAACCCTTTCACTGAATTCCTTATCGACCTAACATAAAAACACATCCGTAAAAAAAAACATTGAATTCATACAGTACTCAAAATAATGGCTGCCCATAAATAATACAAAAGCAGTGAAATATAATGCCTAGCTAGGCATTGTAAATTCATTTAAAATTGGCAGACCTGGTCCTAGTAAGCTAATGAACACTGCCTACGAATAAAGGGCCAACTATTGTCAAATGCAGCCAAGCTGCACCAAATATTAAACATAAAGGTCTCTTGGTGGCAGTAGCCTGACTGTGCATGGTTATACAGCCTTATTATATTGCACATACCATCTCTGTCAAGCACTACGCTTGGCTCCTAAAAAACTAATTTAACTTCAGCTGCAGCACAGGTCCCAAAACAAGCCTTGTGATAAAATTGGTGGCTCAAATTTAAACATGAGAGACATTAATGAACTACGGTCTAAAATATGAAGATTGTGAGATGCAGGTGCAGTGCTCACTTCTATAAAACATATTTTCCCCTAGCATACAAAGATGGTACAGTTAAAGAGAATGACTAATAGCAAAAGTTCCATATAACTACAAGTGTCATCTGACAATTGCCCTGACTAAACACATAAATTAATGTTTTTCCATAACTTATTAATTCAAATGCAAATTATTAGCTCAACTGTAAAAACGTTAAATTCACATATAATTCATATACTAAGAGAAAACACATGATTATGGGAGCACATGTACAGCACCAACTCATTTACTGCTTAGACATAAATATAAATTACTAGAAAAAGTGTTCCTTAGAGAGCACAGGTCAGGTATGTTATTGTGGGCCAGCAATGTTGATGGAATATGAAGTATCGGACAGATCCATGTTGATCACATGACTATAGAGATGGTGCTATGATATAGCAATGTCTATAGGGTGGCATTTGCTCCTCAACGTAGTGAAAATGTGCGTGCAAAGTTTCACCGCAATCGGACGCTGCGTTTGTGATTCGAGGCATTTTTGTTAAAACGGGCCACTCCTGCAAAATTTTGATGTCAATCTTAGCAAATCAAGACGGAATATGAAAAATCAAACAGATCCATCTTGATCACATGACTATAGAGATCATGTGTACCGATTTGCGTGAAATTTTGACAAAATCTGTAGAACCAATATTAAAAAAAAATGTTTTGCAAAACTCGACCTCCTGCTGGTGCTATAACAGGCCGATCTGAAAAATGTGGGGCAGAGGATCTGCTTTGGCATCCAGGGAGTGTGTGAGCAGTTTCGCTGCGAGCGGCCCAACGGTGCCGGAGATTAGCTGGTCACAGACAGACACACAGAGACACACACTCAAGGACGGACAGACAGACAGGGTGCAAAACAGTCTCTGCCACGCCTTCGGCCTGGCGGAGACAATTAATTTGTAATAGTTCAAAATGTGTTCGAACATCCAGCACTTTGGCTCTTTACTTTTCCAGTGGGTGACCTTCAATGAATGCATAGAGTAATGTCCTCCTATCCAAGTACATAAATAAACTGCACAAAGATCCTGCGAGGAAAAATAACTCCAGCAAACGTTAGTAAAACTTCTAGTCATGAAGTGCTGACGTCCTTGACTGTACAATTCAGTGAGACTGGATATGAAGCATCTGTATATAAAGCAGGATGCGTCCAGATGAAAACAGATGTATACTGTGTCCTTCAAGTAGAGATGTAGAGATAGCATTTTTTCCTTCCCCGATACACTACAGATTCCTGTCGATACAGAGTACCAAACCGATACCAGTGAGTAAATTAACCCATTAAGACCTGGAACGCATCTGTAATTTTTTTATTGGAGCTAAAAAGCATTATTTTACACTTTGGCTATTAAAAAAATAGCAGATATACAAGCTCATAGCGCGGCACCGAGTGCCGCGCTATGAGCTTGTATATCTGCTATTTTTGAAAAATGAAGAAAATGTGTGAAAATCTTTGAATACAATTTTAAAGCGAACATTTGTAACTCAAATCTTTGCTTCTACAAAATATTTTGAGATGGGGGTCCGCGGCCGAATACATTACATTTTGGGGTCCTTGACATGAAAAAGTTTGAGAACCACTGACATAGCAACATAAGTTTTTTCAAAAAACTGTTAGGATCTAGAGAAGACATTTTGTAGAATCGGAACCTCAGGTCTTAATGGGTTAAAAACAAAAAATCTAGGACAGTGGTTCTCAAAGTGGGGTCCATGGACCCTCAGGGTTCCAAATGGACCCCTACACACAGTACAGGTCTGTAACTCTCTAGAGTTATATGGGGTCCACTGATCTAGGAATGAATAGAAAGTGCAGCTACAAGTTAGTAAAATAATAAAGTAAATAAATAGTGCAGTAAGAAGAGTAACATCAACTGAGGCATTAAAAATGCTAAATAATGTATTACTGTAAACGACATAATTGTCATCAATGTGATACATTCTGTGTTATCAGATTGGCATAGACTGCCATACTCACCGATACCGATACCAGGGTCTTGGGCGGTATCGGCAGCTTTTCGGATACTGGTATCGAAACAACCACCACCTAAGTTCTACCAAATGACTAAAACTGAGTACCGTAAATTTCGGACTATAAGCTATTCGGACTATTTCCCATTTTTCGACCCTGCGGCTTATATAACGGTGCGGCTTATCTATGGATTTTTACAGCTAACGGCCACTAGGGGACCTCCTAAATCTATGGATTTTACATCCGCGGCTTATAGTCCAGTGCGGCTTATATATGTTCCAAACATTCAATTTAGCTGCTGCGGCTTATAGTCAGGTGCGGCTTATAGTGCGAAAATTACGGTACATGAATACTTTTTTTTTGTTAAATACATTTATCATGAATGTATTTAGTAAATTAAACGTGATTACATACATAAAAAAAAAAAAAAACTTTTGACAGCCTGTGTGTTTGTGTGCGTCTTTAGATGCCAAATGTAAGCTAGCAAATAATACAGCTCCACAATGTTAATAATTAATAATAATGAGCAGTTTATGCAACTTTATTACTTTATTACAGGATGTTTATTATCAATTTTACAAACATTCTGGACATGACCATTCAGAACCACCATACGATATGACTGGCTGGCTAATCAGTTTTGTAAAAAAGAAAAAAAAGATAGGAAAAAAGGCAAAATCCTCAGGCATCTTGGAAGAAAGAATCCAGGTCCTCGGTCATCTCCGCCACGTCCTGGACGGGTTGCGCTGGCGCCTCACGGGTCACAACAGCTCCTTTGGAGGCAGCGTTTTCCTGCCCTTTCTGTGGGGGGTCCGTCTCACGCTTTATCTCCTTCCCTCCTCCGCCCAGAAGCTTCTGGCTCTCTATGAAGTACTGGTTCGGGTGACTCAGCGAGAACGCAGCGTCTTCAACCTGTTTGTACAGTAAATGCAACAGAATTAAAGGGAAAGTAAATAGGTTTCAGTCATTCAGACTGAGCACACTGCATGGTTGGGGAGTCTGGCTGCTGGCACACGGGTTAACCCATTAAGACCGGGAACACATCTGTGACATTTTTAGACTTCTTTGGCTATTCAAAAATAGCAGATCTACAAGCTCATAGCGTGGCACCAAGTGCCGTGCTATGAGCTTGTAGATCTGCTGGTTTTGAAAAATCATGACCATTTTTGCAAATCTTTGAATATATATATTTTTTTTTAAAGCGAACATTTTTAAAGTTGTACAATGCAAATTCACAAATAACGATTTTTAGCAACCTCTGCTGGTCACTACCGTCACTGCATACAATTTCCGTGGTCCTCGATTACCCAGAATTCCATTCGTTTTCACCGGAAGCCGGAAGCGTTTCAAAAAGCGATCTTTTAATTGTTTTATACTATCTACGGATCGTTTCTCTTAGCCAGTGGAGCATTAGTTACCATGAGCTGTGCTTTGTTTTTCTGTTCTTTTTCGATCTTCTAATCCTACATTCTCTTAAAATCAGCGTGAGGTTCCTTTTTGTTATTAGCGCGATAGTTCCTGGCCAAACAGGAAACCGTTGCGGTAGTTCCTGGCCAAACAGGAAACCAGTGCATTTCCACCTCCGTTTTCCGGCCAGATGACGTCATTTCCCCGGGAAAGTCCCCCCAGTCCACGTTCAATATAAAATATATAAATAAAAGGCTTCCGGGGGTGAAATTCATGGAGTGGGTGTTGTGAAACTTTTGCCACTCACAAAAGATATACAATTTAACTTTAGTTTTGTTGAAAACGTTACCTAGTATGCCTTTAACTAAAATCTTTTGCTACGTTTTTTGAAAAAACGTATGTTTCTATATATCAGTGGTTCTCAAATGTTTTCATGTCAAGGGTCCCCAAAATGATATGTATTTGGCCGCGGACCCCCATCCCAAAATATGTTATTCCAGGGACCCCCCAGAAGCAAAGATTTGAGTAAATTTTTTTCGCTGTATATATCTTCAATGATTTGCATAAATTTCCAAGATTTTTCAAAAAATACCAGATCTACAATCTCATAACGCAGCACTCGGTGCCGCGCTATGAGCTTGTATATCTGCTATTTTAAATAGCCAAGAAGTATAAAATAATGGTTAAAGTGGTTACACAGATGCGTTCCAGGTTTTAACCCATTAAGACCTGGAACTGTGTCATTTTTAGATTTGAGCTAAAAAGCATTATTTTACACTTTGGGCTATTCAAAAATAGCAGATATACAAGCTCATAGCGCGGCACCGAGTGCCGCGCTACGAGCTTGTAGATCTGCTATTTTTGAAAAATCGGGAAAATGTGTGCAAATCTTTGAATATATATATTTTTAAAGCGAACATTTTTAACTCAAATCTTTGCTTCTGGGGGTCCCTGGAACAAAATATTTTGATGGGGGTCCGCGGCCAAATACATATAATTTTGGGGGTCCTTGACATGAAAAAGATTGAGCACCACTGATATAGAAACATAGGTTTTTCAGAAAACTGTTGGGATTTAGGAGACATGTAGAATCGGCTTCAGGTCTCAATGGGTTAATGGGGTTAAGGTGCTCCCACTGGGGTTCGATTCCACCACGGTGCCTTGGGGCCTGGCCAAGTGCTCCAATGAAACGCAACCGGGCCCGTGTTTGTGCGTGTGAAGCCGGCGGCGGGGGGGGGGGGGGGTTGTGTTCTTTGTACTGGCGACTCAAAAAAAGGTTGGTGGAGGTGCCTGTCGGCAGGGAGCTGAACTAGGAGGGTCAGCAGGACTCGCTTTACGCTCTCCTGGTGAAACTCCTCCGCCGTCAGCTGAAAAGAAGCAGCTCGAGGGTTCCACGTGTATCAGAGGAGACATGTGGTTGTCTTACACACTCCACGGATCAACTGTGGGGGGGGGTTGGCACTGCAGCAACAGGGACTGTTTTGCAGTGCATTGTTCAAGGGCAGTCATGGAAAAAGTACTCAAATTCTTTACTTAAGTAAAAGTATCAATACTGCAATATAAAAATACTCTGTTACAAGTAAAAGTCCAGAATTAAAAATGTACTTGAGTAAAAGTACAAAAGTATTGGCATCAAAATGTACTTAAAGTACCAAAAGTAAAAGTACTAAATATTTGAAAATAGCAGATCTACAAGCTCACAACGCGTCGCATCGCGACGCGTTGTGAGCTTGTAGATCTGCTATTTTCAAATAGCCTATGTATAAAATAGGGCTAAAGTGGTTAATGTATGTTTCATTATATCATAGTTTATATCTGAAAAGTAACTAGTAACTCAAGTTTTCAAGTAAATGTAGTGGAGTAAAAGTACAATATTTTCCTCTGAGATGTAGTGGAGTAGAAGTAAAAGTATTGGAATTTGGAAATACTCAAGTAAAGTACAAATACCTCAAAATTGTACTTAAGTACAGTACTTAAGTAAATGTACTTAGTTACTTTCCACCACTGTTCAAGGGGAATTGGCAAAATGACCGGAGTGGGGAGACAGAAAAAAAAAAGGTAATCTAAAAAGATGGTGGCGGGGTGAGAGAGGGGATGGTTTGGCTATGTCTAGATGTCTCTTAGCATCTAGACTAGTGGTGTGGAAGAAGTACTCAGATATTGTGCTTTAAAAGTATCAATACCACAATATAAAAATACTCTGTTACATGTAAAAGGCCTGTGTTCAAAATGTTACTCGAGTAAAAGTATCAAAGTATTGGCATCACAATATACTTAAAGTACCAAAAGTACTAAAATGTTTGAAAATAGCAGATCTACAAGATCACAATGCGTCGCATCGCAACGCATTTTGGGCTTGTAGATCTGCTATTTTCAAATAGCCTGGGTATAAAATAGGGATAAAGTGGTTAATGTATGTTTTATAATGCCATAATTTATATCTGCAAAGTAACTAGTAACTAAAGTTTTCAAGTAATTGTAGTGGAGTAAAAGTACAATATTTGCCTCTGAGATGTAGTGGAGTAGAAGAGTAAAAGTATAGAAAATGGGAAATGCTCCAGTCAAGTAAAAATTCCTCAAAAGTGTACTTAAAGGGGAAATCCACCCATTTTCAATATTTAACTATGTCATTAATATAGCATAAAGGAGTTGTGTGGAAATAAGAAAAAATTAAAAAAAAAATTAACATTGCAAAAAAATGTAACATTGCAAAAAAATTAACATTGCAAATTACACTGTGATGACTCATCATGGTGTAATTTGCAATGTTAATTTTTTTGCAATGTTACATTTTTTTGCAATGTTAATTTTTTTTTTAATTTTTTCTTATTTCCACACAACTCCTTTATGCTATATTAATGACATAGTTAAATATTGAAAATGGGTGGATTTCCCCTTTAAGTACAGGTCTTGAGTAAATGTACGTAGTTACTTTACACCACTGGCATCTAGATATAGCCAACATTTTAAATACAGTAACTTATACAACGTCTAGTGCCTCTGATGCTCACATCTAAGCATTGTACTGCCCAGTACAGATGACAGCAGGTAGCCCGCTGACTGCCTCATTAACCCATTAAGACCTGAGAAGATTCTAGAAATTTCTTCTAAATCCTAAAAAAAAATTGAAAAAAAAACCCACTTTTTTTTTCCCTCGATTTTTAAAAAATAGCAGATATACAAGCTCGTAGCGCGGCACTCGGTGCCGCGCTATGAGCTTGTATATCTGCTATTTTTGAATAGCCTAAAGAAATCTAAAGTGACACAGATGCGTTCCAGGTATCAATGGGTTAAATGAGGCAGTCAGCGGGCTGACTGCCTCAGCACACTAACTCAGACAAATTTTGTCTGAGTTAGTGTGCGTGTCAGACTGCGGTTAACCCATTCAATCCGGGGAACGCATGCTGTGTCATTTTAGATTTCTTTGGGCTATTCAAAAATAGCAGATATAAGACTGCATTTCAATAGCAGATATAAGACTGCATTTCAAAACCGCAACAATCCCCATCATCTAAACAGACAACGGGGCTACAACTCAGTGGCTAGCGTAGCGACACTTTGTGTAAAACGGCCCCCGAGAACGGCCATGTCTGTTTGAACACGGAACGCGGGCGTGACAGCAAAAAAAAAAAACGGGCTTGTTTACGCACTCGCTCATTGTTATCAGACTGAGGCGTAAAGAATATCAACTCAGTTCCCGAAGGCAGTAATTCCACGAGCGACGACGGTGAAAATGCCTGGAGTGTACCCAACAGATCTACTTCAAAGACAGCTTCCGTTTGAGGTTTCAAATTGAACTGTCACTTATCAGATAGTACACGTCCTAGGTGCTATTATATCCACCTTCTATCCATGCTTCTGTCGCTTCCAATCATTCCAGGAAGGAAAGGGCATGAGTTAAAAAGGCAATCATCGCCAACATCTCCCTAGATTACTTGCTCGCTGAGAACTATTTTAACACGCAGGGGCACGCACGTACGTGCGTGCATACACACACATACACACACACACCTGTGCGTGTCTATTTCCCCTTTCAGCTCTCTAAATGGGACTGATCACTAGCAATCTTGAGTGTCAATGAAAGGGGAATGACTCAGGGGGTCTAAAGTAAAAAGCTTTACATCAAATAAACTTCCATAGGGGCTTAAATCATTCTAAATGCTATAATAAACCTATACGAATTAATTGAGTGGCTAAGACAGCCAGTTAATGATAATGTTGATTAAAGTTCCTCTAGAACAGTGGCTCTCAAAGTGGGGTCCGGGAACCCCCGGCTGTCCTTGAGCGTTTCAGGTGGTCCCCAGCTAAAATGAAGAACTGTGGAATAGTTAAGCCCTATTTTATATTTCGGCTATTCGAAAATAGCCGATCTATAAGGTTTGTGTTGCGATGCGACGCGTTGTGAGCTTGTAGATCTGAAAAAAAATAAAAAAAATAAAATACTTGTCTTCTCTTATGGGGGTCCCTGTCACTAAATGGGGGTCCGGGGCTAAGTACATATCAATTTGGAGGTCCTTGACATGAAAATGTTTGCCTCGAGCCTTCATGCTCAAGTTGCGAGGCCATTTCCCAGACTGACACAAGCAGCTCCAATTACGTCTACAGCCAAATGAAAGATGTCCTTACATTGTGCGTCAACTCAAAGTACTTCTGACACGCCAGCTGAAAGTGCATCCCCTTCACCAGCTCCAGGATCTGTAGAAGAATCAAAGACAGAGAGAGTACAGGTTATTGGAACTGAAATATGACTTTTGGATAGAAATAGATTGACCACAAAAAAAAAACACTGGCTAACAGCCAAGCAACCTCAAAGTCTTTTTGATGGATGGAGCATTTGTGTTGAAAAATAAAGCGGTCGCTACTTAAAGGTTTAATGACATTCACTTTTACACCACATTCAAAGTCTTTGTCCTGGTCCTTCAAAAGTGTACAAAAAGTTTTAAGTGAAAATTCCATTCCAGTGATCCATGGCAGGTGTTTTTCTCTCACATTTCTAAAGCCTTTTCAACTGCAATGAAAAAAGAAATCTTTGCCTGCGGGTGTCGCTGGTGAGGGATTTTGCCTGTCAATCATCGCCTCTGCTCCGCCCCCCACAAAGGAAAGGATAGGGGAGGGGAGGGGCAAGGAGGAGAGTGGGCGGGATTAATCGACTGTGACCTCACTGTCGAAGGGCCAAGCTCAGATTACTTTTCAGCCTAACTATTCAGAAAACCCCAGACCACAGAAAATCCACTGAATGTTCTAAGTTCAGGTTTTTTGGGTGTAATTGAGGTCATAAAACCCCAAATAAAACATTGAAAATAAAAAAAGTTAAAATGAATGTCATGATACCTTTAATAGCATGCATTAGAGGAGAACATTAAAAGTGGGTATTACGGGGAATGCATGCCATGTCTTAACCCTTAATTGCAAACCACAGTGCTCAATAACAGAATGTTCACAATCAGTTCATTCACAACACCTGTGACAACTGTACAGTCTAATGGAATGTTGTCTTTAAGTGGAAGCAACGGAATCCTTTCTAAAAATCAATAAAATATTTTTTGTTGTTGTACTTTGTAGGACGGGGAATGGCTGATTTAGTCAAATTAACGGACCCAGAGCTAGGTGTGACTACTGTGCATGTTTACCTGTTGTAAATCGATGCACTCAGGCTACATTACTCATCCCCACACACGTTCAGACAGAGACAGCCTCTGTCATGACACGCTTTTATCTGGATTTTATGTTGTGTTCCTGTGGCCGTCTGCCACATCGTGACAACAGACGCGTGGTAAGCAATATGTGGTCGCATGGAAATAAAGACGACTTTTGACCTAAAACCTCGGCTGTCGTCTGTCCCTGTCACATTCTGTGTGTCAGATTATCGAGTGATTTATTAAGTAGCCGTCAAGGCCGTGTAATAAGCAGGATAATGAACAGCGAGGCAGGCATTAATGAGAAATAAAACCCCTTCAGGGAGATTCAAGGTCTTGAATCACCCTGAAGCGGTTTTATTTCTCAATGACTGCCTTACAGTTCATTATCGCCTTACACATAGGATGTATGCTTTAGGCTAAATGTAATTCGCTACGTCAAACTCACTGAAAGATATATTTTCTTAAATGCCAATTAACGCAGGTCTCTCGCTCTCTCTCGTATAAAAATGTAAAGGACCTTTCACACATCCAGATAACCTTATGGCCTTTTGAAACTCGCATTGCCATGGGCTGTGTAGAATTAAACTGGACAACTATGAAAATACGATTAAATGGATGCGCTGGTGGTTTAACCAGTTAGTCCACCTGCCACATGGATGTGATGCTGGGGTTCAGAATCCAGCCCTAGAGCTGTGTTACATAAAATATTCTCAAATTGAGGGTTACGGGTCAAAGCTTTATGCAAAACACATCATCCGGCAGAGAGAGAGAGCACAACCATTTTTACCACAAAAGGCCGAGCTCTCGGGACACAGATCGCATTGAGAAGTTTCACACCTCCTCACAATAAAACAATAAGATTCATGTAAAAACGTGGTCCTTTAGGATGACCCTTCTACTCAAGAGCAAAGGATCTTACGCACCGAGGGCTTTTTTTTCTCCCAATGTGATTAAATCGGCTGAAAATATATTTTTTCTAAATGTTTGTACATCCGCACACAACGCAAATATTATGCAGTGATAAACGATGTAACTTTGATTTGGAACGAGGTACGTGTTACACCTCGAATAAAAGCATCAATCAGGATGAATGAGGCGCCAACCAAATTCATATTTTGATGCAAAACATACACACTTTTTCGGATTGTTTATTCATCACACCTCCAGTCACCTTAAACCATTCAATCCGGGAACACATCTGTGTCATTTTAGATTTCTTTGGCTATTCAAAAATAGCAGATATACAAGCTCATAGCGTGGCACCTAGCACATTTTATTTAAACGAACATTTGTAAATTATTTTGTTCCAGGGACAGAAGCAAAGATTTGAGTTACAAATGTTTGCTTTAAAAATATATATATTCAAAGATTTGCTAAAAGATCTTGCAAAAATGGCAGATCTACAAGCTCGGCACTGAGTGCCGCGCTATGAGCTTGTATATCTGCTATTTTTGAATAGCCAAAGTATAAAATAATGGTTATAGCTAAAATCTAAAATGACACAGATGCGTTCCCGGATTGAATGGGTTAACAGTGAACTGATGAATGCATTTAGATGAATTAACGTGTACATGTTGTGTGTCAAAGTCTGATGTGAAACTAGTGGCAAGCCATGCTCTTGCAGGCTCATCTTTAGTAAAGAGCAGTGTATGAACTCTGGCCTGCAGCGCTATCGTTAGTCCTGGTCAGGGCATGGGAGAGAGAGAGAGAGAATGCTTGTTAATCGCTTCCTGCTGAGTTGTTTCGCACCCAAATCACTCTTTGATTTTTAATTATCGGGCATTTCTGGCTGTCTGCAGGCTAAACACTTGACATGGTGCAAGGCTTAGCCATGCATAGTGTTTGTATAACACACACACACGGACACACACACAAGGACAGACGCACACTAAAGGTTCTACTGTATGGCAAAGCTGGTGCTGAAGGGGACAGAAGCTGGATGATTAATTAAATGTGATGAAAGACGAGTCCCCCGAGGGTTAGATGTTCACCTAAATTAGCTATCTGTGCTGTTTTGTTCTTCCAGTCCTCAATGGCTTACTTGCATTACAGCAAAATCAATATTTAACGACTTTTACACTGGGCGTCACTGGTCATTACAGCCATGCATTTTGAAAGATTTTTTTTTTTAAATAGGGCTTACTGTAAGTGGTTAAGAACTTCCTAAAAGACATTTGGTTGTGAAGAGTGGTGGAAAAAGTACTCGAATGTTTTACTTAAGTAAAAGTATCCTCAAAATTGTACTTAAGTACAGTACTTGAGTAAATTATTTAGTTACTTCACACCACTGGTTGTGAATATTCGTGAAACCATTCCTGAGATGACTGAAAAGTATCTAGTTTCTCAGCACAAGTCATACCATTTACGAAACTATTTTAAAAAAAAACAGCGACATTATGTAGCCGTTTTCTGATCTCTAAATCTTACAATAAATGTGCAAAATCTCTGTACGTCCGTTTGAAGTTCACGTATCTCCAGAACCGTCCGGGCGACCGACCTCAAACTCGCCACGTGTGTGTCGCCTACGACCTGAGGGATTGCCGCGCCCGGAGTCGAGTAGGTCGGATAGGCGGTTGCCCAGAACCACCGATCTAACCGATACGCCCATATAGAGGCATATATGGAGAACCGCTTGTCCAGAGACCGGCAATCTGACGGCCCATATATGGTCATGACCATATTATGGGACCGACCGACTTCAAACCCTGCCGTGCGTGGGTGTGATGCGCCATGTGGGAAGTCGGTTGGATCTGAAAGATCTCCAAAAAATATCAAAAACATTAATACATCCGCAAATCCCCATATGGATTATGCTGATGTCATCAATATGACATCATAGACTGGCCTGGACTCCATATATGGGCATAAAAGGGACACATACAGAAAGATAAGAAGAATTTCCGGTGCGGCCTAGTTTAATTTAAAACAAGCCCTACAACACTTTATTTTTTACTAATAATTTCTTACCTTGTACTGAAAACTGTAATGGGAGTCACAAATTCATCAGTACTTTGTGAAACTAGATTATAATCTAAATCATACCCTCACTCATGCCAGGCTCAATATAAGACTTTATTGCTCTATTAAAAATGAACCATGAATTACTTTAATGTTCATTTGAAGGTTCATAACTCCTGGAGAATATACGGCAAGAAAATATACTTAAAGTAATTTTTATTGCCTGAACCGCTGAACCCAGTTCAACATGTTGATAGACATAATTGAAAGAGCTTACAAAGCCAACCTACTATAAATATGTCCTGAAAATATTCTGAACCACATGGACCCTAGCGTCCCTATTCTGTCATAGCCGAACATTCTGCGAAAATAGGTAAACATTCGCTGAAAATAGCAGATCTTCTTGCGACGGGGTTGTGAGCTTGTAGATCGTCTGTTTTCGGGCAGAGAGATTTGGTGCAGAGGGGGATTTGGTGTATTGAATGGCCAGTCGGTGCAATTTGCTACGGTTTGTACAACATCCAGAATGTAATGAATAAAATAAATGTATGGTCTAGCTTTAACCCATTAAAACCGAAACCGAAAGCATCGGTGTCATTTTAGATTTTAGCTATAGCACATTGGTTGGCTATTCAAAAATAGCAGATATACAAGCTCACTTCGTGACGTGCTATGAGCTTGTAGATCTGCTATTTTTGAAAAATTGTATGTGAAAATCTTTTAATCTATATATATTTTTAAAGCAAAAACATTTCTAACTCAAATCTTTGCTTCTGGGGGTCCCTGGAACAAAATATTTTGAGATGGGGGGTCCGCGGCCAAATACATATAATTTTGGAGGTCCTTGACATGAACCTTTGAGAACAAATGATATAACGTAGCAACATACGTTTTCCAGAAAACTGTTAGGATTTAGAAGAATCGTTTTTAGAATCGGCCTCAGGTCTTAATGGGTTAACAGGATACCCCCCCCCGCCCTAGGAAACAAGGAGAGAGCCAGGAAACAAGGAGAGGGAGAGAGAGAGAGTAGGGACATCGGAGTGACATACAGCAAATGGTCTGCTTGGCCGGGGAGTCGAACCAGGGACTCGCCGTCAGGCATCAGAGCCTACGCACATATGGTACGTACTCCCTAACCACTGGGCTATCAGGCCCCGCAATAACGGCATATCTTTTCTATCATGTTCACTGTAGAGTCAGGCAGGCCACTGTCATCATGGCCCTGCCATCCCCAGTGGCTGGAATGGGGGCTTGGCAGTCCATCTGAAGATGTCTAGACAGGGGTAATACTGACCTGACTAATCCCATTGGGAGAGACCTTATACGCCTGGAGCTTCTGTTTCAACAGCTCTGGGTCACTGTGCCGGAATGGGCATCCTAGGAAAAAATAATGATTAAACATGTTAGCTGTAATCCGCCAAGAGACAGAGACAATATGCATCACAAGCCAGTGCTAGAAATGGACAGATTTGACTGAGGGGACCCTATAAACCCTGGCAGGCATTAGAACACATTGAAAGACAATATGGTACGGTAATAATAGACAATAATAGCCTCATTACATTATTTCCTACTGGTAAACATTATAACAATTTCCCCATTTCCAAATCGGGTTGTTTTAACTTGTCTAAACAAAACTATGAGTCCAACAGTCCAACCAGAGCTAAATGGTTTGAACCAGTAGACATTGCCATCCATCTATAGATCCTCTCACAAGTGGGGGAAAATTGCAGATCTGCAAACTCAAAGCTTGTAGATCGGCTATTTTTGGCAAAGAGATTTGGTGTAGAGGGAAAAAAGTGGTACAGATGTGCTCCCCCCCAGTAGCACTAAACCCATGGCTATTATCTTCTCGGATAGATTTCGGCTGATTTTTTAAAGTTAAACTAGGGAAAAGCCATAGAGTAATCATTTCTAAAACGTCCACATGAGCTCACAGCTGTGCTCTGAAATCCATTATTTCCCATGGCTTGAGCTGCACCACAGCGAGGCAAGAGAGAGAAATTAAGATGCAACCCCCAGGCAACAAGAACCTAGAGACGACACATCACTTTGATTTAGCTGATCGAGTTGATTTAATATGAACTTATGAATATGAATCATTTTACAAGCCGTTTGACTCTATTCACTTTACATTTTGAGTCATAAGGTGTGCAGTGCATCAGGCTCACAACACAGCGCTTTGTACGGAGTATAAAATGGAGCTTATTATCAATTTAGTCAATTATAAAAAAAATGCATTCAATTAAATCGACAAAGTAAATCTATAGAACAATCGCTAAGAAAATACTCGATAGTTGCAGCCCTACTAAACACAACTTGGATTTTATTTTTGTTCGATGATAAAAACCACACAGTCATTTGCGTCACTCCTGGCCAAGGCCAACGATAATTGAGAGCAGAATCGGCTCATCAAACGTGTAATAGCCATCTCTCCCACAGCTCTCTGACTCACCGTGATGGTCGCCTTGGCTGGGTGGGTTTGACAAAATCACCTTCATGCAACTGTAGGGGGTGTAATCTGTCCGCTTGCCTTCTTTCCCAAACATGTGACGGACGCTGTAGGCATACGCTTTATCAAACTAGAAAAGAGAGACAGAGGGGGAGACGGAGAGGCAGAGAGGGGTGTTAGTGAGGATCAGAGTGGGAGAGAGAGAGAAGGCAAGGTTGGGGTGAAAAAACAGACATCGTCGTACATCATGTCGTCTGTGACGGGTGTGTTTTCATCAATGAAATATCAAGCTATTAGAGGGAACCTGCTGTAGAGGTGCAGCCACACTGCAGACGGATGAGACCGAGGTATGGATAACGTGGCCCTCTTTCCCTCTCATTATATTGGTTGTTGCTGCCTGTACTTTTTAAACCACACGATAGTGTAAGATGTCATACCGTTGCAGAAATGTATACATTATTTTATTTATTATGTTATTTCTCAGGTCCGAGATCTCTGAAAAACATAATTCAACATTAACAGTAACAGACAGAATGATTTACACCCTTTGCTGAACGTCAATCAGTGAAGCCACATCTTTATGTCATAGCAAATGGTTTGAGCAAATATTTCACTTTCCAGTCCTTATAGTAATACCGACAAAGTGGATCATATCATTACAGTTATCAGATCTTTACACCCACTTACTCATCTATAAAAACAAAAACTAATTATTTATTTTAAAAGGTTGCTGTGGGGGGTGGATATGTGGTGCAAACTGTTCAGACTCATCCAATATTTATTTGAGAAGGGGGTGATAAGTTCCCCCTATTTTATCACAAGAGAAGATAAGAGAATGACAGAATTGGCCAACTGCGAAAGGAGAGGCGTTGGTTGTACGATATCTTTCTGTCACTGGTTGGTGCCAAATCATTTGAAAAAAGAAAAAGAAAAGACAAAGCCAAGTCTGTTGAAATAACCTGCTTAAAGTACTACTATTGCTTTATAAAGAACTGAATGGTTTAGGGCCAAAACACATTTCTGATCTTGTGCTACATCAGACACATCCAGACCTCTCGGGTCATCTGGGACAGGACTGCTTTATGAACCCAGAGTCAGAACAAAATGTGGAGAAGCAGCGTTCCATTTCCATGCACCACATATCTAGAAAAAACTCCCAGAATACTGTACTGCAGGTCTGCTACAACTGAGAACTCACTGCTTTTAAAATAGTGATGAAAACCTTTCTGCTTTCTGCTGTCTATTAGTATTTACTGAGGTTTTATTTCAATCATTTCCTGTACACTTCTTATTTTTCCGTTTTATTTTTGCACTCGACTTTTATTTCCATATGTATCCTTTGCGTAATCATGTGACATGAACATACACATGATGAAACAGACATGAAACACACACACACACACACACACACACACACGCACATACACATGAAACAGAAATCACATCATAAAGATTAAGCAATGCATACACCAAATAGAAATGTGTTGCTTTTCATGGTGGTATCACAGACCTAAATATTCATCATTCAAAAAATCATGTAATAACCCATATCTGTACATCAATACTTCTTGACATGACCCACCGGAAGTCTCGCTAGACGAGATTTCAATCTCGTCTAGCGAGACTTCCGGTGGGGAGCATTCAAGACAATCACGTTGCATAGTGTTCTGTCACTATGAACGTCAGATCTCACCAGAAAGAATACGCAAAAAAAAGCTATTAAAATACGCGACCTACAGTAGCGCAAGGCCTATTGGCGTGCGTTTTAAGCTGTGGCGGACCCGGGATGTAGTTATGAAAATGTTTTACTGTATCCTAAGATATAATAACATCATAGAAAAGGTAAGAAAACCGTGGGCAAAATTTCCCTTTAACTCATTAAGTGCCAAAAATATTTCTGGCTATATCACCCCTGTGCCAAGGCCAAAAATACATTGTAAAAAAAAAGTGCTTTGGAGCCGAGATACAGCCTTTTCAGTTAAAAAGTTAAACAAGAAGTGAATGGAGCAGCAAATCTTCAAATCATCATATCTTGGGTTCTGAACCTTTTTTTTCAAAAAAAAAAAAAAAAGGATTTTTTTTGAGTTTTTTTGCCATGCGTTGCGCGCGCGCGAAGCGCGCGCGCAAAAAAATTTTGCATTAGGGCCCCTAAATTTTGCAGTTTAGGGCCCATTATCCCTTATGGGATAATTTAGGGCCCCTACATTTTGCAGTTTAGGGCCCATTATCCCTTAACTTATTTGCCATTTTTTACTATAAAAAAATTTGCAAAATGTTGCATTATTATTATTTTTTTAATTAATTAATCATTATTTTTGCCCTCAAAACATTAAGTCGGGTGCCCCATTTTATGGTGGAATTGTTTTGGCGACCCCACACTTTATTTATTTATTTATTTATTGTGCAATTTCAAAGTGGAAATAAAGAATATCTTAAAATAAAGCATACATTGTTGGCCTTATACATGAATATTTATTAGAAAATTAAATTAAAACAGTGATTCCTGCAGCTTTGTAAGTAAGCGTATTTTATGAATGAAATGAATATAATTCCACATTCCAATGAATTTGCCAGGAGATATAGGTGATTTTCCAAAAAAAATGTTATCTACAGGCTCAGCATCTAATAGGTCATCATATTTTACTGTCTTCATGACAAAATATATTATATATTTTGTCAAAAATATATTATATATTTTGTCATATATAATCATCTATATCTATATAATCATAATCTATATAAGATTATAGATTATTATTATTATTATCAATATATTATAGATTATTATTAATATTTGAGCATTTTAAATATCATCTATTAAGACAACAACATTTCACTTAAAGCAAAGGTATTATAATATGTTACTCTCTCCCTCCCCCTACAGGCTGGTATTATAATACGTTACTCTTTACCTCCCCCTACAGGCTGGTATTATAATATGTTACTCTCTACCTCCCCCTACAGGCTGGTATTATAATATGTTACTCTCTACCTCCCCCTACAGGCTGCTATTATAATATGTTACTCTCTACCTCCCCCTACAGGCTGCTATTATAATATGTTACTCTCTACCTCCCCCTACAGGCTGCTATTATAATATGTTACTCTCTACCTCCCCCTACAGGCTGGTATTATAATATGTTACTCTACCTCCCCCTACAGGCTGCTATTATAATATGTTACTCTCTACCTCCCCCTACAGGCTGCTATTATAATATGTTACTCTCTCCCTCCCCCTACAGGCTGGTATTATAATACGTTACTCTTTACCTCCCCCTACAGGCTGCTATTATAATATGTTACTCTCTACCTCCCCCTACAGGCTGCTATTATAATATGTTACTCTCTACCTCCCCCTACAGGCTGGTATTATAATATGTTACTCTCTACCTCCCCCTACAGGCTGGTATTATAATATGTTACTCTCTACCTCCCCCTACAGGCTGCTATTATAATATGTTACTCTCTCCCTCCCCCTACTGGCTGGTATTATAATACGTTACTCTTTACCTCCCCCTACAGGCTGCTATTATAATATGTTAATCTCTACCTCCCCCTACAGGCTGCTATTATAATATGTTACTCTCTACCTCCCCCTACAGGCTGCTATTATAATATGTTACTCTCTACCTCCCCCTACAGGCTGGTATTATAATATGTTACTCTCTACCTCCCCCTACAGGCTGCTATTATAATATGTTACTCTCTCCCTCCCCCTAAAGGCTGGTATTATAATACGTTACTCTTTACCTCCCCCTACAGGCTGCTATTATAATATGTTACTCTCTACCTCCCCCTACAGGCTGCTATTATAATATGTTACTCTCTACCTCCCCCTACAGGCTGCTATTATAATATGTTACTCTCTACCTCCCCCTACAGGCTGCTATTATAATATGTTACTCTCTACCTCCCCCTACAGGCTGGTATTATAATATGTTACTCTCTACCTCCCCCTACAGGCTGGTATTATAATATGTTACTCTCTACCTCCCCCTACAGGCTGGTATTATAATATGTTACTCTCTACCTCCCCCTACAGGCTGGTAGGGCCTGTAAAAGGCCAATCAAAAAGAAGGCCATCAAATAAAACGATGAGTTTTAAGTCCACAGAAATAATTAATTTAACTTGAAGTTTAAGGATGACTTAATTTTAATATAGTACAAGAATAGTGTAACTATCTGTAAAATATAACCCATTTATTTCATAAAATTATGTATTGGGTTATAGCCTATTTGTCTCAATATTTGTCACATTCAGCACTGGACTTCACTGACTGTAGGGGTCACATTAATCACATTAGAATCACAGATTAGAGATTTTATGTATTTTCCCCTATTTTCTGTATTTTTCACTATTTAAAATATAGTATTTCTTAATTTCCCCCCCCCCCCTCTCTCTCTGTCAAAAGTGTTGCTTGGCTTCCGCGCATTATAAACTGGAATATAGGCTTTAAATCTAACCCATCACTGGTTATGTGCAGCGTTTCACTTGATGTTGAATCTCAACCAGAGAACTGGTGTCTATCATTACCATATTGACAGAGGTGCACGCTGTGCGTCCTGACCGTCTCCACGCATCCATTCAGTAGCCTACCATCCCTACTCATGAGGCCTCCTGACTTTTGAGGCCCCAGGCGGTTGCCTAAACTTGCCTACAGTTAAGACCGCTACTGTAGTCACTTGTGAGCTTGTAGATCGGCTATTTTCAAATAGCAGTACTTGAGTACATGTACTTTACTTAGTTACTTTCCACCACTGTCAGCACTAGATTAATTACTTACCCACCTTCTGCAAAGATGAGAAAGAGAACACACATTGTTCCATAGGCCCGTTAGTCAAGGGGCCCCCAGAAATCTGTTTCCTTTCAAAACGATGCGTAGATGTATTGATACTTTTTTTGTTTGTGTATGTTGTTTGTGTTTGTTTTGTATTTTATTGCGATTTCATATCAATACAAATTAAAAAAAAAAAAAAAAAAAAAAAGTTTTTTTTTTTTTTTTTTTTTTTTTTAGGGGGGAGGTGGGGGCCCCCCTCCCTCGGGGCTCCACGCAGCTGCGTGGTATGCCTAGTGCAAATATCCGCCCCTGCTCAGACGTCATTGGCACTCTGGGCTTATGAAAAACGTGACGTCTGCGACGTCATTGGCACTGAATGAGTTAATACTCTTTTTGTGTAAAAGCACTTTGAATTGCCTTGTTGAAATGTGCTTGAAATGTGCTAAAAGTTACTTTCCACCAGGTTTTCTTTTTAAAATCGGTTGAGATGACGCTACAATAGGACTTGAATTCAGGGAAACTATAAAAGGACCTTTCATTAAAAAAGAAAATAATGTTATTCAGAGAAAAACTGAACCGTATCTACAGCACAAAAAATGCAAATCATCAGTGCGTGTGAATATTATTTAGAAAATTACAGCCATGTGCAAAAATCTGTGGTTTGTGTTTAAAACATTGACTTTGGTCACAATACTCAACATTCACGGTGAGAACATTTAATATGTTCCATCAAGAAATGTGAATTACAGCTTTCCTGCATTAATAACCCGACTGACAGAGGCCATCAAAACTCCAATAAAACAATTGAACTTGACAATGTGACTACTTGTACCGTGGCTATTATTACCATCTATAAAAACTAACCAATCAAATATTAATTATCGGATGGGTCTACACATTTAAGATGCTAAATCCAGATTTAAGATCAGCCCACACTCTACTGAAATCATTTTAAGAGCTTCACTACTGACAATTTACTGCATATTATACCATAATAATTAAAGTTTGGAAAAGAGTGCGACATAGGGAAGATATTAACTTAAATTATTCTTGCCTTTGTCCAGGCAGCCAAAACAACCAAGATTTAGAACTTCTTGCTTAACAAGGGAAAAATTGATACTTACAAACGGTCTTACATTTACAAGCTTAAGCTCTATATTTCATCTATATTTAGGTAACAAATTAAATGTATGCATTTTAAAATCCAAAGGCAGGGAAATCTGTAATTTAAAGCCCTGGGTCTCAGAGTGGGGTCCGGGACGCCCAGGGGTCCTTGAGGGGGTTCCAGGCAAGTCTCGCAACGCGTCACGATGCGAAGCGCTCCGAGCTTGTAGATATGCTACAGTATTTTCAAAAACTTTCGACAAATCTTCTCTCATGGGGGGTCCCTGGCACAACATCTTTGTAAATGGGGGTCCTTGACACAAAAAAGTTTGATAACCACTTATTTAAAAGGATCGATATACAAGTAACACCTATGCAATGTGCAATGTGTGGCATATCCCTGGATATCACTTGATATTCTGTAGCTGAGATGAAGAGGATTGCTGAGTATTAACACAGAGGATGCAAATGGTGAAAGATACAGCTGTGCTAATATTTGCTTAATGGAGCTCCGTCACTGCAGCATCTCCCTCTCCAAGATATATGTTCAAACCTGAGGCAATGGCGAGAGAGAATTAGGACACAATTCAAAGGGATTATGGATGCCAGAATGTGTGTGTGTGTGCGTGTGTGTCTGTGTGTGTGTGTGTGTGTGTGTGTGTGTGCACATGTCAACTGGGCACAGCCTTAGGCAAAGTCTGAAACTCCGACACTGATGTTGCTCTTGCCCCACTCCATCTCATGTGCAAAAACACTTTCCATTTTAATAAGCATTACAGGCATTTTTAAACCCTGTAGGAATGTAAGGTAAAGTACTGTTAAATCTGTAACCCAAATAAAGTCAACTTGTTTGGTGCTGCACCACAAGGAAAACGGACACATTAAAAAACACGTTTTCCATGGCATATAAAAGTGAGTATATAGTTTGATCCTAAATGTTCACAGTAATAGGATATTACTTATTCATAGTAACTGGATGTTTATATCCAGTCTCACAAAAGCATACCGTTATGGGAACTATAATAAACCACATAAGATTACAGACTGTGGTGGGTGGGTTTTGTGAATCACAAAAGCATTCAGTGCAGGGTGGCCTACTTTACATTTTTATTAAATACAGGCTGTTTTTACATACCGGTATATATACATTACTAGTAATTCATCAGCAGTAATGGACTAATAGCATTTCTAAAAATGCTATACATTACTCCTACATACACGTATATTCTGCATTCTCAGGCTATCATTTTGCTTAGCCCAGGGACCAGTTTACCACCAAGATATATAAAGATGTATTTTTTTCCAGTATAGGGCTCCTTCTTTGAGAATGGCCTCTTACTAATGGAGCACAGAGTCTAGCCTGTCTTCTCCTTTAGCTATGAGAAATATATCAACAGCACACTGCAAAACAAGCGCCCCAAAACTAATGTTTCAACAGAGGCATTAGAGACACAGCAAGATGGAAACGGAGATTAGAGCTGCTAAGTGACTGGAATAATTTAGTGAGAAGAACGTAGCGGTTCAATCGAGGAAGAGTTCAGTCTGGAAATGTAGCTATAGCAGACAGACGGTCACATTTGATTCAAGCAGGCAGAGCCCTAGTCTAGTTTCTCAGGCTGATTCCTTCCATTAAGACCGGGAACGCATCTGTGTCACTTTAAGATATCTGCTATTCAAAAATAGCAGATATACAAGCTTGTAGATCTGCAATTTTCTTTGAGAAAATCGAGAAAAATGTGTGAAAATCTTTGAATATTTATATACAGTGTATGTTTAAAGGCCAGTCCACACCAATGCAACTCCTTGCAACCATTATCCCCAATGGCAGTTGCAAGGAGTTGCATTGGTGCGGTCTGGCCTTTAAAGCCAACATTTTTAACTCCGATCTGTGCTTCTGGGGGTCCCTGGAACAACATATTTTGAGATGGGGGTCCGCAGCCAAATACATATCATTTTGGGGTGTCCTTGAGATGGAAAAGTTGGAGCACCACTGATATAGAAACATACAGTTATCAAATCAAACTTTATTTGTATAGCACATTTTCAACAGCCAAAAGCCGACCAAAGTGCTGAACATGGTTAAAACAAAGTAATTCAGACACACAGAAGCATCAACAAATAATGTTAGGATTTAGAAAACATTTTTAGATATGTATCTAGCCCATGGACCGCCCCCCCCCCCCCCATCTCAAAATGTTTGTTCCAGGGACCACCAGAAGCAAGGATTTGAGTTACAAATGTTCGCTTTAAAAAATATATATATATTCAAAGATTTGCACACATTTTCACGATTTTTCAAGAATAGCAGATCTACAAGTTTGGCTTGTATATCTGCTATGTTTGAATCTTAAAATGACACAGATGCGGATTGAATGGGTTAATCATAGACAACACTGCTTAATTCTAGTTGAAATCGAGGGAGAAAACAAACAACCATTGTACCAGACCAGTAGAGAGCAGTGTCCATCCCACTGCAGTTTGTGTATTACCATGCCATGGGTTGTGTTGTGGGACTTAACCTACTGGGCTGGGGGGAAAAAACCTGAGACCTGCTTATTGTATTAACACTGTGTGTCAGTATTTTAGAAAGGTAGCTACCTTTAGTGGGTTGTAAAATGATCTGGTCTTATTACAGTTGTCCATTTAAAAGCTGAAATAGATGTTCTATCATCTTGTGGATACCCGCAGTAACTGATCAGAGAAGTACATTCTTTTCTCACCTTTCTGCTCTGGTGTCTGTGCTACATTTGCCTTCTTAACCCTTTAAGACCTGGAACTGTGTCATTTTTAGATTTGAGCTAAAAAGCATTATTTTACACTTTGGGCTATTCAAAAATAGCAGATATACAAGCTCATAGCGCGGCACCGAGTGCCGCGCTACGAGCTTGTAGATCTGCTATTTTTGAAAAATCGTGAAAATGTGTGAAAATATTTGAATATAAATATTTTTAAAGCGAACATTTTTAACTCTATTCTTTGCTTCTGGGGGGTCCCTGGAACAAGATATTTTGATGGGGGTCCGCGGCCAAATACATATAATTTTGGGGGTTCTTGACATGAAAAAGATTGAGCACCACTGATATAGAAACATAGGTTTTTCAGAAAACTGTTGAGATTTAGGAGACATGTAGAATCGGCTTCAGGTCTCAATGGGTTAATAGATGCCTTATACCTCACAGTTGTCACATGTGACATTTAGATAACAAGAATGCATAATTGTGTGCTGCAATGGTCCATCTATCTGCATAGTTCACCCAAAACATCCTATTTTGTACCGGTGCACACTCTCTAGCAAAACAAAACATATTGTTGGCTCGGAATCGATGCATACATACAATGTCAGTCAAAGTATTATTGTAAGCAGTTCTGCAGGAAAGTCAAATGTATTTCACCTTTGTATTGTGCCCAAATACAAAGGTGCCCAAATAAGTGCTGTCAAAGCATTAGAAGGACAAAAACCTCTGAGGAAGCTACCGAGGAAGTCAGAAGATCTCTTGACCCATTAACTCATTCAGTGCCAATGACGTCGCAGGCGTCACGTTTTTCATAAGCCCAGAGTGCCAATGATGTCTGAGACGTTTTTTATTTTTATTTTTTTTAAGGTTCAGAACCCAAGATATGATGATTTGCTGCTCCATTCAATTCATGTTTAACTTCTTACTGAAAAAGGCTGTATCTCGGCTCCTAAGCCCTTTTTTTTAACAATGTATTTTTGGCCTTGGCACAGGGGTGATATAGCCAGAAATATTTTTGGCACTGAATGAGTGAAGACCTGAGACCGATTCTACAAAATACCTTCTAAATCAGTAGTTCTCAAACTTTTTCGTGCCAAGGACCCCCAAATTGATATATATTTGGCGATGGACACCCCATCTGAAAATGTTTAGTGCCAGCCAGGGACCCCCAGAAGAGAGGATCGAAATTATTAAACATTTTTTCAAACACTTTCAAGATTTTTCAAAAATGTTCAAAAATAGTAGATGTACAAGCTCGCAGCATGGCACGAAGTGAGCCGCTGTGAGCTTGTATATCTGCTATTTTTGAGAACCACTGTTCTAAATCTTTTAAAAGTTTTCTGAAAAACGTATGTTGCTATAGCTAAAAATCGAAAATGACAGTGTTGCTTTCCTGGTTTTAATGGGTGAAGCCCAGGTGGGGGTTGATATTACTCTGCCAATAGGCGTGGGGGTTGATATTACTTTGCCAATAGATATGCCAACATAATGAAGTGCGGCAGAATACATGTCATATTTCAATAACCCTGGAAAAAAATGGGTTGCCATATTTCATTTACACCAAATTAGCAAAGAGAATATTAGAACACACTAGAGGTGCACAAGGTTTTAGTACGCTAGTCAGTGTTTAAGATGCGTAGTTTTCACCCACGGAGGTCCCTGACTCCCCACAGTAGGAGTTCTGCGAATGTTACAACCCGACTTTGATATCTAGAAGATAAGAGAGCTCTGGTACATAGCTGACGTTACACATGTTCACACACTGGGGTACCGTGCTCTCTCTTCTTAAGATTCCCTGCTTAGTTTACTATTGAAGATACGCATGACATGACTAAATAATTTACGTATTCCTCAAATACAAATAATAAAAAAATCAGGCCAGTAGGGCTGCACCTGTGTTATCACAACACTGCTGTGATGAAAGTGTGCATTTCTCAGAGGAGAACTGTGCTTGGCACGTTCACTTTAAAAATCAGGACAATACAACGAGGTAAGCAGTCTGTTCCCCTACTTAGGCCTTATGTTTAGGGGCACTTTGTGGGCAACCACAGCACGCATCAGCAGAAACTGCTCCTGTGTTTATTCTACCTACAGTCTCACTGAATTTGTACTTTTGGGGGGGGATCTGGAGATCCAAATTCTCAGAGCTGTGGATCTCTACTATTGCAATGGATTTTGAACTAATAGTACATTTTTAAGTTACATTAAATAAAGTTGATTGAAATGAATGTGTATTAACCCATTAAAACCGTGAAAGCATCGGTGACGGTGTCATTTTAGATATTACACACTTTTAACTATTATTTCATACTTTGGCTATTCAAAAATAGCAGATCTACAAGCTCATAGCGCGTCACTTCGTGTCACGCTATGAGCTTGTAGATCTGCTATTTTTGAAATATCGTGCACATTTGTGACAAATCTTTGAATATATATTTTTAAAGTGAACATTTTTTAACTCAAATCTTTCCTTCTGGGGGTCCCTGGAACTAAATATTTTGAGATGAGGGTCCGCGGCCAAATATATACATAATTTTGGGGGTCTTGGGACATTGAGTTTGAGAACCACTGATATAGCAACATGTTTTTCAGAAAGCTGATTTAGACATTTTTAGAAGCATCTTACTTATAATGTATGCACTTCCTTCCTTATAAGCTCAATCAATACAATCAATTACTTTTTTGATTAATCAAATAATCGAGGTGCATTTCTTTGTATATATTTCTGTTTTTATACAACAAATCAAAGTGAAAGTTTAAAAAAAAAAAATGTGTTGACTAAATCGATCGGTCTGATTAATCATTAAGTCCTATTTTCTACTTCGTGGTACATACGGTTAGGTGTCACACAAAAAATAGCATTGTGAGCTTTAGATCTGCATTTTTGCTACAGTATAGTTAGAAATATATATTTTTTAAATGCATTACAATTTTGTATTATAATGGATTAAATCGATTAGTTTGACTACCAGTTGCACCACTAGTGCTGAACGTAAATAGAGAAGTGTCAGTTGCAGGAGAATTAACCTCAACTTAACCTCAGGAAAACAAGCCGTTTAAAAGAAGACCTACCCAAAGGCAATATGTGCTAAACTCACAAGTCGTGGAAGTAGACACTCGTCCAAAATGAATAGGCTAGCCTCCACAGAAAGAAACATGGATAGATCAAGTTGATTTCATCTATTTTCTCGCTCTCTCCCTCTCTAGTCTAATATTACGTGTCTCCCCCCCCCCCCAGGCCTCCCTTTCAGCATCGCTGCCCCCCATCTTTTTCCGTCTGCCTGCCGCATACTAATGGCTAGGCTTTGTTCAGCCTGCCACAAAGTGCAGTCGCTGACACAACACATACATCAACGTTGAGAGCTCTGCTCTGGTCAGCACAGCAGTGGTGTAAAGTAACTAAGTACATGTACTCAGGTACTGTACCTAAGTACAATTTTGAGGTACTTTTACTTTACCGGAGTATTTCCAATTGTCTATACTTTTACTTTTACTCCACTACATCTCAGAGCCAAATATTGTACTTTTACTCCACTACAATTATTTGAAAACTTTAGTTACTAGTTACTTTGCAAATATAAATTAGCCTATGACATTATAAAACATACATTAACCACTTTAATCTTATTTCATACCTAGGCTATTTGAAAATAGCCGATCTACAAGCTCACAACGCGTTGCGATGCGACGCGTTGTGAGCTTGTAGATCTGCTATTTTCAAACATTTTAGTACTTTTACTTTTGGTACTTTAAGTACATTTTGATACCAATACTTTTGTACTTTTACGCAAGTACATTTTAAATTCCTGACTTTTACTTGTAACAGAGTACTTCTACATTGCAGTATTGATACTTTTACTTAAGTAAAAAATGTAAGTACTTTTTCCATCACTGGTCAGCACAGCAGTCCGTGATGGGAACTCGGTGCTGGACGTTTGCTTGCTGCCCATTCCAGTTACACATGGGAGGGTAGACAGAGGGAGCCCAGTCACCCTGGAAATGGGACACTTTGAAGAGTGTCGTTGCATGACTGCCAGAGGATTTGCCGTGAGGCTTTTATCCAGTAAGAGTAATGGGATAGTATATGACAAGAAAAACTGTAAGTTCTGGTAGATGGACAGATACTGCCTCATACGGCTGCTGAGTCTGTGAAATTTACTTGGAAGTAGACACGATAAAAGACAAATGCAGCACTTTGAATGATTGTGTGTTCCAACCAACCCAGACACCACATGACACAATCAACTTGATATTACAAATGTAAACTTTAAGAAGTACTAATTCATTTCTCTATAGGGATATCATAGGCAGATACCGTTATCGTCATTGGATGCTTACTCTCCCAAAACAGACAACTTTTGTCAAGTGATTATTTTTAAAATCACTCAAAGCAGCCACTCTTCATTAAATGCATTTATTTGGTACAAGAATTATTTTATTTACTTTAATATGGTCCAGTTCTTAGCTCAAATTCCAACAGGAGTAAGCCCATATCAAATTTTCCACATACAGCCTACAGCCAACCAGACATTTTGGCCAAAGGATGGCGCCATGTCACCAAAGTCAGTAGGGTTCATACTGCAATCTGCCTATTACATTCTGAGCTATAGTCTCACGGGGTCAGACCAAACATCTTATGATGGAAGATCTGAAAGTCAACATGTCCGGGTTTTACCAGACAAAGTCCAGGGAATCTTCTTTGGCTCGGTAGCTTTTCAATAGTTGTGACCCACACGTTGATGGATAGAATCGGCTGGCTACTGTGAGACTATGAGATATCTTGTGTGCGACGTTGAGATGGTGACACTAGAGGTACGTTCATGGGCTGACTCAAATGCTTGGGGTTCATACCATGGAGAGCTTGAATACACTCAAGTTTCATGATAATCTGCCCATTACATATTGAGATATACAGTATAGTGTGCCAAACCTTTCCGCTGCCTTCATTGAATCCCTGTTTCTGCCTGCACTGAGTACAAAACTAAAAAGCCTACAAGGCAACCAAAGGCATAGCACCCCATACCTTGATCTAATCCTACAACCCTTTCCGCTCGATTAGATCAGCTAACACAGCAATGCTGTACAAGCCTTCCCTTAAACAACCTGGACAACTCTTTACACGTCCTAGACTCTTCTCCCTGCTGGCCTCCACACAGTAGTATAAACTCCCCATTGAGTCAGAACCGCAGACTCACTCTTCAGATTCCACCTCACCCCCTAGCACTTCACTCTCCTTTTATCCTTTCTTGCCACTTCTGGTGTTATTTCGTAGTATTGTTTTTCTTGACCTCAAATGTTAAGCATGCTATTTACATAGCATGTTATTAAGACAGATGCTAGGTTCATTGTTAACCTGGTATCCTAGTTTCTATGAGGCACTACACCGTTCTCTCGGCACGCTTAACACATTGAGTGCCAGAGGTTTTTTAACACATCGGGTGCCGAACACGGTCTGAACCGTGTATTCACATAGTAGCGCTTTGGTGCCAAACACGGTCTGAACCGTGTTTGGTGTCTTTTTGTTTTTTTCCCACACGGGAGGGGCTGGAGCAGCTCTGGGATCACCCGTGGTGATTCTGAGAAGGATAGGCCAGATGGATCACCGTGTCAAAAAACATGGCTCCCATCCGCTTCCGTTCTATCTCCTTCTCTAAAACCCCTTTAACTCCGAAACTTTTTACGCTGGGGAAAACGACTCATTTTGTATGCACGATCGCCCCGCCATTGTTACTCGCGTGAGAGATGTTATCGTTCCAGGCGTTAGCCAGGACCATCGGGCAAAATGGAGGCATGCTTTTTTTCACATGGAATGCACGTCGTGGAGTCTACAGCTTAAACAGCGCTGCGCAGCTCAACGGTGAGATTTCGGCACCGAACGCAATCTGTTATTATAAAATGCTGGCACCCAATGTGTTAAAACAGGGTACAGCCAGTGCCAGCGTTTTTAACGTTTTTTTTTACCTTTTCAAGTAGTCACAAACTATTTTCCGTGATCACCGTCCTCACGGTGATCCCCTCATTACACACACACACACACACACACACACAGGAGTTTCGTAGAATCTGGACGTCCCCCCCCCCCTCCTGGATGTCCCCCCCCAAAAAAAAGGTTTCAAGATCTAAAAAAGGCAGTGGTGGAAAAAGTACTCAAATTCTTTACTTAAGTAAAAGTACCAATACTGCAATATAAAAATACTTTGTTACAAGTAAAAGTCCAGAATAAAAAAATTACTTGAGTAAAAGTACAAAAGTATTGGCATCAAAATGTACTTAAAGTACCAAAAGTAAAAGTACTAAATATTTGAAAATAGCCGATCTACAAGCTCACAACGCGTCGCATCGCGACGCGTTGTGAGCTTGTAGATCTGCTATTTTCAAATAGCCTAGGTTTAAAATAGGGCTAAAGTGGTTAGTGTATGTTTCATTATATCATAATTTATATCTGAAAAGTAACTAGTAACTAAAGTTTTCAAGTAAATGTAGTGGAGTAAAAGTACAATATTTGCCTCTGAGATGTAGTGGAGTAGAAGTAAAAGTATTGGAAATTGGAAATACTCAAGTAAAGTACAAATACCTCAAAATTGTACTTAAGTACAGTACTTAAGTAAATGTACTTAGTTACTTTCCACCACTGAAAAAAGGTAAAAGGAATCATTACGGTATCAATGCTACCGCCGTTACCTTGTCTGCGTCCACTTTGCCCTTGACAAACTCCGATCTCCAGAACTGCAGCGCTTGGTCCAGCGTGAGGCCGATGCCTTTCAGGTAGAGGCCGTACTGCATGCGGCCGCCATGACGGAGATGGTGGTTCTCTCTCAGGGCCTGGTGGAGCTGCCTCATACACAGCGGGTAGGACTTGACCGCGAGCTGAAAGACGGCAAACGAGCCACACGTGAGGAGACTGGAGCACAAAGCAACAGGAATGGTAAATAGACTGCATTTTAGACAGCGCTTTTCTAGTCTTCAGACCACTTAAACCCATTCAACCCTATCTACAAATGTCTTCTAAATCCCAACTGGTTTCTGAAAAAACTTATGTGTCTATATCAGTGGTGCTCAAAATGATATGACAAGATTTTTCAAAAAAATAGCAGATCTACAAGCTCATAGCGCGGCACTCGGTGCCGCGCTATGAGCTTGTAGATCTGCTATTTTTGAATAGCCAAAGTACAAAATGATGGTTATAGCTAAAATCTTGAAAAGGAAGGAAGCAAGCACTCATGAGACGAGTTTTCGAAGTACCAAAGTACAGGGTGCACGGCTCAGGCAGATAAAGTTCATAGAAAGGAATGCCAGCACTCACTTAAGTCCATTTAGGCTCTTATTTATTTAGGTCATAGCTCCCCAGCAACAGCGTCAAACCGGACGTTTCGGCACAGAGGCCTTCTTCAGCGTATAATGACATCACACTGTTTTTGTGTCACTTATAAAGGGACCTTGGTGCAACGCACAGAGCGGTCCGGGTAACAACAAAATAAGACAGTCATTTTTTAACACAAAGGGTCACCATAAAACAGAAAATACATATATAGAAAAAAAGAAAGGCAAGAAAGGAAAATAATTATTACCTAGAGCACAATTTTTTTGCAGTAAAGCGGCAGTTTTACAACCTTAGTCTGTGCGAGTCCCTCAGTACTCCTTCATAAAGACAAACTCAGATTTCATTCAAGACTTGCACATTTATAAAAAATGTAAAACACATTTTTTAAATACCGAAGTATACACAGTGTCACTTGAAAAAGAGGTATTAATCATTCATTGTCACATCATCAATTCATTGCTCTACAAAATAAACTAATTTCACTCTCAAGTGGTATGCTCTGTCTGTTTTACACACAATAAATACTATAAGAAACAACCTAGTAAAAGTTCTTCATTTAGACCTTTAGGGTGTTCTGTTTGGAGAGAGTGTATCCACCATGCCTCTCGTTGCAATAGAAGTTTTTCACGATCCCCACCTCTTTTTAAGGGCAATATTGCCTCAATACCCTGAAACCTTAAAGCACAGACTTCATGTCCCACCGCATTAAAATGTCTAGCAACAGGTGATTTTTCATCCTTGTTTCTAATATTACTTTTATGTTCTGAAATTCTAACTTTAAGTTCTCTTTTGGTTTTACCCACATAACAAAGGCCACAAGGGCATTTTAGCAGATAGACCACAAACTTAGTTTTACAGGTGATGATGCTTTTAACATCAATCTTTTTTCCTGAATGTGGATGCAATACATGATTCCCTCTGATCATTGCATTGCAATGAACACAGTTGTAACACGGAAAGTTGCCCGTAGGCAAATCTGACATAAAATGCTGTGGTGGAACATAACAGTCTGCCCTCACTAGAGAGTCCCTCACATTTTTGGCACGTTTGTGTGCAAAGATGGGGGGCTCCTTGAAAACATGACCCACATTAGGATCACTCGATAACACATACCAGTATTTTTTCACAGAATTCTTAATATCAATGCACAAAGGGGAATAGGTAGTGGACAAAACTATCTTTGACTCCCCTGCACGAGCAGGTTTTGGAGTTAACAAGCTAGACCTCTCTTTCTCTCGAGCTCTCTGTACGTTAACACTCAGCACTTTATCACTATAACCTTTAGTTTTGAAACGATCGCACAAGTCCTTAGCTAAAATCTCAAATGACACAGATGCGTTCCCCGATTAAATTGGTTAAAGCAGTGGTTCCCAAACTTTTTAGCTGAAGACCCAAAAGAGAAATTAAGACGTTTTCCCGGGACCCAAACTAGTGAAAATAGCAGATCTGAAAGCTCACAACGCGGCACGAAGCGACACGTTGTGAGTCCCTATTCTGAGTCCCTATTCTGAGTCCTTATTCTGGGGTGAACAGTTACTATAAATCAAGTGTGCCAAAATATTTCCACCATACAATGGGGTCCTGGTCTCAAAACAGGGCTCCCTCGTAAAAGAGATCTTGAATCTCAATGGGATTTCACCTGTATAAATAAAGGTCAAACATGTATATTGTGTGTGTGTGTTTATATATATATTCTTCTTTTTTTAAGTCTGAGAAGTGAACCCTGCTGTAGAGGAAAAAAAGGAGGGGGGCCCATACAGACCCCTGGGGGACTCTGGTGAACTTAGTACATTGGGTTTAAGAGAAGCAGTCAAAGTTCTTATTTAGTAGAAAGTATAATGTGAACCGGTACCGTCAGTACCACAAGTTGGGAGTAAGATGCTTGTACAATGTAATCAATCTATTCATACTAAATGGGTACTACATGCCACTGTACATTCCTAACACCGATATAACCCCAATTTTGAAGTGAACTGGACTTTTAGAATCTCTCCGACGCCTAAGTGGCATTAGAGAAGAGAATTAAAGTATTTATTCTAGGATTCAGCTGTCAACATAAACTCACCCCATCAATTTGTTCCAAGGAGATTTTCCCCACACTCTTCTGGATGCTGTAGTCCTGGCCCACATAGGCATGGCTAGAAGTGAAAATGCAAGGTAAAAATAACGTAACATGTAATCAACTACAATTCTGCCATTTCTGGTCAGATCCAGGCTACCACCAGTCCACCATATTTCCAGTGTGCATTAAGCTCCATTTCATAAACAGTGAGAAAGATATTTATATGTAGTTGTATGTCACTGTCACAGAAATTAGGCTTAAGAAAGACATGAAAAACAGCACTCAACTGTACAAGGCAGAGGCAACAAAGAAATACACGACGATTGTGTCTTTGAATGTGAATTCACACAATTTCAAACCTGGAATGGCTTTTGGGTCCATTTGCATGAGGATAGTGTCCAAATGGTTTTATTTTATTTTACTACAGTCACTGATAAAATGAATGACAGAAACGAATCAATAGATATTATTAGAGGAATCTATCTCAGATATCCAAAATGCTTGCAATTTTGACACCGGACTACATTACATGGCCTAACGGTTGAAAAGCCACAACAGGCAACACTGTAGAAGAACACCAAAGTCCTCTGTTGACAGTCAGGATTTAATTGCAAAGCTGTTGAGGGAAATTGCTGAAACTAGAGGCAAATCCCTGTGACAGAGGCTGTCCCATTAACACATCCACTGCCAAGGGCTAATCTCATAATGTACTCACCAGTGCCAAGGTGTTTTTGTTGTTTTTTTGTTTTTTTCATGTCGCCATAGATCTTGTTAAAATCCTTAAGATTGAGCGCTACACAGTCTGTTTACATCCGCGCGATCTCCCTGTATCTCCCAGTGAAAACCACGTGTCAAACGGGGCATCCATGTTTGAGTTAGAGCGGATTACGTTAAACAGTGAAATGCGAGGAGAAAAAACTACAGGAAGAGAATTGAGTTTCAGTTTCGTCTGTAGAACGAGGGCGGGCGTGATCGTGAAAACCGGATCCCAAATAATTCTATTTCCTGTCATCAAACCGGAAACGGAAGTGGATCAAAAAAATTCCGAAAGTGCACCCGGACCGCGCATGCGCGAAAAGACCGCAGCCCGTAGGGCTACGGTCTCGGCACTTAACAGTTGGATTTAACGGCCCGTAGGACTACGGTCTTGGCAGTTAATGTGTTAAAGTTGGTGACAACCATTAAAAAGTGACAAAGAGACCGTTTTTCCAAAAGTCACCCATGAAGCAGAGAGACAGACAGAGAGAGGAGGGTGTAGACAAGTTAGACAACCACATGTCTCCTCTAATACACAATGGTACACTCTTTTCACTTGACAGTTTCACCACGAGAGTGTAACACTCATGGAAGTTCACACCATCTTCCCCAGGGGCCTCGTGTATAAACGAATGCACAGCTTTCATACTGAAAGTTGCCATACTCACAAAAATGTGAAAAGCACACACACACACACACACACACACACACACACACACGTATAAAACAGTGCGCATGTCAGGTCCCTTAATACACCGTAAATAATGTGATATTGAGCACACGCGCACAAGCTTAACATCCCCGCACCGGTAACCATAAAAAGGTTAATGCAAATTTAAGCAGCTCGTGGTGGAGTGGTGTCGAACAACCGAAACCAGCGTGACACAGCGGTTAAGACGACGAGAGCTATTATAATATCAATGATAAAGCACAGAGTTGTATGGTTAAAGAGCCGGCAAAAGTGGAACACTATTTCTCTAGCCAGTAATCATGGACAGGAATTAATAGAGCAAATATTAAATATTCTATTTACAAATGTATTTGGATACTTAAGTCATTTAATGATCCATACATTACATGATATCACAATTGGTATCTCTTACCAATGTAAATCCTGTGTCTGCTTTTCTTGTACATATTATACAGACACAGTATATGAATGTTTCAGGTTTTGGAAAAGAACTTGGATACAGAACTGTTTAGTCAAATCTTTGCTTCTGGGGGATTCTACAAATGTCTTCTAAATCCTAACAGTTTTTTTAAAAGGTTTTTTTAATGTATTTGGTCGTGGACCCCCATCTCAAAATATTTTGTTAAAAATGAGTTAAAAATGTTCTCTTTAAAAAAAGATATATTCAAAGATTTGCCAAAATTTTCACTATTTTCCAAAAAATAGCAGATCTACAAGTTCATAGCGCTGCACTCGTTGCCGCGCTATGAACTTGTGTATCTGCTATTTTTGAATAGCCAAAGAAATCTTAAAATGACACAGATGCGTTCCCCGTCTTAAAAAAGGTTAAAAAAGGAACAAGGCCAATTTGTACGCAACTACGGTACTTTCACTTATGAAATGCAACTTGGTGAATTTGATTCAATTTAGAGTGCAAAACTAAAAATGAAGACTTTCCAGTGAGTGAGCATGAATCAAAACGTGTTTTGAGCAAAGTGTGACTGGTAGAAGAATGAGGGTCACATTTTCTTATTGGGTGCACATTGCCAGTCGGCTGAGAGCAACTGTATTAACACATTCCATGCCAGAGTTTAATCTCATAATGTACTCACCAGTGCCAGCGTTTTATTGTTTTTTTCATGTCGCCACAGACCTCGCTAAATAAGTTAAAAGTGCGCGTTCATTTGGTTCTAAACACACAGCGGATCTGTGAGAAACGGCCAGCGAAAATAGTTTCCAAATCCGAGCCGCCATCTTGAAGATACAGTGGATCAACGCTAAACAGTGATCAGCGAGGAGAAAAACAACAACCGAGAAAATCGAGTTTTAAACAGGATCCCAGACAGGAAGCGGATACGATCGAAAAAAACGGAACCCGAATAATTCTGTTTCCGACCGGAAACCGGAAACGGAAATGGATCAAAAAAAATCGGAAAGTGCACCTGGGGCAATTTCAATGGGAATCGGCGGTTCGCGTAGATCTACGCGACTGGCACGCTGCGGCTTTAAATAGGTTCGCGTAGATCTACGCGACTGGCATTCAATGTGTTAAGAATGTAGCACCCTGAAACGAATGGCTGACATTTTTCTTGAGTTTCTACTGCAAAAAAAAACCTCATTCAGACAGCATGACAAGGCCTATCAAAATAAATGTTTTGGTCTTCATTACAGAGCAACAGACTCCGGCAATCAGCCTGTTTCTGTGCTCAGCCTGTGCATAGAATATCTAAGAGATGACTGGTGTTGAACAAGGCCAATGCCTCAGTCAGGCCATTTAAATGCACAACTAGATTTTAAAGCCAAAATGATATATTGGTTTGGCCGATATATCAGCCATTATTAGATTTTTTAAAAGTGGGTATCTGCAATTATGCAGCCGATGTGTCCAGATTTTTAAACACTTTCAACCTGGCATTTTCAAAACAAAATTGCCCTTGGCTGGTCCCAAGGGAGTGCCGTACTCGGTGTGAAGTCGGTCGGATCAGCAGATCTCCAAAAATATCTATAAATCGACAAATCCTCATATATGGAGATAATTCCACAAATTGCAGTATCTGTCTGTGCCTCTTTATGGCCATGCATGGAGATCCCATCAATATGGTCATAGTACTGACGTCATATACTGTCGTCCAAGTACTATGATAATGGGCACTAGACTACAGTAAGTACTTCGACAACGGGCACGTCGTCTTTCAGCTTGTGTCACTGCATGACATGACCGTTTGACAGTGGACATAGACCATCGTCAACATTAACAAAATAACGCAGACGAAGGGGAAGCACATGCTAATATTGGCAATTACCTGAGGTGGTTAAGCAGAGGCTGGAGTCGTTCATCAGACTGCACAGCTGGCAGAGAGCGGGCTGTCAACTGAAAGAAAAAGGGGAGAAAAAAAGAAAAGACAAGCATTACATGAGTGATGTAAAATGGTGCCACAAGACGACAGACCATTTATAAAAAGGCAAGTGAACATTTCAGTAGAACGATTCAGTACCTCAATGCTACAATAGATAACTTGAGTAAAAGCCGGTCACGGCCGAACGAACACCTTCAGCGGGGTTGTGCACACACAAAGCATTTCTATCCTAGTCAGCTTGACTAACAGGAATATAAGCTTGAACTGTGACAAATGTTCAAACGAGCACAATGGAGAGTTCTGTTTTTTTCTCCATTGTCCGGTTATGTCAATGTTGTTGTTGATGTCTTCTGTGTGTAATTTATTTTCTTTCTTGTCGCTTGTTCTTTTTCCATTTATTTACTTATTTATGTATTTTTCTTTGTGGGAGAGGGGAGGGAGGGAGGGAGGAAGGGATGCTTTTTATTTTATTTGTATTATTATTTTTTTAAGATACATTTTTATCCCACGATTTTGTAACCCATATTTTTCACCCAGTGCCAATTGCCTATGTAATCCTGGGCGCTACTCTCCCTCTGCCAACCTAGGGAGAGCCCAAGCTGAAGCTCATGCCTCCTCATGCCCCCCCCCTCTGCGTATGCTGTTCTGTTTGTTTTGTGTAAAAAAAATAGATATTATCTATTCTAAGATATAGATATAAGTAATTTTTTTCCACCATCGCTCAATAAAGTCAAAATGAAGGGAAAAAAAGCTCGACAGAAAGTGCTAAGTGCTGTTAAGCACAGCAACAAGATCATCGTAAAAAAAAGATTAATCGGGGTAGAGGCAAATATGGTCGAGGACGTGAACCACAACAGAATAGCTGGGTTTCCATAGGAAATGATGAATCGCATAAGAAAGGTGTAATCTAAACGGTACATTTCTGAAACATACTCTCTTGTTGTGGACTTTTGTTGATAAAGAGACCGGCATAAACAGCAAAGGGAATGAATGGATCAAATAAACCAGGTGAAAGTATTGCAAGGTAATCCGCCCAGGTGAAACAGTGATTGACTGTGATTCCATTTAGCATCAGTGACAGGGTTGGGATCCAGAAGAATCAGGAAGGAACCAGATCCAACATTGAGGAACAAGCAATCGGTTCCATCACATTTGGAACAGTTTCAGAGAACCGGTTTTATCACACTGTCAGAGCTGGCTATGTGGACTTCACGTCTGCTATACAATTACGGTACAATACTAGTGGTTCTCAAACGTTTTAATTTCAAGGACCACCATAACTCTGAGAGTGTACGAATGGAACCAAATGGACCCGTAAGGGTCCATTTGGTTCCATTTGTACACTCTCAGAGTTACAGACCTGTTAGGGTCCATTTAGTTCCATTTGTACACTCTCAGAGTTACAGACCTGTTAGGGTCCATTCGGAGCCCCCTATATGAATCATTAAAGGGAACCGTTAAGGAATCGGACCGTTACGAGGGAATCGTTAAGGAACCGGAATCGTTAAAATCCTAAAAAAAAGGATCCTAACCCTAATTACCTAGTTACGGTACATGGTACACCACCTTCCTCAGATGTAACCCTATATACCAATTGTGGTCAGCCTAGTAGGCCGTAATATGTTTTAACTCACTGAGTGCCAGATTTATTTCTGGCTATTTCTGGCCAGTGTGATTTTTTTCGAAGTGCTTAGGAAGTGAGATGCAGCCTTTTTCAGTTATAAGTTAAACAAGGGGTGGGTGGAGCTGCAAATCTTCTGATAATGATATCTTGGGTTCTGAACATTTTTCCCCCCCCCAAAAAAAACATTTTTTTTAATTATTTTTTCAAAAACACGTGAAGCACGTGATTGGCACGTTGCACCATAGCGGTAAAACACGTGAAACACGTGAAAGGCACTCAATGAGATAAGTAATATTGGGGGGGCATTTCTAATGGAGAGAGACAGGACATGCGGAGAGAGCGAGTACAGAGATGACATACAGCAAATGGTGAATCGAGGGGATATTGGATATTCACCCAAAAACGGTGCCATTTCTCTTGACATTTCAAAAGTTCAAATTGCTTTGACATTATAAGTAACAACCAGTGGTGGAAAAAGTACTCAAATTCTTTACTTAAGTAAAAGTACCAATACTGCAATATAAAAATACTCTGTTACAAGTAAAAGTCCAGAATTAAAAATGTACTTGAGTAAAAGTACAAAAGTATTGGCATCAAAATGTACTCGAAGTACCAAAAGTAAAAGTACTAAATATTTGAAAATAGCAGATCTACAAGCTCACAACGCGTCGCGATGCGACGCGTTGTGAGCTTGTAGATCGGCTATTTTCAAATAGCCTATGTATGAAATAGGCTATGAAATCGCGATGTGAAGTGGTTTAATGTATGTTTCATTATATCATAATTTATATCTGAAAAGTAACTAGTAACTAAAGTTTTCAAGTAATTGTAGTGGAGTAAAAGTACAATATTTGCCTCTGAGATGTAGTGGAGTAGAAGTAAAAGTATTGGAAATTGGAAATACTCAAGTAAAGTACAAATACCTCAAAATTGTACTTAAGTACAGTACTTAAGTAAATGTACTTAGTTACTTTACACCACTGGTAACAACACTACCAAACCAGGATGCTATGGTTTGAAATGGTAAGAAGAAAACGACCGGGATATAATTTGTGCGGTTGTATTTATGTACAAGATCTCCTGAATAAGGCTTAGCAAACAAAGAGACAAAACAAAACAAGAACATTTTGTGAAGAAAAAAAAAGCATGCATTCAGGGAGGGATGAATCCCTCCCTATTTTGGAAATGTCATAATAGGCAAAATAACAATGATAGAAATAAGTCAGACATTTTCAAAAATGGTGAAAATAGCAGATCTACAAGCTCACAATGCATCGCGATGTGATGTCAGCTTGTAGATCGCCTACGTTCAGTGGTGGAAAGTAACTAAGTACATTTACTTAAGTACTGTACTTAAGTACAATTTTGAGGTATTTGTACTTTACTTGAGTATTTCCAATTTCCAATACTTTTACTTCTACTCCACTACATCTCAGAGGCAAATATTGTACTTTTACTCCACTACAATTATTTGAAAACTTTAGTTACTAGTTACTTTTCAGATATAAACTATGATATAATGAAACATACATTAACCACTTTAGCCCCATTTTATACCTAGGCTATTTGAAAATAGCAGATCTACAAGCTCACAACGCGTCGCATCGCGACGCGTTGTGAGCTTGTAGATCGGCTATTTTCAAATATTTAGTACTTTTACTTTTGGTACTTTAAGTACATTTTGATGCCAATACTTTTGTTCTTTTACTCGAGTACATTTTTAATTCTGGACTTTTACTTGTAACAGAGTATTTTTATATTGCAGTATTGGTACTTTTACTTAAGTAAAGAATTGTAGTACTTTTTCCACCACTACGTTTGCTATTCCTTGTACGACGAAGTACATAGGGCTTAAGCAAGGGGCCAGTCATATTTACAATGAGGCCGATACGGAAGAGAGACAGTTCATATGAATGGCCTGTAGGTGGCCTGCAGGTGTCAGAAAGAATATTCTCTCATTGTAAGCGGATGGGTTTTTGACGAACTTTAGACTAGATTTTCTTACCTTAATCAAAATTGTCATAAATACTATATATTTGACGATAAAGTAGGCTATGCTCCAGGAGGGGCGGGATGATTTGATTGACAACCTACACAACCAATAGCATTCATTCCCCGCCCCCGCTCTTGATTGACAAGCTACCCAACCAATAGCATTCTTTGGGGATTGTTTTCCGGTTCCCTTGTCACATGTCTGGTCTCAAGCAATAGCGTTTAAGTTCCTCCGTGCCCAATGGTATATACGAAAGATGGCGGATTGTACGTTCCTGAACAATCGGCTTCATTTACGGTCTGTAGAAACCAATGGGTGACGTCGTCCATATTTTTTACGGTCTATGGGCTTAAGTGGCAAACATCACGTACTGTGTCTTTAAAAAGGCATTGTGTGGACATCCCTCCTCGTTTAGCTGTAATTGTTTTGTTTAATCTGCCAGTTCCTTAATGAATATGACTGCTGCTCGACACCAGAACATAAACGTGATGGGCATCTAAAGCTAAAGATATTTGTCTCTTCACATTAAAGTGGCCAGGAACAGAAATCCAGTCATATGGAGAAGCTGCTTTCAATTTCACGCCCATTTAAGCCATTCAATCCTATGAATTGAATACCAAGGACCCTAATGGAAACAAGACCGCAAGGACTTTTTTGGATGGACCTTTTATACAAAGTATTATAAATGTAATTGTGCCGTTTAAAATGTTTGCCTAATAAAATATTCAAGCAATCAATCAACGCATCTGTCATTTTACATTTCTTTGGCTATTCAAAAATAGCAGATATACAAGCTCAAGCTATTTTTGAAAAATCTTTAAAATTTGAGCAAATCTTTGAATATATACATTTTTAAAGCGAACATTTGTAAAATATTTTGTTCCAGGGACCCCCATAAGCAAAGACCTGAGTTACAAATGCTCACTCAAAAACATATATATTCAAAGATTTGCACACATTTTCAAGATTTTCTAGCGCGGCACTCGGTGCTGCGCTATGAGCTTGTAGATCTGCTATTTTTTGAATAGCCAAAGAAATCTTAAAATGACACAGATGCTTTCCCGGAATGAATGGCTTAATGACACATTTCCTGTGATGTCCCCTTTTTGCTGTCCATAAGAACTGAATGGCCATTATAATAAACACAACTGATACAATGGCATGGCACACTTTTTGGAACGTTATACCATTCCAGCAGTTAGTGATCCGAGTAATTGCCAGAAAATGGGAGAGAGGCTGAGCTCAACAATGTTTCTTTTTCAGCTTGGAGAGGATGACCAACCTATTCCACAGTAATAATAACTTTATTTATATAGCACTTCTCTAGACATGAGTTCCAAAGTGCTACACAGACATAGGACAGTCACAGAATGCACAAAAAACAACAATTTCGTTTGGGAAAAAATGAGCGAGCAGTGGAAGATATGAATTGATACTGAAACAAGGCAGGTGTGTGAGGTCTATTACCACCAAATAACGACTGGACCCAGAGGGTAAGCTTTCCATTGGGACAAAAGAAAGAACTTAGTCTCATTGATTAATTCTTCAACAGGGGGTCCGGGACCCCTAGGGGGGGTCCTCAGAGATACTGCAGGGGGGGCCGCCAAATCTTTGTGTGATAGGGCCTTTATTTTTACATTAACCCTTTAAGACCTGAGGCGATTCTTTAAAAAAAATCAAAATCCTAACAGTTTTTGGAAAAAAAAAATTCAAAAATAGCAGATCTACAAGTTCATAGCGCGGCACTCGGTGCCGCGCTATGAGCTTGTATATCTGCTATTTTTGAATAGCCAAAGGCATCTAAAGTGACACAGAAGCGTTCCAGGTATCAATGGGTTAACCACTTGAACCCTCGCATCCCTATTCTGGGTGGAACATTAGCCAAAAATAGCAGATCTACAAGCTCACAACGCGTCGCAGACGCGTTGTGAGCTTGTAGATCGGCTATTTTCGCGGCCCTGGACGTCTTTCATAATCCAACCATTGAGTGTCAAAAACGGCTATGGCCATTTAAAAAATATATATTATTATTTTTTCAACAAAAAAAATTTTTTTTCCTTCACAGCACCAGGAGATGTCATTTTTCGAAGATTTAGACTCCTATCCACTTCCTGGTTAACTTATTACTTTAAAAGCCTGTATCTCGGCTCCTGTGTACTTGTCTTTTTTACTATGTATTTTCAACTGGCTGCAACTATGGAACGGATTTGAGACCCCTGTGTGTGTAATGAGGGGATCACCGTGAGGACGGTGATCATGGAAAATATTTTGTGACTACTTGAAAAGGGTAAAAAAATAAAAATAAAAAAACACGCTGGCACTGGCTGTACTCCGTTTTAAAAAACCTCTGGCACTCAATGTGATAAAATGAATCCAATAGGTAGCTTCATCTCTCTCTCTCATCTAAGGCAGTGGTTCTCAACCTGGGGGTCGCGACTCCCAGGGGGGTTGCCAAATAATTTGGGGGGGGTTGCCAGATTTTTTGGTGAATGTGAAAAAAAAAATGAAAAAAGTTTATAACAAAATATTTTTTTATGTTATTATTAATTCATGTTTTATCAGTTAATTTACTAAATTCAAGATAAAAATATTTCATTATTAACATTAGGAACCCTAACCCTAATAATTATCAAATAAGCTATTATAATTAAATAACCTAACCCTAAAACCGAAATAAAGTAACCAAAAACCGGGAAAAAACATACCCAATCCGCCCAGAACCGCAAAAAAAAATGTGCGCGTGCATGCGGGGGGTCGCGGGAAATAATATCATTATTTTGGGGGTCGCGGCCTGAAAAGGTTGAGAACCCCTGATCTAAGGGGTCCTTAGCCTGAAAAACGTTGAAGCCCAGTTAATTCATACCTATTAGACTAATTCAAAGCACATAGTGCAAGTTCATACAGTAGACTAATATAAAGCCTTTATTTATACTCCGCAATACGATGGTGTTCACTTGCCAGAAATAACTGATCCACAACCTGAACCTAATAACCATTGCACTATTGAGCGTGCTTGTGGCTGAAAAAGGTCCCCGGGTTCAATCCCCTGGACCGGCAGGAACAATCGGGTTGGGCACTGTGGACAATGACTCGCCAACACCCACTGCTGAAGTGCCCTTGAGCAAGGCACCTAACCTCCACTGCTCCAGTGGAGCTGCTCAGTGGCCAACAGTATCAGACCGTGGTTGGAACTGGGCAGCTCCCAGGAGTGAATGTGTGTAACTGTGCACGTGTGAAGCAGGGCTTTGCAGTAAAGGCCCCAGGGCCAACTTGAAATAAAAGAGATGGAAATCTCCATGTGATTTAACCTGGTTAATAACGATTATTCGACCACCGAGCAGGCTCCGCTATGGTAAACTTGTACAGTATCTCCACATTAGTTCATCTTTATTAAGTGTATCAATAATTCTGGGGCACCATCTTTGGTGATGTCGGCTACTTGCCAAGCCACAGGTGACAACCGAGTCCTTTTCAGATGCTCATTGATCTGAAAATAATAATTGTCGAGTTGGCATTAAAGCCCATCAAACTGTGGAGATACGCACTGGAGTTCAAATTGTTAAGGGATACATACTGTAGATCACTAAATGTGTGCACACTGTTGTTCACTCGCACAAATATGCTAAATATGCTATTTTTCATAGGCCTATGCTATGAATTATTAATGTTTAATTTACATCATACAAGAGAAGAAAAGAGGGGTGGAATGTAGTTAAACACAGTGAACCTTGAATTAAATTATGTTTTGCAGTACATCAAAGAGGAGAAATGTTTTATACTTGCAAAAAAAAAAAAAAAAAAAACATACATACAACATTTAACCTACTTCAAGGTGGTAAACAACCACTCACATTTTGTCTACCAGTCACTTGGGCAAGTAACCAAAATGACTTTGTTCAGAGTCAGACTGCATGCAAATGTGTTTGTTTCTCAAAGCTGATCTTCATTAGGTCTTTATCGACTGTTATTTGCAAGTGATCAGATCAGTAATAGCCGAATATAGCAGCTCGACAAGCTCACAACGCATCGCAGGGCAACGTGTTGTGAACTTGTAGATCGGCTATTTTCGGCGAGTGACACTGTCATACAATGAAGTATAACATTTTTTTATTGCCTTTCAAACCACCTAGGAATGTGGTTCAAATCTGATTTGCTGGATCAGTTTCCATGTGTTTTTTTGTGTGCGTTTAACTTCAAAGTTCTCAAAGTGGGGTCCAGGGGCCCCTGGTGGTCCTTGGGGGGGGGGGGGGGGTTCCAGGGGGTCACCAGCAACATTTGTTAGTATAGCGTCACTATCAGTTTAACCGCTTTAACCCTACACCCGTCCGTGGCCAAATACATTTCGAGCTGGGGGCAGTGTTGCCAGATTCTGTGAGAGAAACAAGCAACCAGGTCTAGGAAAACCAGCCCAAAAGAAGCGACTATGGGCCACATGAGTACTTTAACCCATTAAGACCTGAGAAGATTCTAGAAATGTCTTCTAAATCCAAAAATAAAATTGAAAAAAAACCCCAATTTTTTTTTTTCCTCGATTTTTCAAAAATAGCAGATCTACAAGTTCATAGCGCGGCACTCGGTGCCGCGCTATGAGCTTGTATATCTGCTATTTTTGAATAGCCTAAAGAAATCTAAAGTGACACAGATGCATTCCAGGTATCAATGGGTTAACATGTACATCAGCTATTTGAAAATAGCCGATCTACAAGCTCGCGACGCGTTGTGAGCTTGTAGATCGGCTATTTTCAAATAAAATCTTGTGGGGAAATTAAGATAAGCAGATCTGGCAACCCTGTCTGAGGGTCTGTCTGTTTGAGAACCAGTGGTTTATCAGACGGTGAAGGTTATATCCCGCAGGGGGGATATTTCAACACTTTTCATAATGGCTGTCTGCTGTTTCCACATGTTGGCAGATGATGAGAGTCTAATGGACTGTAGAGACTCAAGGTTAGACGAGTCACAAGCAGTTATTGGCGCAAAAAGGATTGTGGTCGGCGTGGATATTCATTTCCTGCATGTATCGCTGACTCCTCGGGTTTCTAGTGAGTTCCCAATCAGTTTGGTAGGCATGTTATACAGTGTGCAAGTCTTTTACAGTGGCTGTCGTCTGGACAAAGGCCCTAACTGAAACACTATAATATAGTGTCTTCCCGTTTCATCTTTATGTTACAAAACTACGTAGACCGGTCATACGCTGAAAGGGACCTTCGCGCTTACAGCTGCAGTTATTTTGCAGTGAAGACAAAAGTGCCACCACAGATTGTTCAATAAATAATTTGCCTTCAAAAGAATGTTTGAAAACACATGATGCTGCTGTACATCAGAGGCATAACCCATTAACTTATTCACTGCAGGAATAAATACATAAATAAAATCATCCACTGCCAGCAATTTTCCTACCTTTTCAAGTAGTCACAGAATATTTATCTCCAGTATGATCGGTCCCCTGATCGTTGCTAATCACGGGCGGTTTCACTGTGTTTCCGCGAAAGAAAAAAAAATGGCATCGCGACCACCTTTTTTGCTTGTTATAGCCCGTTGCAAATAGCATGTCTCGCCAAAAAATACATTGTAAAACACAGGAGGCGAGATACAGGCGATTTACCAAAATACGTTAACCAGGAAGTTATGGGCTTTATGTATGAACTTGTAGAGAATTACTGATTTAGAATTCATTTGCAGAGTCGGCCTCAGGTCTTAATGGGTTAAAGATGCAGTGCATTGACATTTTCGGTCATTTTATTTTGAAGATTCAGTCTGAAACGTCGTCTCAACCGACTCTCAACCAATCAGAAGGTCCCATCTCTTCAGGCTATGGGACGTTGGAATCTCAATCATTTCAGCCGTGCGCACCAGGGCTAGTGTTTGTTTACAAGTGAGAGAGAGACGACCAGTTAAGCACGTTTGCTACTACGTGGCTTATTTCTAACCTATAATGTTTTCAGATATATATTTTAGTGTGCAGATTAAGTTTAAAATGAGTAATACACCGTCTGGATGTCATCTTGAATGAGATTCAAAACGGAGTAGCTCTGTAATTAAAATGAGCTGTGTTTGAAGAACGTGCAGCTATGGGAATCAAACAGGTGCATGTAATCAAGATTCATTTATATTCATGAAAGCTGCGTTATGTCATCACGCAGCACGTTTTCGTTTACAGGAGGTAATTAACTCTTTGACTGCCAGAGTATTTTCATAAAGTACTCCCCCAGTGCCAGCAATTTTCGTGTTTTTTTATTTTTATATTTTTAATTTTTCTCATGAAAATAATTTAAGGGGACATAATGTAAAGACCCAGCACAAATCCGCCACTAGATTGCAGCACATGACTGCTTGATCAGGTCGTTGGGTCTCTCTCAGCCTTCTTGATAGATTAGACAGGGAAAAACATGAAAACGGAAGTGACGTCGTCCCAGATTGTTTTGATCGCCAAAATGCCGTCGTGATACACGACGGCGATGACTGATCGTCACCCAGACCATAGATTATAGAAGAGAAACTGTCCGTTTGTCCGTCATACCGTGTGAAAGACCGTTTATTTACCTATTTTGGACGAAAATGACTGGGGAAAAGAATCAAAAACCGGAAACGGAATCCAGGTCATGAAACCGGATGCAGATGTCCGTGAAGTAAGTGGAACTCGAGAATAACATTGAATATTAAGCAGCATAGCGCAATCAGAGATTAAACAATGAACGCGCGTCCAGCGCGTCGACGGCCAACTGGACAAAGTAGCACTTGACGCGTTATCGCGTCGTCCGCAGTCAAAGAGTTAAGATTGGCTTTTTAGGGACTTTTTTTTTTTTTACTATAATTTTTATCCTACGATTTTGTAACCCATATTTTTTCACCCAGTGCCAATTGCCTATGTAATCCTGGGCGCTACTCTCCCTCTGCCAGCCTAGGGAGAGCCCAAGCTGAAGCTCATGCCTCCTTCAATGCATGAGGAGCAAGCAGGCCGCTTCTTATCACCCGACAGGGGGGAGGTTCCCTGGTTAGACGTAGCGCGTGGAAGGAACACGTTATTCCAACCAGTTCCTTTCCCCTCCATCAGGCGCCCTGGCTGACCAGGGGGAGGCAGTATAGTGACCAGGATTACTGCATGTTTTTGTGAGGGTATTAACTACCCTAGGAGACACGGGGAGAACATGCAAACTCCACACAGAAAGGCCCTTTCACCAACCCCACCTAGGGTATGGGCACTGATGACGCGGAGGAGAGAACAGTTTTTTTTTTTTAGGGACTTTTGATATAAAAATACACAAAAATTGTGTTTTTTCAATTATTTTGGCATCTATTGTTAGGTATGCCCTAATCTGAGTTCCCAGAAGTTTTCGCCAGCTCTCGCATACAAACGGGAGGGGGGAGGAAACTTCTGGGCCAGAACCCTGGTATTTGTGGGCGGGATGTAACTTACGCTCAGAATCTGAGCGGACACGCCTCTTACCGGTCTGAGAGCTGTGCAACTCGTCTAAACAGTCCGACGAGAGGCAAACAGCAGTACACAACAATGGCGGCCGCAATTTCTCAAGGAGAAATTGCTTCCCGTCGCTCCCATTTACATGCAACACCCACTGCATGTGGATCCCGCCCCCTTTTCTTCATTAGCTATTGATTTGAATCAGAACGCAGTGGCCGCGCCTCTGCTGTCCAGGCTCTGAGCCGAAGTCTCCCAGACTAGGTATGCCCATATGATGACCACGCCACGGATATGCTCTAAAAGTGTGAAAAACATATTTTTAATTTCACTACAACTTTAACATACTCTGTAACACAGTGGTTCCCAAAAGGGGTGGCGAGGCACACTGCTGTGCCGTAAGGCATCAGCAAGTGTGCCTTTGGATTTTATGACAAGCACACATTACTGCAATATATACCATTATACAGAATACTTGGTGCGCACTAATTTCCCAATACAGAGGCAAATTATACAATCTTGAAGAATACATTTATCCTATTTTCGTCACGTGTTTGCCTATTATTATTGCCCATGATTATTGACATGCCCAGGATAGGGATGTTAGAGTTCATGTGGTTAATATTTCAACATTGTCCTCTTTCCATGAGGCAAAGACAAATAATTAGAATTCACAATCTACAGTGTATTGAGAATGAATAAATCCATAACCAAGTCAGTGTCTTGAGGGAAAAGCACAGGCTGCTCACAAGGAGCGACCTCATCAATGCCACCGACGAGTGGGAATATTTTCCTCAATGTGACGACCGCTCTCCCAGTGCAACCAATGCATATTTAACCATCAGAACAGTTATTTTTCTCATTCTTGGCATGCACACTTTGCACAGCGTTAAGGAAAAAGGTATTTGTTCTGCATTTCAATGAGCAAATCAACAAATAATTCATCCCAGTAGTGTAACTACAGTACGTCAATGAAATGAAATCAAGTCTGAACCCTTTCCTTATCCCAGAAATCTTTCAACATTTTCAAAAATAGCGTCATATGATGCAGTATATAGGACATTGATCACATAATGACCATATTCATCACATTTATCCAGTGTCATTAAACTTTTTTTTTTTAAATCCTGAAAAGTCAGGTTTTGATCAAATAAAATAAATCCCATTCAATTTCACTACGGTACTGCCGTCACTGACTTGCATTGGATTTCAGCAGTCATTTCATAAAACATGATATAAGACAACGAGGTGATAATATCATCACCTTTCCTTTTTTACAAATCCAGCAACTTTCCTGATCAGTTTGTATATTTATGCTGGTGTGTTGAGCATTGGTGTGGTTAATGAGCATGCATTAGCGTTGGTGTGGTTAATTAGTGTATTGACAATTTCAGTTTTGAATCAGGAGTCAGTGCTGCCAGTAAACAACTTATTCCCAGCAGGCAGCTTATTCTGTTGATATTCGGTGCAAGATTTAATGACACCGACTTGGTGAAGTGGTGATTTGCGAGACGCATTCACAATGTTGACTAGGGTCCAAAAATATAGAATCTCTTCCCGTTTTCCATTTATTTAAAGTGTCAGTGCTATTAAAGTGTCAGTGCTATTAAAGTGTCAGTGCTATTAAAGTGTCAGTGCTATTAACCACTTTCAACCTGGCGTCCTAGCTGTTTTGGGCATGATACTTATAGGTGCAAATGTTCAAAGAGTAAAAAAAAAAAGCAAGAATAGCACGTCGCAAAAGGTTGTGAGCTTTTAGATCTGCAATATTCGTAGGCTTAGGTGGTTAAATAATAAAATAACTGGATATAAACTTGGCCCAATTGACTAATTAAATCTGTCAAATTGGGGCATCTATCATTGATTTCCATAAGAGCAAAACTACAAGCCAATCTTAAGTCTCATCTGAAAAAGACACTGTCTGGTTGTCATAACATACTGCAATTTTGTCATTTTTGCATAGGCAACTCCTAACAATGTCTGGCTAACCTAGACAGTGGCTTATGCACTCAGTCTCATTATTCCACAAGTGACTTTTTTTTTTCCACCTCACCCCATCACAGAATTCCATCATGTTTTCTTGGGTAGTGGAGCATATATTATGCAACCGAGTCTGTGACAAGAAAATTAACAGTAAGCTTGCATTGCCAACAGGGATGAGCATGATTCATGCAGCTTTCTATTGCCATAATTTAAATTGGCGCCCACCGCCTTTTCAGACCTGTACATTAGCTGTCTGCGTAGTGCAAGGAATCCAAGGCCAAGATATAAGATAACAATGGGATAAAATACATGCTTAAAGCAGACAGTGTCACTCACTCTGGAATTAACCTCTTTTAACCTGGCGAAAAAATATTTTCCAAACAAAGTATTTAAGGTGTTAGTGGTTAAAGTAGGACACCATTCACCAGTAGCAAGTAAGTTAACGTATGTACCATGGGTCTTCAACAGGGGGTCCGGGACCCCCAGGGAGTCCTCAGAGTAACTACAGGGGGTCCGCCAAAATCTGTGTGTGATGGGGAACATTAGCAGAAAATAGCAGATCTACAAGTTGCCGTAGAGGGAAAAAGAAAAAGCTAACGGTCAAGTTGACTAAATATTGAGGGTTTCAAAGGTTAACCGTCTGAAAATGCAGTTTAACATGAATCCAACATATTGGAACAAGTCTATGAACCTACAGTACTCTAAAATCTAAGAATAAATGTAATCTGCAACACAATCTAATTCAATATATATAGTGGGGGGGGGGTCCCTATTTTGTCTCTCTCTCAGCTAGGTGGTTTTAATATATTTTTCTTTCTAAAAAATGTTTGAATTGTTGTCATATATGAAATGTTTATAAAGAAATCATGTAAGTCTTGGTAACGGCCCTGATCACAAGGTGGGGCTGCAGTGCAAACCAATTTATTAATTTTTGTATAAAAAGATGTCATTTCCTGTTTTTACTTGAAAAACTTTGTTGTTTGTTATAAATAAATAACCTTTGGAGCATTAATAAAGTGAGTTGCTAGCCCCGCTTTGTTCTTATGTTACTGTTCTTACAGTTTAGCTCAGCACCAAGGAACGGAGGATGTGCATTAGTCGTTTTTCTGAGTACTGCGACGTCAGACATGTCTATATTTGGGCATTATCTAGGAACACAGACAGACAAAAAGGAGTGCTCACACACGAGCATAGCAAGTGCTACCAAAAAGGGTGTACAGGCCAGGGTAGGTGGGAGCAGATACAGGTTTCATTACAAAAATCCTCCTCAGTCTGCCAAGAAAAGTAAAGACTATACCAGTGTCCTAGGGACATGATAGCCAATCAGAGGATCCTTCATGTTGCAGTGCTCAGAACACACACACAGATCAAAAAGACATCTTATGAATAATCTAATATTAAAGAACATCACCATTGTTAATCACTAGAAAAACAGCATGATCCAATTTACAAATTCACAAATATGGATAATTAACAAAACACATATTTTTGCATCTGCCGAGCCTTTGTGGACAAACCCTTTGTTAGTCTTTTGTTTGGCTTTACGCACCTGACGGGAATACTTTTTGGGACAGTTGATTAACAAGAGTGCAAACTTTTCTCTCATCTTTGTTGTTAAACACAGAGACACTCATACACAACACACACACCCACAGTTTCAACTTTATCCTCATGTATCAAAATTGGCTAATGAGCTATTATCTGCTATTTTTGCTACTTTTAAGCAACACTGGCATGTAACAAAGTATATAATAAATAGGGCAACCATAAAAAAAGATGAAATATGGAGATACAAGGTTCCTGCCTGGCTTCTTCGCGTTAACTCAGCACCATCAGAGCATACGAGGGTCATGGCCACAAAAGTTGCATTTCAGTTTGTGGGGTTTTATTCAAATAAGTTATTTATTTGTCCATCCCACCCTGCGAAATTCAGTGAAATATAAGTGTATGATGATAGGAGCTACCGTACGCATTCCTAAAAATAGGACAGGGTCGCCGTCTGCCAAGCTAGCAGCTGTCATGTTGTTCACATGGTTAAAAAAGAAAGAAGGCCTTCACCTCTCCTTGGGAAGTGTGTTGGCATAATAAATGTGTTGATTTCACTTTCACTGGTGGATACGTTGCTCAACTCTACGTCAACTCTACGTCAAACAAACGCTGTGTTCTCTCGGTGGCCTCACTGTTCTCCAACAAAGTGGGGAATTTTAGAGTAGCCAATTATCGTCCCCCTCTCTTCTCCCAATTTAGTCGTTATGCCAATTAGCACGACTCCCCACACATCTCTGTGTTGCACTGCTATTGTTGCCTACTGGCTCACCTGCCGGTGATGAGCCCCAGGCTGCTGCAGAAGAGTCGCTTTTTTTTGGGCAATGAACATAGGAATATATAAATAAAAATTACATTTGTGTTTGCCTTTTAGGCTTTTTGAACAAACATTGCACAGTGCAGATATGAGAAATAAATTGAATATACAAAGAAACGACTCACAATGACCGGTACCAACAATCAAAACAAACAATGTAGCCTACTATGGCCAAAATAGGCCATATTTGATCATTTTACAATTTGAAATACTTTTAAAAATAGTGGAAATGGCCACAAGCTCTGGAAGTCGGTCGCTTCCATATTATGTACATGACCATATATGGGCAGAGCAGTCGGATCTGTGGCTACGGCCAACCGGATCTCCATATGCGCCTATATATATGGGGGTGTCGGGTTTGTTTATGGTTATGTCTGAGTCATAGTGACCTTCTTGCATATGGGCGTATTGGGGTTTGTTTATGGTTATGTCTGAGTCATAGAGATATTCTTGCATATGGGCGTATTGGGATTTGTTTATGGTTATGTCTGAGTCATAGAGAAATTCTTGCATATGGGCGTATTGGGGTTTGTTTATGGTTATGACTGAGTCATAGTGGCTGTGGTCCGCCCACCCTCTCTCCCTCCCATTAGACAATTTTAATATAGGATTGTGACAGGTCTAAAGCCAATTGGGTTTGTATATAAACACTCGGCCAAGGTGGATGCATTGCACTGCAGTGGATTGGAACATCTAGACTGCGATGGTGAACAGGTACTTTGCCCCAGGCTGTGCTACCCGGGCACCTTAGCATTGTCCACAATAGTTGCATTTCATTTACTGGGGGTTTTATTCATAACCGATTTGTCCTTCCCCACAGAGTTGGGTTATTCAGTGCAATACAAGTATGTATGATAGACGGTTTCCACTGCAAGTATTCCCACAAATAGGACAGCTTCTGCCAAGCTACCAGCTGTCATATTCACATGGTTAAAAGAAGGGGGGGGGGGGTATTCACCTCTCCTTGGGAGTGTGCAGGCTTAATGTTTTGATTTTACCTTCACTGGTGGATACACAGCTCAACTCTTAACCCATTAAGACCGGGAACGCATCTGTGTGTCATTTCAAGATTTCTTTGGCTATTCAAAAAATAGCAGATCTACAAGCTCATAGTGCGGCACCGAGTGCCACGCTATGAGCTTGATCTGCTATTCTTTAGGAAAAAAAACAAAAAATATTTTCAGACGGGGGTCCGCGGACTAATGCATATAATTTAGGTGGTCCATGACATGAAAAAGTTTAAGAACCACTGATAAATAGCAACATAATTTAAAAAAAAAACTGTTTAGGATTTAGAAGACATTTAGTAAAATCCCCCAGAAGCAAAGATTTGAGTTAAAAATGTTCACTTTAAAAATATATATATATTCAAAGATTTGCAAAAATGTTCACGATTTTTCAAAAAATAGCTGATCTACAAGTTCATGGCGTGGCACTCGATGCCGCGCTATGAGCTTGTAGATCTGCTATTTTTTAATAGCCAAAATAAATCTTAAAATGACGCTTTCCCGGTCTTAAAGGGTTAACCATCAAATAGAATAACACCATGTTGTAGGAGGCATTTTCCAATAAGTAATCCATTTCAACATTAACATACAGAAACTAGTAAGTCTTGGTATGTACCGGTGCCCAAAGTAAATGACAAATTAATCTACCCATTTGAGTATGGTACAAGAGCATTAAAAGATAGCAACATCTTGGCTGGTACGGTTCACTACCCATCCTGAAATGACATTTATAGAATATATATATATATACACTGTGTGTGTGTATATATATATATATACATATATATACATATACATATACATATACATATATATATATATATATATATATATATATATATATATATATATATATATATATATATATATATATATATATATATATATATTTTTTTTTTTTTTTTTTTTAACTTCCTAACTTCAACAGTTTTATAGTAGTAAAAATAGAAATAACCAGGTCTAAATTCCCGTCTCAGGTGCTGCAAATATTTCTTTTCAAGAACACTCTAAGTGTAAATAATGAAACAACGCTTCATCAAAACCTATGGAATAGATGATGTCTGACTGCTATAACAGTGAACTCTTAAAAACAAGGAAGTTAGACTGAATTCATCACTTCAGATTCACTGGTTGATCCAACAGTGTCTCTCCATCTGGCCTGCCAACCGAAATGCTTTGCATTGTTAACCTTCCCCATGCAGCTAAAGCCCTTTCCTCTAGTGTGGCTTTGGTAAGAACCAAAAAGGGACAAGTTACGTTGAACAGCCACAGATTAGTGGCAAACAAATCAGATGGATAATAGTGTGTCTACTGCACAACAACAGCAATAAAGTCCTTCAGCTCGTTTCATTGAAATAAAGTTGTGTGCAGTGACGTGATCAGAATGTATTGATGTGATGCCAACTATCTGGTCTTAACCCATTAAGAAAGCCAATATGTTGTTATACCTTTAAAACCAGTAAAGCATCAGTGTCATTTTAGATGTTGCTATGTATATTACATTACAGTCATTTAGCAGACGCTTTTATCAAAGCGACTTACAATAAGTGCATTCAACATAGGTAGGGAACGAAAACTACTAATCACCAGAAGTCTTTAGTGCATTATCTGCAAAAACAAGCAACCAAGAGTATACCTAGCGCTAAGGTAAAAGTGCAATATATCATATCATATGTATATGGCAACAGGAATTATTTTTACATTTTTTAATACCATTTTTTTTAATGGGCCTCTAAATGGGTTAAGATCTGAGGCTGATTCTACAAATGCCTTCTGAAGCAGTAGTTCTCAAACCTTTCTGTGCCGAGGAGACAAGATTTGTGCTTTTTCTGGTTTTATGTATTAAAATGTGAGGAAAGTCTGAGAGGATGGCTCTGGATACTACATCACTGGGGGATCATAGTCCAGTGATCAGGTCTGCTCCTAAAAGTATGTTCACTTGAAGAACAGCTTTAGCTGGAAGCAGAGATTATACTTTTTTTTACACAGAGTCAGGGTGCATGGATCAGAGAAGGATACCTTTTTTTTTTATTCTACAAGGCTGTATTATAGAGCATAGTCAGTATGGGGTGCCAAAAGCTAATCGAACAAATCGATTTAACCCATTAAGACCTGAGACGATTCTTAAAAATGTTTCCTAAATCCTAACAGTTTTTTGAAAAAAAAAAAAAAAAAACATTTTTCAAGATTTTTCAAAAATAGCAGATCTACAAGCTCGAGTGCCGTGCTATGAGCTTGTATATCTGCTATTTTTGAATAGCCAAATAAATCTAAAGTGACACAGATGCGTTCCAGTTCTCAATGGGTTAACAGATATATTTTAATAAAATAATCAACTTTTAAATACCAAAAACAGCCGATCTACAAGCTCACAATGCATCAAATACTGCATCTATGTGTGTGTGTGTATATATATATATATAGATGAATCCATAGCTGCGGTGTGGACACCGCAGCTATGGCTGCCTACAGGCAGCGTGTCTGTGGATTTGTGTATATGTGTGTGTGTGTGTATACATATATATATTTTTTTAAATTAAGACTTTTTGCATCGATTGATCGTTGATGTACAAAAAAATAAGTGCTCTTGATTCAAAAAGCCATCAATAGAATAATCACTAAGAAAATAATCAATAGTTTCAGGCCTAATAATGAGGTATGGGATGTAACACATAGCATGCCCACTGTACAGTAGGTTTGCCTTGTTCGTCTGGCACAGAGTACAGACTGAACAGAATGAGCACCAGACCCCCTCCAGTCAATGCTTGAGCAGTCAGCACTCAGGCTAGCACAGAGAATATGTTCTTAAGTATGAGCTCTTACCTTCTGGTAGACGATGTAGGTTACCCCAAGGTAACCTCAACCATTTAATTGCCTACCGCAATTACATTTTTAATAATGTTGCTTGAGACTGCAGGGGTTATGCAATAGCTTTGTGGTGTTCTTATCCCTGGTTGTGTAATGTGCAATATGTGTAATTTTGTGTTTGTGATTTGCTACAGTATGTGCTGCTTTGTTCATATGTTGAGGTTTCTTTTTATTACTCTAGTATGGAGGCAGACATGTATAAAGTAAACATTATTAAAGGACAATATGTAGAATTAAGATCTCGGGCTTTTGTGTGTCATTATCCTTTTGACAGATGTGTGCAAATACAATCTTTTTGGCAAGAGATGCCAAGAACTACGCATTAAGGGCTTAATCAACCTAAAGCCCTATCCCTAAATTGGCTGATTCATTCATTCATTCATTCATTCATTCTTCTATATCTATATATATTACCCATTCCTGGCTCATTCTCATTTAAAGCTGCACTATGTAACTTTCCTCTTCTACCCCGGATCTGAACCCGGTTTCCTGGACATTTTATCGTTGAGCTAATGGAGCCTGCCTGCTTGCTCAGGGGATAAATTGGATCTTGACCACCAGGTCAGAATTCAAGTCAGATCCTGTGTCTAGGTGAGATATGACCTTTGACACGATCTAAATGTCTCAATAGAAGAGAGCAGGGAGATGAATTACAATCACCCCAATTGTATAAGTTATATTGTATTAACATACTCTACCATACAGATTGGACAACATTTGAATTAAAATCATTTAAAAAAAAATTACATGCCGCTTTTACTACTTGTTCCTTGCAATCTAATCTCCATGGCTGCACGTTAGCGTTCACATAGTGTATAAGTGTGCCTTCTTTGTGGTAACATTGTGTCTTTTATGTAAATGAACACTTCTACAACAGCTGAGAACTCCACTCTTCACATATAACTTTACCAAAGTTTACCAAAATATTTTAAGAAGATATTCCAATGAATATTCATAACAAAAGGACTGCGACTCATTCTGCTGCAATGGTACTACCCAACGGCCCTATTATTAATCATAAACACTCTTAATGTCATGGTCTACGTCATCCGATGTACAGCAATTACTTTCCTCGAGTAAACAAAATTGTAGAAAAGGGAGCCAACCATTTTTCACAAAACTGCAGGTAGACTGTCACTAGCACTAGTCACTAGCAGACCAACCTGTAAATTTGCCAGTAATTATTCCAGTAATGGTTGCAGTTTGTACACAATCACTTTTGCGTTATTGTTATGCAAATGTAGCTTTTATACAGTCTAAAGGGTTTCATGGTGCCAATAGTCACAGCCTCACTGCTCGAACATGGCATAACTTTTCTGAAACAGCGAGAAATCCATTGATGACATGGATCAACTCCTAGATGTTTATGCTACAATATGGAATGTTTCTGGGAAGATAAGATATCAGTAAACAGTAAGAAATACTGTAAATACATTTCCCGACAAAATGTTATTTTTGTGTATTGGCCAAACATGTTTTCACACTATAAAATCTAGAGAACAATCAAAGCAAGACTGTCACACTCAGAAAAAGTAAGCATCCATTTTATGCCACCGGCCTTCGTCAGTGACACACGCTGGCCTAAAAGGTTTTGTGGCTGTGAACGACATAAAATGGATGATTAAAAAAGAAATAAACTGACTTTTTCGGAGTGCGGCCCACTTTCTTTTATAGTTCATGTTAACCCATTAAGACCTGGAACTGTGTCATTTTTAGATTTGAGCTAAAAAGCATTATTTTACACTTTGAGCTATTCAAAAATAGCAGATATACAAGCTCATAGCGCGGCACCGAGTGCCGCGCTACGAGCTTGTAGATCTGCTATTTTTGAAAAATCGTGAAAAATGTGCGCAAATCTTTGAATATAGATATTTTTAAAGCGAAAATGTTTAACTAAAATCTTTGCTTCTGGGGGGTCCCTGGAACAAAATATTTTGATGGGGGTCCGCGGCCAAATACATATCATTTTGGGGGTCCTGGACATGAAAAAGATTGAGCACCACTGATATAGAAACATACGTTTTTCAGAAAACTGTTGAGATTTAGGAGACATGTAGAATCGGCTTCAGGTCTCAATGGGTTAAGTATATTCAGGACAACGCACCAGACAGTCAGGGCGCAAATAAGCCCACTATAATCCCCCCCCCCCCCCCCCCCACAAAAAAAAACAAAACAACAAAAATGTAATTAGAGGTAATGCAGTGATAGGGTCACTTACTGCAAGAGCTTTAGACAGTCTTGTGCGGAAGTCATTGAGAACAATGGTGACAATGTCCTGCTGAGGAATGTACGCATAGCCTGCTTTCAGGTAGACCTTCCTGGTCCTTACTAGATCCAAAGCATCTTGAAAAGGAACCTATATTTTTGGAACAAGATGAGGAGTGTTAATGAAGACATTTCAATAAGCATACTAACCTAACTGTATGGATATATGCATACCGGTACACACACAAAGAAATCAGTCTTAATTTAACGCTGGGAGTGTTCTTTTTTATCCCATTAAAAACGGGAAAGCATCTGTCTTTTTAGATTTTTGCGTTGGCTATTCAAAAATAGCAGATCTACAAGCTCACAGGGTGTCACTTCGTGCCACGCTGCGAGCTTGTACATTTTGGAACATTTTTGAAAATTCTTGAACGTGTGAGAAGGTCTGAGGTCTAAATGGGTTAAAACTACAAGTACTATGTGGAGGGATTTCGATGTGTTAAAACAAGTTTCTATGAACTGTGAGTGACTTCCATAACTTTCGTTAATGCAGAAGAGAGATCAGTAACTCACTTTGTAGAAGTCTTGCTCCTCCACATTGGCTCCACTGACAGCGAAGCTGGATTTGACGAGTTTATCCACCAGGGTTCCCTTTTCATCTGCACTAATCTGGGGAGACATTGATCAAGTTGATGAAATTCCACGACGGACTGCAAAGGGAGAACTTGTGTAAATACATTAAACTTTGATGCCAATGGTGATCATGTGGCATTATTGATGTACACACATTCTGTCAAACTGATGAGCTGCATTAAAGCTAAAGAAAAATGAAAAGAGTGATTTTCCAATGGCTGCAACACTTGAAAGTGATTGGACTTCAACGTAGCTATGTTCATGTCAGCATTTTGCCGAATACTGAACACACTAGCTTATTTTAACCAATTTCAACCCGTAATAAAAATAATAATAATGATAATAAGACAGTTGCGTAACACACTGTCAGGCTTGTGTTTTATAAATTCAGGATTTTTATAGTTTGGGGCATGACATTATAGGCGAAAGGAATTTCCCCAAAAATTCAAATTTGTCCTACATAAAAAAAGAAAATAGCCGATCTTCAAGTTCACAAAGCTACCTGTGGAAAATTGTAGATTTTAAAAGAGGACTGTATGCTCAGAGGGGTTGAAGCTATGCCCACCACAGGGCTCCGGTCAGAGAGCATGCATGCACTTGATGACAGTTTATGGGTTTTTATGTAGAATTGTAGTTGGCAGACACAAACATACACTGTGATGAATGGTATTTTGTCAAGAACGCATTCTTAAGTGCATGTGTGTGTAGCTGCATATGGGAAGCACAACTGTAAACAACAACTGGGGTCCTCTTTTACTGGGAGTGCCCAAACAGGAGCCTCAACTAAAGTGAAAATTGGGTCCTCAGAATAACTACAGGGTGCCTGAAAGCACTCCTGCACTAAATGAATAAAGACAATAAATGTAATATATAGGGAATTTTGTACACTACCACACCACACTACAAACGATATGAGCTTGTAAGAAAAAATATTTCACCCACTTTTTGTTTTACACAGTTTCGAATGGCGAATGTCAGGCTCAGAAACCTACACAGGCAGAAAATAAATGGACTTGGAGACCATGCCCAACTGAGTCCTCCATTGTAACCTAAAAACGACTCTCTTCACAAAGTACGTCACATCCTCCTCGCCTCCCTAATCAGATTCCCTTCTGCTATCTGCCCCCCCATCTCAATCTAACCTACCTTGTCTCAATTAAGAAGTGAGGGGGGAAAAAAACCTACTAAGCTCTTTCCCTTTTCTTGTGCCGTCACTTCCCCGCTATCTGATCTTCTGGGATTGTGGAATCTTTTTTTCCTGAGCGCTCTGGGTTTGACCTTGTGCTGCTCGAGTCGACACTGGCGATGATGTGTGATGTGGTTGTGTGTAATGTGGAGCAGTGGTTCTCAAAGTGAGGTCAGGGGACCCCAGGGGTCCTTGAGGGGGTTTCAGGGCTTTGCGAGCAATATTAGTTTATAATATAGAATCAAAATCAATCTTACCACTTTAACCCTGTTTTAGACTTATTACAAAATATCTACAAGCTCACAACTCGTCACGATGCGACGTGTTGTGAGATTGTAGATCGGCTTTTTTTTTAAAACCTTTAGAAAAATCTTGCTAAAAACTAAAAGTTTAACATTTTTAACTCTTCTCTTATGGGGTTCCCTAGCCCAAAATCTTTTCAGATACGAGTCCCCAGCCAAATACAAACCAACCTGGAGGTCCTTGACATGAAAATGTTTGAGAATCACTGACGTAGAAGGTCAACAAATTGAGTCAACAGTGCAGACTGTGCATTGTGCACATCCAGCTCATTCAGGACTTGAAAAGCTCCGTTTGACTGAAAAGAAAATAAATGTCTGGAAGTCTGTTGACCCCAAAACAAGATTTATTTCGGAGTCGAGGACATCATTTTTGTTCCCCTTCCAGTCTGAATCAACAAATTGAACCAACCATTGTTGTGCTTGTTTTATGTTGCTCAGGACAGCTGAATCATCCAACCACTAAAATAAAATAAAAGGCGAGTGTTAATCTGTCAACTACCATCTAAAAGGAGACCCTGTTTGGGATTTGGATCATATTTCCATGGGTTTACTGCTCAGTGTAAAATCTAATTGATTTGGATGCAAAAAATAATAATGTTCAGGCCTAATTGCATCTGACATCGTGCCAATTCAAGTATCTTAGATAAAAATTGATTAATATTAGTCACAAATCTTTATCTTAATTGTTATGTCCAACCAACACATACACTGTGATCAGACAGCTCCATCTGGTGGCAAATATTTGAAATACTGAAAGTAATCTCAGTACAATATCAACATTCCCAAATAAATCAAGTCAGTAGATTAAATCTGACATCAGGATAACATCAGGCATCATATTGTTTAGGATATGTTTCATACATTTTATCTATACTTTACTTAATGTATACTCCGTTGTACAGCAAGTATTAATCAGGCTTAACCAGGAGGTGAGGAACCAGGATTCCAAATGATTTTAGATGTGTGGATTTTTCTTTTATTAACCGGTCCTGCACCAAAGTGAAAAAAGATTGGCATTTTAATCATTGCCAATTCATATACCTTGAAGACCTATTGACTGCAAAGCTATCATGTACTACTGTACTTAAATAACCCACCATTTATAATCATGATGGGCTGAGGTAATGTATAAATATTTAATACATCGTCACCACAGATTATGAAATATATCTAAGTCTGTGCAATATGTACATTGCATATGTTATATTGTACATACATTGCTATTATTATACACCGATTATACCAAAGTCACCCAGCATTCCTAGCAGGTGCAAACATACCCTGGCAATAAAAATCGCAATCTGTATCCATTTAATTTTATTATGTTATGGAACACAATGCACACGGTCTATATTTCACAAGGCTCAGGCTCACCGTATCATACTGCAGGTTATTCCGGTGCAGAAATTCACTTTTGTATTTCGAGGTCAGGTCACTGAAACGGTAGCGGAAGAGGTCAACTTCTTGCTGTATGAACCATCGCCTGAGATCCTCCCTTTAACAACAGATTGGAACCAAACACTTTATCAACGGTTGACATATATCAAACAATCTCATGAACCAGACTTATAGTATGGGATTAAACTAAAGCAACAAAATTAACATCCCGACTGAATTTTTTTAGGCCAAGTCCCAATCTGTGATTTGTGAAACAGTGTGAAAGGGTCCCCCCTACACCAGCACTCTGTATCCTAAACAATTAGCGCAATATGTAAAAGAATATAAATTTTGGTTGTTTTGGTATTATCGTTATACATTCTATAGGGTATAGATGTGTTTATGCTGTTCTACATGCAGCCAACCAATTGAAGAAATGGCAGATTGAGGCTCAACCTAACGGGAAAGCATCAGTGTAATTTTAGATTTTAGCTAAAAAGTATTATTTTATACTTTGGCTATTAAAAAATAGCAGATACACAAGCTCATAGCACGTCACTTTGTGCCGCAAATCTTTGAACATATATATGCTTTTAAAGCAAACCTTTTAAACTCAAATCTTTGCTCCTGGGGGTCCCTGGAACAAAAGGTTTTGAGATGGGGGTCGACAGCCAAATACATATAATTTTGGGGGTCCTTGACATCAAAAGGTTTGAGCACTACTGACATAGCAACATAGGTTGTTTTTTTAGGATTTAGGAGACATTTGTATCAGGTCTTAATGGGTTAAGCCTTTGGTTTCTGAAATATCCGAGACCCTTAGCCTATTACTGTAGTAGGTAGGTCTTGGTAGGTCTTGACTTTACCAGCCAACCACATGGGTTAGGGCTGTGCCTGGTTTATACTTTCCACGTTCTGTGAAAATAGCCAATCTACAAACTCATATACGTGTTGTGAGCTTGTAGATCCGCTATTTTCGGTGCCTGAAACCGACACACAACAAGCCAAGAGAAAGACATGCTGGCCTGGCCTCTGTGGAATCCAAATGCCTGAAATCAGTCAAGGCAAATTGAGAACCGTAAACCATAATACGTATACTATGTCTTCATGTTGTCAGCTTGTAAATGGGCTAGTTTTCGGTGCACACCATTAAAGCATTACAAAAAATGTTGCTACTACAACTTTGAGAAAATAAAATTCCACTTACGTTTGGCAGTAGGCGAGTCTGAGTATGAAATGGGAGATATGGTCTTTTCTTCGTTTTTCATATTCACTTGGTCCACTTTGAGGTTTTCGATCATCCTGGTGGATTTTTATTGGAGTTATTGTCCGTAATTGATAAAAGATGGTATGCAATCATAGACTCGACATTACATTTACCGGCTCTGTCTATAATGTATGTGATGTATTGTGGACATAATTACTGTAATTACTATACTCACAGCCTCTGTTCTGTAGGGAAAGTTGAGGTTTTTCAGCTCAGCATCCAGCTTCTTTGTGTACTGCTCAGTTGATTTCACATAGCTCACTCCCAAATTCTCAACAGTCTTCAACACTACAATGACATCAAAAGTCTGATTAGGCATATTTGTAAAGCTTACTTTACATTTCATCACAAAAAGCATTATAAAGCTTACTTTACATTTCATCACAAAAGTCTGATTAGGCATTGTAAAGCTTAATTTTCATCGCTAAACCATGTCACTTGCCGACAAGAACTGATCTTTAAGCTAACATGTTTCATCTATGGAATATAAAATGGGCTTCAAGGAACATTTTGCCTTTTTTTACAGTGTGGCTCCTTAGGAGGCTAGCCGTCTAGGGTGAGTGAGTGAGTGTGTCCGGCACTCCCAGCAGGTAACGGAGGTACCTACACGTTTTTCACAGATGTTCTATACTTTTTGTAATATTGAATTGCAGAATGGAATTCAATGGAGCTCAGTTCGGACTGAAACCTTGCCCAAATTCAGAGTCATACATCATAAATATTTTTCGCAGGCTGGGCACATGAAGTCCAAGAACCACATTGCCTAACCCTATAATTGGTCTTAGTATCATTCTGAGAACACATTTCAAACGTTAAGTCAGGCATGTCAAGTGGCTCTTACATTTCAGTCTTTCAACAGCAAATGTCTCAAACTCGCTGAGTGAAATGTTTTCTAAAGGCGGCTGCCCATAGAATTGTAGACAATGTCCATAGAGCTCTGTCTGATGATTTGCAATCAACTTCTTTCTTCTGCTGTTGTTGAACTGCATTGTGTCTAATGGTGGGGCAACACAACGGTGATTAGAGCACACATTTACAAGCCATTATGTCAAAATGTCAGCATGGTATTATTACCTAAAATTGCAATCAAGTCATTTATTCCATAAATATTGTACAAATGTTTGTTTATATTATAGTATATTTATTTCTGGGGGTCCCTGGAACAATTAATTTTGAGATGGGGGTTCACGGCCAAATACATATCTAAAAAGATTTTCTAAATCCATTATCCTAACAGTATGTTGCTATATCAACTTTCCCATGTCAAGGACCCCCAAAATTATATGCATTTGGCCACGGACCCCCATAAAAATATGTTGTTCCAGGGACCCCCAGAAGCAAAGATTTGAATTAAAAATGTTGTTTAAAAAGATATGTATTAACTCTCTCAGTGCCACGCCCCGAGATATCCCGAGTTTTTCCCCGAGTACCCTCAGTGCCAGCACGAGAAATCCCGAGTTTTTACTTTTGACTGTGGTCGCGCTATTCTGTTTATTTTTCATGATCACTTTCGCTTCCTGACTCCTTCAGACTGACCCGGAGCCGGATGTAAAAATTGATTTTCGGCCAGAATAGGGAAAGTCACGGTTTTTCACACGGTATAAAAAGCGAACGGAGAGGTCCACGTCTACTCTCTTTGGTCTGGGTGACGATCAGTCATCGTAGTCGTGTATCGCATCGTAATTTAGCCCAATCAACGATTGTCGAAAATGTCAACATCCGGTTATGACCGGATATGACGTGAGCCTGTTTGGGAGGGGGTGAGTGAGCCAGCGAGGTCATCAATGTGTCGATTTGTTGCTCTCTACTGGTAGAACTATATTATGGGTTTAAAAACCCAATCAGATCATTTATTTGAATGAAAAATTACAACAACAAAAAAACGCAAATTGCTGGCACTGGGGGAGTACTTTATGAAAATACTCTTGGCACTGAAAGAGTTAAAAGATTTGCACAGATGTTCAAAATTAGCAGCTATGAGCTTCTAGATCTGCAATTTTTGAATAGCCAAAGTATAAAATAATGGTTATGGCTCAAATCTAAAATGACAGAGATGCGTTCCCGGATTGAATAGATTAATTTGCTATGTAAAAAAAATACCCCTTGCTTGTGTTATATAAATCATCTGGAAGAAAGCCATGTAGAATAAACTGGCTTGGATGTGGAAAGATAGCAGGTAGCATTGTGAATAAACACTAATAGGCCCTTTTCACAAAGTGTCACTGTCACAGCATAGTCTGTCAAGACACACAATTGTTCCACAATCTTCAAATGTTAGGAAGAAGCACAGTGGTGGAAAGTAACTAAGTACTTGTACTCAAGTACTGAAGTACAATTTTGAGGTATGTTTTACTTTACTGGAGTATTTCCAATTTGTAATACTCTTACTTCTACTCCACTACATCTCAGAGGCAAATATTGTATTTTCACTCCACTGTATGTATTTGAAAACTTTAGTTACTAGTTACTTTGTTGATTTTGATTATGATTACAAAATATACACTAACCACTTCAGCTATTATCAGTATATCTACAGTATGTAGATTTTGGCTCATTTTTGCTCAAGTACATTTTGAATTCATGACTTTTACTTGTAACAGAGTGTTTCTACATTGCAGTATTGATATTTTTAGTTACAGTAAGTAAAACATGCGAGTATGTTTTCCACCACTGAAGAAGCATTCGAAAATTGCGTGAGCCAAGTCAGCCAACAGTCTTGTCTCAGTCAGCTGTAGGCAGCTAATCAAATTAATAGTGGGTATGTTTGATTCAAAGCATTTGGGTACAGCACTGTCAATCAATTTGGGTACAGTACTGTCAATGGTCAACAGTATTGTCACTTTGTCAGTTTATTAACAGTTTATGCCACGTTTGTGAAAACGATGCATTGACTGAACATGACATTGGCCTTCCTAGCAAGAGGCGTCAATCACATTTGTTCCCAACAGTATTGTGGTCTCTCCACTTTCACCAAGGTCATTACAGCTGCAGCTATAATCCAATGAAAAGTACTGGGTATGTGTGTCAATGGTGAACAGTATTGTCTGTACATGCTAATCAAATTCCCCTCCTGTAAAACTACAGCCATAAAAAAGGTCCCATGCTAGCCTTGGATCAAGACTATCATAGATGTATTTGATCGAGTCTAACTTTCAAATGTCAAAATCGATCCCAAGTATACGTTTCCAGTGGAAAAGAAAATCGATTGGCACAAAAAATAACCAACATAAAACAGAATCGCTTGCAGGTGGCATATGTCCTTAACTAATGACATAATGTTTAAACAATATGCAATCTGTGTCATTGGTTGGTAGGGTGGCATGGGACTGATGGTTGCTAGACTAGATTTTTGGGGTAACCGGATAGGTGGGCACTAGGGACATCTGGGCACCTCGATGTAAAATTGGCTATTTTGTCCAAAATGTTTATTTTTTTATTGAAAAATGGTCTTAAGTAATGTATACATGATTAGGACATGCTTAAACATTAGAAAATTAAGGTCTAATATCTCTACACTTGTTAAAAACAAAACCTGTATATAGAGTCATTTTGGAGCATAAACAAGAAGTTGAAGGATAACATTTTGTCTGATAATGATGCACCGGCATGTTCACATCATGTATACTTAACATTACTTAAGACAATTTTTCAAATATATATATATTTTTTAACATTTTGGACATAATAGCCAATTTTACATCGAGGTGCCCAGATGTCCCTAGTGGCCACCTAGCTGTAGAATACAACTCTCGTAGACGTATTTATGATTCTGACGTTTTCAATCTACTAGAGTTGTAGGGTTCACCCCCCATGGACACAGGGACTTTCAGCACTATACCCCGTAGACACTCCAAAGATGTACAAATTGAAAATAAAGGTGCTTAACCCCAGGCCCCAAATGTTAACTCTCACTACGGGGTAGTAGTTTAATGTAATAATCCATATCTTTCAATAAAGAAGTGTTTTAATGCCGTCTGTGGCTGATTCTGTCGGAAGTTCCCAATGGGCAGTAGTGACGCGCCCATCTGGTGAAACCCGGAATTACACTCAATGTAAACAGGAAGTAAACGAGGGTGAAAAAATGGCGTTCGGCCACGGACGGAATTAAAACACTTCTTTATTGAAAGATATGGATTATTACATTAAACTACTACCCCGTAGCGAGAGGTAACATTTGGGGCGTGGGGGTAAGCACCTTTATTTTCAATTTGTACATGTTTGGAGTGTCTACGGAGTATAGTGCTGAAAGTCCCCGTGTCCATGGGGGTCGAACCCTACAACTCTCGTAGATTGAAAACGTCAGAATCATAAATACGTCTACGAGAGTTGTATTCTACAGCTAAGTGGCCACCTATCCTGTAACCAATTTTGGTTACACGACGTCACTCACAACGATAGAATACATTTATTGAAATACAGTACATTGAGTTGCACTCCTCTCATAATCATCCGCAAGAAAACAATAAGCACTATGCTGTTCGTTAGGGGATCTGGGAAGCTACTCCACCACCATGACAGTAAAGGTGCCTCCTGTCAGTATTCCATGGTACTGTATTTTATACAAGTCACATCTCTAGCTTTCCTAAGCGTTGGCCAACAACAATAATTCATACATCAACCCATATTGATTTTTATTTTACGTTACTTTACCGATCAGAAGTCTTCCTACAGAAGTCCCGCCAAACCGCTGTGTTGTTTCCTTCAACAAACGCGGGTAACTGACGTCACTCACGCTAACGTCACTACCGGTGTACCTTCGTTTACCCTCACGGAGTGCGCCGTCTCTAAACCTAACCGGAGTCTGCCTCACTGGTGTAAAGTAACTAAGTACATTTATTCAAGTACTGTACTTATAAGTACAATTTTGAGGTATTTTTTTACTTTACTGGAGTATTTCCAATTTTCAGTACTTTTACTTCTACTCCACTACATCTCAGAGGCAAATATTGTACTTTTTACTCCACTACAATGATTTACTTCATAGATTTTGATTATTACAAAACATACATTGACCACTTCAGCCCCACATACATTTCAGCCATTTGAAAATAGCAGATCTACAAGCTCATAATGTGTTGCGATGCAACACATAATGAGCTTGTAGATCTGCTATTTTTCTAAGTTTTTTTTATACATTTTAAAACTTGTGAAAAGGGACATTCTGCATAATTACATTACATTACATTACAGTCATTTAGCAGACGCTTTTATCCAAAGCGACTTACAATAAGTGTATTCAACATAGGTAGGGAACGAAAACTACTAATCACCAGAAGTCTTTAGTGCATTTTCTGCATAAACAAGCAACCAAGAGTATACCTAGCGCTAAGGTAAAAGTGCAATATATCAGCTACCTATTTCCTTAAACAGATGAGACAAAATAGCTAAATCAAATGAGCATGAGCTAAAACAAATAAGTATATCGACTAAACAAGATCCAATAAACAATCCAATAATCCAATAAACAATACAGCAATAGAAAACAAGCGTTCGTACAACTAGTTAACAACAAGTAGGTCAGGCAGGGAGGAAGGGTAGTGTTTCCTGAAGAGGTGAGTACATAATGAGTACTTTCTACTTTTGGTACTTTACTCCTGCTTCCCAATATGTAAATCACAACATCCTCATCTTGACCATAGTCCTGGAGGCTGGAAGGATGTAGCCCAGGGGTGGGCAACCTTACGCACCGCCAGGGGAGGGAGATCACTGGCATAAGTGTGAGAAAGGATTTTTCTTTTCAAATTAAATATTTTTAAGTCAGTTAAATAAAGTCCCCTCAGATCTGTATGCAAATTACATCCTGCACATAATTCTACATTCATTCAAACTCTGACTGGAGAGGGAGTCTGTGAGATAGGTGGGTTATTGCTCCGAGTCTAATGATCATTACATCCTGATATTTCTAAAGGAGATAAATAAAGGTTCTGTATATGGACGATCAAAATCTGTTTGGAGATATAACATTTTTATGTGTCATAATTAAACATGTTATGGCACACCGACTATCAAGAAAATAAAAACATGGCAATGTCAAAAAAGGTTGCCGACCCGATGTAGCCTATTGCTAAACCAATGCAAAATCCTCTATAGACCATATTCACACGGCGGCCATGTTGCTATTAAGTCAATGAAGTGCCACCCCGGTTGCCATGGCAACAGGGTGGCACTTTCAATGTTAAATTCCAATATGGCCGCCGTGTGAATATGGTCTATTCCACCCAGTCTCCAGAATAGAACAGGCAAATTGCAGTCGCATTCTTGTTCCATAATGGTAATCTTTTCTTTTACTGTCAAGCTTTCTTGTGTGATCCATTAGTGTTCCATTATTGGGCCCCAAATTCTACATGTGGTTATACGATTTGCAAATATAGGGATAATAACAGGTTGATGTCAATCAATACCACACAACACTCAGGAATGAAGGCCATGGAGAAATATCCAACATCTTTGTTAATGCACATCTTTTAACTTTATTAGTAAAGATGTATTACAAACGCACTGCTGTTAGTCACTGTGCTGTGCAACACTATTCATTGCTTCTGTAGTGCTGTCAAAATCTTTCTATTATTGATGCTTTATGTGTGCTGTAAATGTATATAAACCAACATGGTTTTATATTTGAAAATACACATTAGTGCTAATTAACAAAATCATACAACATTTTTTTGATGTAAAGATCACACATAGAATACACTTTATTTGTTAAATGAGCAGAGCAAGAACGACAAAAGAGACAGAATATTGTTTCAGCTCAATTGAAATAAAGACAAAGCCTAACGCAGGAGCTTAGTTGTAGGTCATGTATCTGGGGGTGGCGCTGAACTTGGCGTAGGACTTGATGACCTTGTTCACTGCCTCCAGGAAGTCCTTCTCTGTGGCGATCTTCCTGCGAGCACGGATGGCAAACATGCCGGCCTCTGTGCACACGCTGCGGATTTCAGCACCTGAACACAAATCATAATATATTATAACGTAGAACACATACTGCCTGGTGTTTGAAAGGAATACACATGGACACAAAAATGTATGGGGCAAATACAGGTCATGATAATACAAGACCCTGTTTGTTGTATGCATAGCATGTGTGAACTTTGGTGTGTAGATGTGCATTATAGTGAAAACTTGAAACTCATTCCCAGTGCAATGTATGCATAAGGCATTTCTGCAACTTAACCCATTAACCCATTAAGACCTGGAACTGTGTCATTTTTTTATTTGAGCTAAAAAGCATTATTTTACACTTTAGCTATTCAAAAATAGCAGATATACAAGCTCATAGCGCGGCACCGAGTGCCGCGCTACGAGCTTGTAGATCTGCTATTTTTGAAAAATCATGAAAATGTGTGCAAATCTTTGAATATAAATACTTTTAAAGCGAATTTTTTTAACTAAAATCTTTGCTTCTGGGGGGTCTCTGGAACAAAATATTTTGATGGGGGTCCGCGGCCAAATACATATAATTTTGGGGGTCCTTGACATGAAAAAGATTGAGCACCACTGATATAGAAACATACGTTTTTCAGAATACTGTTGAGATTTAGGAGACATGTAGAATCGGCTTCAGGTCTCAATGGGTTAAGACCTGAGGCCGATTCAACAAAAAACAATCTAAATCCTAACAGTTTTTTGAAAAAAAATATATTCAAAGATTTGAAAAAAAATTCACGTAAAAATAAATAAATAGCAGATCTACAAGCTCTCATAGCGCGACACTCGGTGCCGCGCTATGAGCTTGTGTATCTGCTATTTTTGAATAGCCAAAGCATTCTAAAATGACACGGATGCGTTCCCGGTCTTAATGGGTTAAACAATATGGTGCTGCGCCCTTGTGGCCAAAGTGAAGTCATGGATACATCAGTTCCTCTACAGTGCCGTTCTCTTCCTTACCTGTGCTGTTAGGGCAGAGACGAGCCAGCAGCTCAAAGCGGATGTCTCTCTCCACACTCATAGAGCGAGCGTGGATCTTGAAAATGTGTGTGCGGCCCTGAAACACAAAACCATTGTGTTGAAATAAAAATAAAACCCACTTTGGAAATGATGTCCCATTTTTGTACAACTGATGGTAGGAGAGGTTCTTAAATGTATGCAGAGACTCTGCCATTACCTAGCAGTAACCCATAAAATAATCATTATTACATTGTACATTTCCTCAAGTAAATTGAACAAATCCAATATAATGGTATCCCATTTACTGTATTTATCATAGAGTACGAAGGCAACGTTATTTGATTCTGTCCCTGTTCAGTCAAAAGTCTATAATAAATTTTTTATGGGCCACCATGTCCTACTCTAACGGCACCCACCTCCAGGTCCGGCAGGCTGAACTCAATCTTTCTGTCCAGACGGCCAGGCCTCATGAGGGCCGGGTCCAGGGTGTCAGGCCTGTTGGTGGCCATCAGCACCTTGATGTTGCCACGTGGGTCAAAGCCGTCCAGCTGGTTGATTAGCTCCAGCATGGTCCTCTGGACCTCGTTATCCCCACCAGCACCATCGTCAAAACGGGCACCTGTCATTTTCATAGATGACGGAAGACTATGAGCAACACAGGAAGTATATCCAGAAGAGATTATGTGTTTCTATATACACGGTTTTGACCGCTGTGACAAACAGCCTCATGCAAATGGTCTTTCTGTCTCCATTACTAGACACTAGATACAGGTTTACAATTTCTGAAAATGTCAGGGTTGTCATGGGATAATTCTGTCTGCTTCCCATGATAATTATGGGTTTGACACAAGAGGAATGGGGACACTACAACAACACTGAGCTGTTTTATAAAATACCTAAATGAAGGAATAAAGTACAATTCAGTGTATGCTCCAATGAAGACTGCTTAGAAGACGTGGTTATACGATTAGATTAGATATATTAGAAATAAAACTGAAGAAAATGCTACCTCCAATTGCGTCAATTTCATCAAAGAAGATAAGGCAAGCCTTCTTGGTCCTGGCCATTTCAAAGAGCTCACGCACCATTCTGGCTCCCTGCAAAGAAAATATTTAATTAGACAACGTCAAACAAAGTTTATTCAAAAAGCCACCGCTTACACCGTTGTCAACTATACTCTGTATGTGTGTGCAAAAGCCTCACCTCTCCCACGTACTTCTGGACCAGCTCGGATCCGATGACTCTGATGAAGCAGGCATCAGTGCGGTTGGCCACGGCTCGCGCACAGAGGGTCTTCCCTGTGCCAGGGGGTCCGAAGAGTAGCACACCCTTAGGAGGCTCAATGCCCAGGTTCACAAATCTCTCCGGCTACAAGGGGGAAATGGGAAAGACATTTTGGTCATGGTGCATAGTTTGCAATATTTCCCACAAGATGTGTAAAAAAAAAAGTCTTGATGAGGGGGGGGGGCGGGGGACACATGACGGCATCTTTTCCCTGCTCTGTTAACCCATTAAGACCTGGAACTGTGTCATTTTTAGATTTGAGCTAAAAAGCATTATTTTACACTTTGGGCTATTCAAAAATAGCAGATATACAAGCTCATAGCGCGGCACCGAGTGCCGCGCTACGAGCTTGTAGATCTGCTATTTTTGAAAAATCGTGAAAATGTGTGCAAATCTTTGAATATATATATTTAAAGCGAACATTTTTAACTCAAATCTTTGCTTCTGGGGGGTCCCTGGAACAAAATATTTTGATGGGGGTCGGTGGCCAAATACATATAATTTTGGGGGTCCTTGACATGAAAAAGTTTGAGCACCACTGATATAGAAACATACGTTTTTGAGAATACTGTTGAGATTTAGGAGACATGTAGAATCGGCTTCAGGTCTCAATGGGTTAAGGTCAATGGGGCCTAGACAGATTCTCAATCTACTCTCAATAACATAAGGGGTTTGAAATTAATACTTTTGTAATTTAGTAGACACTTTTATCCAGAGTGACTTGTTAAGTGAAAGATCTGAGTAAGCAGCATGAACTATATTCGGCCAACAACAGGAAAAGTGGTCAAGTAAACAAACCTAGCACCTGACAGCGAAAATAATATATATTTAAATAGACAAGAACTGCTATGCAGAAAGACGATGGACACTGAACAATGTATGGATATAATGTAACTGTGAGGAGTGTGGGGGTGAAGACTATTGTTCAATACTTACATGGAGCAAAGGAGTCTCCACCACCTCTCTGAGCTTTTCAATCTGCTCTTTGCATCCACCCACATCACTATAAGTCACATCAGGCTTTTCCTCCACCTGTAACATATGGAGACACATTATTTGACGAGTGTTAATATAAAAAGAATACAAATTATAATAACCAAAATTCCAGATGCTACTATTTTAACCAGTTAAGTGAAAAAATATATATAATATAGTGAAAATAATCCATCTGCAAGTTCACAAGTTGTGAACTTGTGGATTGGCCGTATCCACCATTTAAACATTCTAGCCTATGAAGACCCAAAATAGGGTCACCAGGGTGACTGTGGTTACTTTTTCTTCCATCATTATAATTGTCAAAATACCAAATGCTACAAGATAAGCCCATTATATGAGCCAATTATAATGACACAATATGTTTAGGCATTTAGTCGACGCTCCAGATCGACATAAGTGCAAGATCGGACTAAGCAGAGTAAGCATGCACTCTAGTCAATAAACAAGGTAAATAGTCACATAAGTAGAGTGCAGAGAGAACAATGTAGTCGTGCCTCAAAGAAACTAGGATACAAAGTAAACAATGGACCTAGCATCTGTCTAAACAACATGTTGTACATTGAGGCGACAGGGAATTCTTCATAAGGGATTCTTCATCACCTGCATCATTGTTACAGTTGGATCGATCTTAGGAGGCAGGGGAATGTGGATCTGGTACTTATTTCTGTCAACACTGGAAGAGAAATACATTTGGTCATTATTTGAACTTTCATTATTATTTCAGCTGCCAATAGACTAATACTTAAGCCCAAACGCTAATATCAAATAACGTTATATTCATTTAACCACTTGATCCAAATACTTAAGTTGACCGGGGTCCCCCATGAGTCTATACTTGGTGCCCTCTTTTTTTTCCCTTCTCTACACCACATCTCTTTGCTGAAAATAGCCAAGCTACAAGCTCACAACACGATGCATTGTGAGCTTGTAGATGGGTTATTTTCACAGAATGTTAATCAATTATGAAATGCTCAGAAAAGAGATGCAAGCGTTCATGTGGTTAAAGCATAACGCCATCTCTCTGCCACTTCAGCCTTACCCAACTCTCATGCCCTCCTCGATGTCAGTAGGGGCCACCTGGTCACTCAGGTCTACCACAAACTTGGCAAACTGCTTCACATTGATGATGTACTTCGGGTCCTCCGAGTCCGCATTGATGATCTTTGTGCATCTGTTCACAAACATAAACAGCTTCAATTGCACAGAATTCACCACATGCCGTTTAGTTATCATAAAAAATACACACAATTGTCTACATCACTCAAGTTGATGAACTAAAATCTAAAACAAATGAATAAATCAGGCTTTAGGTTATTCTCTATACCTTGCCACTTGCAGAGGCTGCTCACTCTGAAGGGTCTGTTTGTCAGCTGCCAGATCCCATAGTGCGGGAGGGGCCAGGCCTGTGTCCGATTCCTTGATGCCTAAAAAAGAAACCACAACATGACAGTGAATAACACTCTTTAGACACAGCAGATTGCTTGTCATTAGGGCTGCAACTATTAATTATTTTCTTAACAATAATCATATCGCCTATAATGACATGCCCAAAATATTTATCAATTACTCTATTATATTATCGATTACTTTTTATAATCGATTAACTGTTGCATCCCTACTTGTCATGCAATTAAAACCACATACCTGTCAGCTCATTGATCTTTTTGAGCAAATTCTGAATGTCATCCTCCACTTGTTTAATCTGTCTGGAGTATGTGCTTTGGCCCTGTAGACAAAAGACAAACGTGAAATTAAAAGCGACTCAATTGGGAATTTAAAACTTCGTAATGATTTTTTAACGTCTTCAGATATAGGTCACTATACTTACATAGGTTTTCAACAAGGCAATGTCTCCCTCATCCAAAGCTGTTTTGAAGATGGAGAGAAAATACAAAAATTAGTCTGAAATCTCACAAAAGAGTCAACAGCTGGTCGATCTAGTTAATTTACTATATATATATACTATATATTAATAACTATATAAAAAAGTCCAATCCGGGATCGTCTGAACATAAAAATTAGGTACTTGTAGATGGAAATATGGGGTAGACCTCCCAGAGTGCGTTGGCTTTGTGTATTGTTTTATTCTTAAATTAGTGTTTGCTATGGGAATGCACGGGGGGGGGGGGTAGATTAAAGCATTTCTGTTGCTTAATGTTATGTAAATTATTTTACGTGTTAACCACCATGAATGACATAAGATAAGTGGCATCAAAACATAGGTGTTTCACACCAATGGTTGTACACAATACCAACGTAATTGTGTTATTAAACGTTATTAAAGCCCAAACACAACATAAAGTTAGTGTATAATATCACTAACTGTTGGCCTGTGGCTGTTACACCTCGAATCAATCACCTTAAACGCTAGTTAGTTAGTTAGTTAGCTAGCTGGCTAGTAGCTAACAATGTTGACGTTTAGTTTATTAGAGAAATTACATTCCTTAAGACGTACCTCTGATGGGTCCATCTTCTTTCTCCTCTTTTTCTTTCACCTTCCTCTGATCACCGCCTAAATAATCAGGCATGTTTGATGTATTAAATACTATATTTGCTGACGACAAAAACCCAAGGCTTCTTTCTTTGCACACGATTACACAGCAGGTTTGAGCTTCCGTCGGACCGCTGCTGCTAACAGGAAACAGTGGGGAAGTTTATCGAGGACGGACCAAGCCCCCAGAGCCACGGTAGAACAGTGAAGCTGCCGTCGCCTGGTGGTCAAATCTGGGATTGCAATACTTCTGCATCTAAAACGCCACTGCGCATGCCTCCACCGCTTAAAACTCTAGTGCGCCTGCTCGGTGCTCGGGACATACGCATTTGGGCACCCATATTTGGTGCCCAAATGCAGAAGTTAAGCGTTCTTCTGGGTGCTTCAAACGCCAGTGAGCAACTTTCATTGAAATGAATAGCTGGGGGTGGGGCAGTCCGCCCTCTAGATATTTTATAACTCTATGGGACGGACCGATGACGAGATAAAATCCTAAAAGTGCAATAAACTTGTTATAACTCTATGAATAAACTAGATAATTGTAACTATATATTTGAAATTAAATTGTGAAAAAAATGTCAAGCAGCATAATGGGGATTTTAATATTAGTCACAACTGCCAACATTAAAATATTGCTGACTCGATAAAATACATCTATTCTATGATAGTCTTGAGGCTATGTAGGTTATTTTTGGTGGGGGGGGGGTGCTCCTTCTGGTGTTGTAGTAGTTTGCGAAACTTTTAAACAGAGTAGATGTAATTTCCTGTGTTCTGGTGAATTTTGTGAGTTTTATACTTTTATCAGGCTTGCTTTATGATGGGTACAATTTCATCCATTAAAATGCAAAAAGTAGGCCTAGAGAAATTGATTTGATGACTGAAGCAATATGTACTCTCACTCTCAGTCTAATGTGCCATAGAGTTATAGGTGGTAGTACCTCTGCGTTATCACAAGATGGGGCACTTTCATAACATTACGTGTGGTCTCACATTATGTCCAAAATGAAATGTTCTAGATCAGGGGTCTTCAACGTTTTTCAGTCCAAGGACCCCCTAGCTGAGAGAGAGATGAAGCAAATTCCCAAGTCTGCTGCTACTCTTATTTCTTCTAAAACACAACTAAAGACCTTTCTGTTTTCCGCTGCCTTTGACTGAGATACTTTTCTTTTTCTTTCTCATCTGCACTGTAACTGTATCTGTTACTTTTTTACGTAGCCTATTTAGTTTTATGCATCCTAATGTCATTGTATAATTGTGTTTCCTTTGCTTGATGTTCTGTGTAAAGCACATTGAATTGCCTTGTTGTTGAAATGTGCAATACAAATATAGAACTGCATGGCTTGCCTTGCCTAGGTGGTTTTACATAACCTCTATGTATAAATGTAGAGGGTTTGTAGTGGTGGTGGCACAAAAGATCAGAGCTTATTATAAGAGTGTGTGTGGTTGTCAGCTCAAACAGACAACAGGAAGTGGAAACAAAGACCACCTCCCCTACCTCTCTCTCTCTCACTCACTCACTCACACACACACACACACACACACACACACACACACACACACACACACACACACACACACACACACACACACACACACACACACACACACACACACACACACACACACACACACACACACACACACACACACACACACACACACACACACACACACACACACACACACACACACACACACACACACACACACACACACACACACACACACACACACACACACACACACACACACACACACACACACACACACACACACACACACACACACACACACACACACACACACACACACACACACACACACACACACACACACACACACACACACGCACGTTTGTACTATACGTGTGAGGACCTCAACATTTTAGGACGGCATTGAAAATTGCTGAAAATTGCCAAACAACAGCTATTTTTCGGTGTGTAACATCACCACACAACTAAGTAAAAAATGGGAAAACTATACCCCCAACCCCTAAACCTGACCTCTAAATGCCAAATCCTAACTCAACCCCAACACCCACCCACCCACACACACACACACACACACACACACACACACACACACACACACACACACACACACACACACACACACACACACACACACACACACACACACACACACACACACACACACACATGCACGTTTGTACTATACGTGTGAGGACCTCAACATTTTAGGACGGCATTGAAAATTGCTGAAAATTGCCAAACAACAGCTATTTTTCGGTGTGTAACATCACCACACAACTAAGTAAAAAATGGGAAAACTATACCCCCAACCCCTAAACCTGACCTCTAAATGCCAAATCCTAACTCTAACCCCAACACCCACACCCACACCCACACCCACACCCACACCCACACCCACACCCACACCCACACCCACACCCACACCCACACCCACACCCACACCCACACCCACACCCACACCCACACACACACACACACACACACACACACACACACACTATCTCATAGCAGCTGTTGAGTCATCACTTACTGATATGGTTACATCAAAATTCTCTGGTAAGAAGAACCGGTAAGAAGTTAGATAATTCATCTCAATTATGACTGTGTTGATTAAAACATGTAGCCCGTAGCTGCAGCACTTGCCGTAGCGACCTTGCAGGCTTATGTAAAGGTTAAACTGTAATTTAGACAGCATGTTATGTAGACAGATGCCAGGTCATTTGTAGACCTGGCATAGTGTGTATAGTTTCAATGAACAGATTATAGATTTTTCTGTTATACCATTAGACTGGTGATAGGTTATGGTTTACCTGTGATCCTAGATTACTATTTCTATGCATTTGATGTTGTTACGAAAACCCTTTAGGGTCTAGGTCTGGGTTTGTAACACAGGATGGAAAAACGGATTGTTGAGCAAGGGTGTGCAAATAATGGAGGCGAAACAATGGTTGAGCAAAAGGTGCTAGGTGCTTTTACTCTGCAACAGTCTTATTTACAATATGTACATGGAAGTATGCACAGGGCATAAGATGTAACCAAAACAAAAGTAAGCCACTACCAGGGGACTCGGGTGTTGCCAAAATAACAAACAAAACAGCTAGGGAACAAAGGACAGCTTAACTACCTGACTAAATCGTAACTAGTACAAAACAAAAGACTGCCTACCTAACTACACTAACAATGACCAGTGTCAAAATACATAGGTGGCAAACACCCCTTACCTAGTGTGCTTAACAATGTTCTTCCTACGTGATGGCTATGTACAGAGGCCTCTGTCTTTCCTGTCCCAAGGCAGCAGCATACACATAGCAGGTTTAACTGTATAACAATTTCAGTAGCTTCTGGTTAGCTCTGGGCATATAGCTGTATACAGGTGAAATGTTGGTGAGAGAGTGAGCTGAGGTGGAACCCAGCCTTTTATAGGCAGCAGATGGTGGTGATTGGATGAAGGCGGGGCCAGGTAACAGTTTGATGGACAGCTGATGGGTTGGTGACTTCAGACCTGTAGTGAGTGACAGAGGGGAGAGATAGACAGGAGAAAACCACAGTAGCAACCATAGTGGAACGTAACACGCCCACCAACAAGAACGAACTTACACTAAGTTTGTTCTTACCTTAGTTATATATATACAAATAAACTTACCAAACAAAACAAAAACGTACACTTATGCACGCGACAACGCATCGGCCAGAACATTCTCTACGCCCTTCTTATGCTTAATTTCTAGGTTATAGTTTTGGATAATGAGGGCCCACCTCATTAACCGCTGGTTCTGATTATACATTCTGGCCAGGAAAACCAATGGGTTGTGGTCAGTGTATATAACCACCGGTATAGAGCTGGACCCAACATACACTTCAAAGTGCTGCAATGCCAACAATAAGGCCAGCGCTTCCTTCTCGATGGTGGAATAATTCAACTGCGGCTTAGTAAACTTACGAGAGAAGAAACAGACGGGATGATCAATTCCATCAGCACTTTCTTGAAGCAATACAGCCCCAGCCCCCAAGGCACTTGCATCTACCTCTATTTTGAAGGGTAGGGCAAAGTCTGGGGCAGCGAGAACAGGAGCACTGCATAGTAACGCTTTGGCCGTTTCAAAGGCATGCTGACACTCCGAGGACCAGACAAACTGTCTAGTAGCACTAAGCAAGCTGGTTAAAGGAGCCATAACCGAGGAAAAGTTACGACAGAAGGATCTATAGTAGCCTGACATTCCAACGAATCGGCGTAACTCACGCTTGTTGGTTGGGGCCGGGTAATCGATAATAGCCATTACCTTTGCATGCACAGGACGCACTTTTCCCAAGCCAACCTCCTTACCCAGATAAGTAACCGTGGCTTTTCCAAATTCACATTTGGCCAGATTCACAGTTAACGTAGCTTCTCTCAACCTGTCAAACACCATCCTCAGGATGTGGATGTGTTCTGACCAGGTGTCTGTATAGATGACCAAGTCATCCAAGTAAGCATTACAGTGGGGAATACCAGATAACACAGTGTTAACTAACCTCTGAAAAGTGGCTGGAGCATTTCGCATGCCAAAAGCTAACACATCATACTGCAGGAAATCGTCGGGAGTGACAAACGCAGATATCTCTGAGGCACGGGCTGTTAGGGGGACTTGCCAATAACCTTTCAGCAGATCAAGCTTGCTCACAAACTGAGCTGAGCCAACATTATCAATACAGTCCTCCATCCGTGGGAGAGGATAGGAGTCTGGTACTGTGACTGCATTGACCTTGCGAAAGTCAGTGCAGAACCTAGGAGTACCATCAGATTTTGGCACCAATAAGCAAGGTGAACTCCACGGACTGGAACTCTGTCTTGCTAGACCATTACTTAACAGATACTGTACTTCCTTCTTCATGGCTGCCCGCTTGGTGGCGTTGACACGGTACGGATGCTGTCGAATGGGTGTAGGATTACTCACAACTATGTCATGCTCTATCACTGAGGTGCGAGTAGGGGTGTCATTAAAGAGCATCGAATACTCTGTAATTAACTGAGTAACATCCGCACGTTGTTCTACAGGCAAGTGGGCAAGATGGGAAGACAGGTCTGCCAATATTTCTGAATTAGCCAGCCTGGCACACTGCTGAGGTGCATATCTAAGCTTAAGACCATCATCATCTGGAGCAGTGTTAAACACAGTGGAAACTGAAGCTACAGCTGAAACAAGTGGAACACCACTCTCAGATGGATCTGGAGTTCTGGCATGGTACAACTTGAGCATGTTGATGTGACAAACACGGGTGCTGCGCCTGCGTTCAGGAGTAGAGATAACATAATCGGTGTCACTCAACTTCTCCACCACCGAGTAGGGACCTGAGAAGCGAGCGGACAATGCAGAACCTGGAATAGGCAGTAAGACCAACACTTGATCTCCAACACAAAAGGATCGTGCAACAGCACTCCTATCATAGCGCTTCTTCATAGTACTCTGGGTGGTGGCAAGTGCTTCTTTAGCTAGAGAGCAAGCCCTACGTAAGCGCTCCCTAAACTGGCTCACATATTTCAACATGTTCGTAGCCTTAGTGAATTTGTCAGGAGACAGGATTTGCTCTTTCAGAACTTGAAGTGGACCTCGCACTGTGTGACCAAAAACCAGCTCTGAGGGGCTGAAGCCCAGTGACTCCTGAACAGCCTCTCGTAGTGCCAGCAAGGCAAAAGGCACACCCTCATCCCAAGCACTACCCACTTCCAAACAATATTTCCTCAGTACTGACTTTAATGTCTGATGCCAACGTTCTAGTGCCCCTTGTGACTCAGGGTGGTAAGCGGAAGAGACTCTGTGCTCAATTCCGAGAGACCCTAGAACTTGTTTGAACACACGGGACAGGAAATTAGTACCTTGGTCACTCTGGACCACTTTGGGAAAACCAAAAGTAGAGAAAAACTTCGTCATGGCCTTAACAACTGCTTTCGCAGTAATAGTGCGAAGAGGAATAGCCTCGGGAAATCGGGTGGCCGTACACATTAGAGTCAGGAGATACTGATTTCCACTACGGGACTTGGGTAGTGGTCCAACACAATCCACTATGACGTGACTGAAAGGTTCGCCCATTACTGGGATAGGACAGAGAGGAGCTGCGGGGATGGTTTGGTTAGGTTTACCTGTTATCTGACAGACATGACAGGTTTTACAAAACTGGGCAACAGAGGTCCTCAACTTAGGCCAGAAGAAATGTTTCAACACCTTGTTGTAGGTCTTAGTGATTCCTAAGTGACCAGACCAAGGGGTCTCGTGTGCCAGTGACAGCACTTGGTGGCGAAAGGGGGTAGGCACAACCACCTGAGTCACCACACCCCAATCCACGCCGGCTGCAGCAGGCAACGACCACCTCCTCATTAGCAAGTCATCTTCAACAAAGTAAGCTATTGGCTTACCCTTGGCAGCCACAGGAGAAATAGCCAAGTTGAAGCAATGGTCTAGAGAGGGATCGGTTTTCTGTGCAGCAATTATCTGTTTACGAGAAACTGGAAGCTTAATGGACGGCATATGTACTGACTTCTCAAATTTTGCCTTTGCCTGACCAGTTGGACCTTGGGAAAGAACATCAGTAGAAAGCGGAGTGGCCAAGATGGAGTCTGACAAGTCAACAGGCTCACCCCACTTGTGTTTCTGTGCACGTGTAAGCACACAGGCAGGGAAGATAACTGGACCGGTTTCTGAGCCACATGGCATAGCCTGGGCCTCAGGGTGTTCAGTAACCTCTAACACTGGACATACCTTGTCACCAGCAATGTCGTTGCCCATTATTAGGTCTATACCAGGAACAGGCAACGCAGGGCGCACAGCTACTTTAAAACAGCCAGAAACCAGTTTTGTGTCAAGGAGCACATGGTGTAGTGGAACCTTAATGAAACTCATATCAATTCCCTGAGCGATACTGTATGATCCAGAAAACGATGCATCTGACAGAGGCAACACATCGGTCAACAGGAATGACTGGTCTGCCCCAGTGTCTCTCAAAACACGAATTGACTTTCTAGTGCTGGATTCTCCAACCAAAGACACTATGCCCTCAAAGGTGAACGGCTTGAAACCATCACTGTAAGTACGAACAGGGCTGTTGGGCGCCTGCTGCTCAGGAACTGTCCTGACAAAACCCATAGCTTTTGGATTAGCAGGTCTGGGGGAACCACCATTCTTCCTTTTCAACTGAAAACAATCCTTCGCAACATGACCCTTAGCGTGGCAATAGTAACATTCTCGCTCCTCCCTAGTGCGCACAGGAGAGGTGCGGTTATCTGGGCGTGCACCAGACACAGAAGGACCCTTACCACGAGGTGTCCCAAACACATCCTTATGGGTTAACATGTACTCGTCAGCGAACACCGCTGCTTCAGCAATCAGAGAGACCTTCTTTTCGTTAAGATGGACAACACACCGTTCCGGAACACATTTCTTGAACTCCTCTAGCAGGACTAACTCTCTGATTGCTGCAAAATCACTAACGTTGCAAGCAGCACACCATTTATCGAACAGGACTCCCTTCTCCCTGGCAAACTCTACAAAAGTATCAGTGGAACTTTTCCTAAAGCCCGGACGGCTTCTAAACTTTTGCCTATATGCCTCAGGCACCAGTTCGTAGGCACGGAGAACAGCAGTCTTACATATCTCGTAATCGAGGCTGTCGGCAAGAGGCAAGGATGCCATTACATGTTGTGCTCTACCGGTTAGTTTACACTGCAGTAAGGTGGTCCAATTCTGCTTTGGCCAATTTAGAACGCCAGCAAGACGCTCAAAAGTCGTGAAAAATTCATCTACCTCTGACTCCCGAAAGGGAGGGAGTTCAATGTGTTTGAACAAATTGGATTTACCTGGTGGTGCTGTAGAGATAGTGGAGGTGGGTGTACCGCTACTGGCAGTAGAGGCCGGTGCTGCCTCAATTGGAGAAAGAACAGGAGCAGGGGAGATCGCTGCCACAGTTTGTAACTGGCCAGACTCTAGGTCCATTTTACGCAGCCTAACGGCCGTCTCCAACTGGAATTCCAGCTCGAGCCTGCGCATTGCGAGCTGTTGCTCGTGCTCAGCTCTCTGAGACCTTTCTGCAGCTTCACGGGTTTCTCCTTCCCTTCTATCCTCCCGCTCCCTGTTCATGCGGGCCAGACGCATCTTTAGCCTCGCACTATCCAATGACCCTGTTGAGGTCGGTGTAAATGCCATGGGGTCCCCCTTCGGCAAGGCAGCTGGTGACCCCCCCGTCTCCACAGTTTCAGGGAGGGCTGCACCACCTGGCCCTGCCT